>NC_091156.1:43479591-43817091 GCF_040958095.1 Procambarus clarkii
GGACAGTGGGCAGTGTCGAGGACAGTGGTCAGTGTCCAGGCCAGTGGTCAGTGTCCAGGCCACGGTCCAGGCCAGTGTCCAGGACAGTGGACAGTGTCCAGGACAGTGGTCAGTGCCCAGGACAGTGGTCAGTGTCCAGGACAGTGGTCAGTGTTCAGGACAGTGGTGAGAGTCCAGGCCAGTGTCCAGGACAGTGGTCAGTGCCCAGGACAGTGGCCAGTGTCCAGGACAGTGGTCAGTGTCCAGGCCAGTGTCCAGGACAGTGGACAGTGTCCAGGACAGTGGTCAGTGTCCAGGCCTGTGGTCAGAGTCCAGGCCAGTGTCCAGGACAGTGGTCAGTGTCCAGGCCACTTTCCAGGCCAGTGTCCAGGACAGTGCACAGTGTCCAGGACAGTGGTCAGTGCCCAGGACAGTGGTCAGTGCCCAGGACAGTGGTCAGTGTCCAGGACAGTGGTCAGTGTCCAGGACAGTGGACAGTGTCCAGGACAGTGGTCAGTGCCCAGGACATTGGTCAGTGCCCAGGACAGTGGTCAGTGTCCAGGACAGTGGTCAATGTCCAGCCCAGTGTCCAGGACAGTGGACAGTGTCCAGGACAGAGGTCAGTGTCCAGGCCAGTGGTCAGTGTCCAGGCCAGTGGTCAGTGCCCAGGACAGTGGTCAGTGTCCAGGACAGTGATCAGTGCCCAGGACAGTGGTCAGTGTCCAGGACAGTGGTCAGTGTCCAGGACAGTGGTCAGTGTCCAGGCCAGTGTCCAGGCCAGTGTCCAGGCTAGTGGTCAGTGCCCAGGACAGTGGTCAGTGTCCAGGACAGTGGTCAGTGCCCAGGACAGTGGTCAGTGTCCAGGCCAGTGGTCAGTACCCAGGACAGTGGTCAGTGTCCAGGACAGTGGTCAGTGCCCAGGACAGTGGTCAGTGTCCAGGACAGTGGTCAGAGTCCAGGCCAGTGTCCAGGACAGTGGTCAGTGTCCAGGACAGTGGTCAGTGTCCAGGACAGTGGTCAGTGCCCAGGACAGTGGTCAGTGTCCAGGACAGTGGTCAGTGTCCAGGCCAGTGGTCAGTGTCAAGGCCAGTGTCCAGGACAGTGGACAGTGTCCAGGACAGTGGCCAGTGTCCAGGACAGTGGTCAGTGTCCAGGCCAGTATCCAGGACAGTGGACAGTGTCCAGGACAGTGGTCAGTGTCCAGGCCAGTGGTCAGTGTCCACGACAGTGGACAGTGTCCAGGACAGTGGCCAGTGTCCAGGACAGTGGTCAGTGTCCAGGCCAGTATCCAGGACAGTGGACAGTGTCCAGGACAGTGGTCAGTGTCCAGGCCAGTGGTCAGTGTCCACGACAGTGGACAGTGTCCAGGACAGTGGTCAGTGTCCAGGACAGTGGTCAGAGTCCAGGCCAGTGTCCAGGACAGTGGTCAGTGTCCAGGACAGTGGTCAGAGTCCAGGCCAGTGTCCAGGACAGTGGTCAGTGTCCAGGACAGTGGACAGTGTCCAGGACAGTGTCCAGGACAGTGGTCAGTGTCCAGGACAGTGGACAGTGTCCAGGACAGTGGTCAGTGTCCAGGACAGTGGTCAGTGTCCAGGACAGTGGTCAGTGTCCAGGCCAGTGTCCAGGACAGTGGTCAGTGTCCAGGCCAGTGGTCAGTGTCCAGGCAGTGGTCAGTGTCCAGGCCAGTGTCTAGGACAGTGGTCAGTGTCCAGGACAGTGGACAGTGTCCAGGACAGTGGTCAGTGTCCAGGACAGTGGTCAGTGTCCAGGACAGTGGACAGTGTCCAGGACAGTGGTCAGTGTCCAGGACAGTGGTCAGTGTCCAGGACAGTGGTCAGTGTCCAGGCCAGTGTCCAGGACAGTGATCAGTGTCCAGGACAGTGGTCAGTGTCCAGGACAGTGGTCAGTTTCCAGAACAGTGGTCAGTGTCCAGGACAGTTTCCAGGACAGATGTCAGTGTCCAGGACAGTGGACAGTGTCCAGGACAGTGGACAGTGTCCAGGACAGTGGACAGTGTCCAGGCAGTGGTCAGTGTCCAGGACAGTGGTCAGTGTCCAGGACAGTGGACAGTGTCCAGGCAGTGGTCAGTGTCCAGGCCAGTGTCCAGGACAGTGGTCAGTGTCCAGGACAGTGGACAGTGTCCAGGCAGTGGTCAGTGTCCAGGCCAGTGTCCAGGACAGTGGTCAGTGTCCAGGACAGTGGACAGTGTCCACGCCAGTGTCCAGGACAGTGGTCAGTGTCCAGGTCAATGTCCAGGACAGTGGTCAGTGTCCAGGACAGTTGACAGTGTTCAGGACAGTGGACAGTGTCCAGGCCAGTGTCCAGGACAGTGGTCAGTGTCCAGGACAGTGGGCAGTGTCCAGGACAGTGGTCAGTGTCCAGGACAGTGGTCAGTGCCCAGGACAGTGGTCAGTGTCCAGGACAGTGGTCAGTGTCCAGGACAGTGGTCAGTGTCCAGGACAGTGTCCAGGACAGTGGTCAGTGTCCAGGACAGTGGACAGTGTCCAGGCCAGTGGTCAGTGTCCAGGACAGTGGTCAGTGTCCAGGACAGTGGACAGTGTCCAGGCCAGTGGTCAGTGTCCAGGACAGTGGTCAGTGTCCAGGACAGTGGTCAGTGCCCAGGACAGTGGTCAGTGTCCAGGACAGTGGTCAGTGTCCAGGCCAGTGTCCAGGACAGTGGTCAGTGTCCAGGCCAGTGGTCAGTGTCCAGACCAGTGGTCAGTGTCCAGCCAGTGGTCAGTGCCCAGGACAGTGGTCAGTGTCCAGGCCAGTGGTCAGTGTCCAGGACAGTGGTCAGTGTCCAGGACAGTGGTCAGTGTCCAGGACAGTGGTCAGTGTCCAGGCCAGTGGTCAGTGCCCAGGACAGTGGTCAGTGTCCAGGACAGTGGACAGTGTCCAGGCCAGTGGTCAGTGCCCAGGACAGTGGTCAGTGTCCAGGCCAGTGGTCAGTGTCCAGGACAGTGGTCAGTGTCCAGGCCAGTGGTCAGTGCCCAGGACAGTGGTCAGTGTCCAGGACAGTGGACAGTGTCCAGGCCAGTGGTCAGTGCCCAGGACAGTGGTCAGTGTCCAGGCCAGTGGTCAGTGTCCAGGACAGTGGTCAGTGTCCAGGACAGTGTCCAGGCCAGTGGTCAGTGTCCAGGCCAGTGGTCAGTGTCCAGGACAGTGGTCAGTGTCCAGGACAGTGTCCAGGCCAGTGGTCAGTGTCCAGGACAGTGGTCAGTGTCCAGGACAGTGTCCAGGCCAGTGGTCAGTGTCCAGGCCAGTGGTCAGTGTCCAGGACAGTGGTCAGTGTCCAGGACAGTGTCCAGGCCAGTGGTCAGTGTCCAGGCCAGTGGTCAGTGTCCAGGACAGTGGTCAGTGTCCAGGCCAGTGTCCAGGACAGTGGACAGTGTCCAGGACAGTGGTCAGTGTCCAGGTCAGTGTCCAGGACAGTGGACAGTGTCCAGGACAGTGGACAGTGTCCAGGACAGTGGACAGTGTCCAGGACAGTGGACAGTGTCCAGGCAGTGGTCAGTGTCCAGGCCAGTGTCCAGGACAGTGGTCAGTGTCCAGGACAGTGGACAGTGTCCAGGCCAGTGTCCAGGACAGTGGACAGTGTCCAGGACTGTGGTCAGTGTCCAGGCCAGTGTCCAGGACAGTGGTCAGTGTCCAGGTCAGTGTCCAGGACAGTGGACAGTGTCCAGGACAGTGGTCAGTGTCCAGGACAGTGGACAGTGTCCAGGCAGTGGTCAGTGTCCAGGACAGTGGTCAGTGTCCAGGACAGTGGACAGTGTCCACGCCAGTGTCCAGGACAGAGGTCAGTGTCCAGGTCAATGTCCAGGACAGTGGTCAGTGTCCAGAACAGTGGTCAGTGTCCAGGACAGTTGACAGTGTTCAGGACAGTGGACAGTGTCCAGGCCAGTGTCCAGGACAGTGGTCAGTGTCCAGGACAGTGGACAGTGTCCAGGACAGTGGTCAGTGTCCAGGACAGTGGTCAGTGTCCAGGCCAGTGGTCAGTGCCCAGGCCAGTGGTCAGTGTCCAGGACAGTGGTCAGTGTCCAGGACAGTGTCCAGGCCAGTGGTCAGTGTCCAGGCCAGTGGTCAGTGTCCAGGACAGTGGTTAGTGTCCAGGACAGTGTCCAGGCCAGTGGTCAGTGTCCAGGCCAGTGGTCAGTGTCCAGGACAGTGGTCAGTGTCCAGGACAGTGTCCAGGCCAGTGGTCAGTGTCCAGGCCAGTGGTCAGTGCCCAGGACAGTGGTCAGTGTCCAGGACAGTGGTCAGTGTCCAGGACAGTGGTCAGTGTCCAGGCCAGTGGTCAGTGTCCAGGCCAGTGGTCAGTGTCCAGGCCAGTGGTCAGTGCCCAGGACAGTGGTCAGTGTCCAGGACAGTGGACAGTGTCCAGGCCTTTGGTCAGTGCCCAGGACAGTGGTCAGTGTCCAGGCCAGTGGTCAGTGTCCAGGACAGTGGTCAGTGTCCAGGACAGTGTCCAGGCCAGTGGTCAGTGTCCAGGCCAGTGGTCAGTGTCCAGGACAGTGGTCAGTGTCCAGGACAGTGTCCAGGCCAGTGGTCAGTGTCCAGGCCAGTGGTCAGTGTCCAGGACAGTGGTCAGTGTCCAGGACAGTGTCCAGGCCAGTGGTCAGTGTCCAGGCCAGTGGTCAGTGCCCAGGACAGTGGTCAGTGTCCAGGACAGTGGTCAGTGTCCAGGACAGTGGTGAGAGTCCAGGCCAGTGTCCAGGACAGTGGTCAGTGTCGAGGCCAGTGGTCAGTGTCCAGGCCAGTGGTCAGTGTCCAGGCCAGTGGTCAGTGTCCAGGCCAGTGGTCAGTGTCCAGGCCAGTGGTCAGTGTCCAGGACAGTGGTCAGTGTCCAGGACAGTGGACAGTGTCGAGGACAGTGGTCAGTGTCCAGGCCAGTGGTCAGTGTCCAGGCCACTGTCCAGGCCAGTGTCCAGGACAGTGGACAGTGTCCAGGACAGTGGTCAGTGCCCAGGACAGTGGTCAGTGTCCAGGACAGCGGTCAGTGTCCAGGACAGTGGTGAGAGTCCAGGCCAGTGTCCAGGACAGTGGTCAGTGCCCAGGACAGTGGCCTGTGTCCAGGACAGTGGTCAGTGTCCAGGCCAGTGTCCAGGACAGTGGACAGTGTCCAGGACAGTGGTCAGTGTCCAGGCCAGTGGTCAGAGTCCAGGCCAGTGTCCAGGACAGTGGTCAGTGTCCAGGCCACTTTCCAGGCCAGTGTCCAGGACAGTGCACAGTGTCCAGGACAGTGGTCATTGCCCAGGACAGTGGTCAGTGTCCAGGACAGTGTCCAGGACAGTGGTCAGTGCCCAGGACAGTGGTCATTGCCCAGGACAGTGGTCAGTGTCCAGGACAGTGGTCAGTGTCCAGGACAGTGGACAGTGTCCAGGACAGTGGTCAGTGCCCAGGACATTGGTCAGTGCCCAGGACAGTGGTCAGTGTCCAGGACAGTGGTCAATGTCCAGCCCAGTGTCCAGGACAGTGGACAGTGTCCAGGACAGTGGTCAGTGTCCAGGCCAGTGGTCAGTGTCCAGGCCAGTGGTCAGTGCCCAGGACAGTGGTCAGTGTCCAGGACAGTGATCAGTGCCCAGGACAGTGGTCAGTGTCCAGGACAGTGGTCAGTGTCCAGGACAGTGGTCAGTGTCCAGGCCAGTGTCCAGGCCAGTGTCCAGGCTAGTGGTCAGTGCCCAGGACAGTGGTCAGTGTCCAGGACAGTGGTCAGTGCCCAGGACAGTGGTCAGTGTCCAGGCCAGTGGTCAGTGCCCAGGACAGTGGTCAGTGTCCAGGACAGTGGTCAGTGCCCAGGACAGTGGTCAGTGTCCAGGACAGTGGTCAGAGTCCAGGCCATTGTCCAGGACAGTGGTCAGTGTCCAGGACAGTGGTCAGTGTCCAGGACAGTGGTCAGTGCCCAGGACAGTGGTCAGTGTCCAGGACAGTGGTCAGTGTCCAGGCCAGTGGTCAGTGTCAAGGCCAGTGTCCAGGACAGTGGACAGTGTCCAGGACAGTGGCCAGTGTCCAGGACAGTGGTCAGTGTCCTGGCCAGTATCCAGGACAGTGGACAGTGTCCAGGACAGTGGTCAGTGTCCAGGCCAGTGGTCAGTGTCCAGGACAGTGGACAGTGTCCAGGACAGTGGTCAGTGTCCAGGACAGTGGTCAGAGTCCAGGCCAGTGTCCAGGACAGTGGTCAGTGTCCAGGACAGTGGTCAGAGTCCAGGCCAGTGTCCAGGACAGTGGTTAGTGTCCAGGACAGTGGACAGTGTCCAGGACAGTGGTCAGTGTCCAGGACAGTGGTCAGTGTCCAGGACAGTGGACAGTGTCCAGGACAGTGGTCAGTGTCCAGGACAGTGGTCAGTGTCCAGGACAGTGGTCAGTGTCCAGGCCAGTGTCCAGGACAGTGATCAGTGTCCAGGGCAGTGGTCAGTGTCCAGGACAGTGGTCAGTTTCCAGAACAGTGGTCAGTGTCCAGGACAGTGTCCAGGACAGTGGTCAGTGTCCAGGACAGTGTCCAGGACAGTGGTCAGTGTCCAGGACAGTGGTCAGTGTCCAGGACAGTGGTCAGTGTCCAGGACAGTGGACAGTGTCCAGGATAGTGGACAGTGTCCAGGACATTGGTCAGGGTCCAGGACAGTGTCCAGGACAGTGGTCAGTGTCCAGGCCAGTGGTCAGTGCCCAGGACAGTGGTCAGTGTCCAGGCCAGTGGTCAGTGTCCAGGACAGTGTCCAGGACAGTGGTCAGTGTCCAGGACAGTGGTCAGTGTCCAGGACAGTGGTCAGTGTCCAGGCCAGTGTCCAGGACAGTGGACAGTGTCCAGGCCAGTGTCCAGGACAGTGGTCAGTGTCCAGGCCAGTGTCCAGGACAGAGGTCAGTGTCCAGGACAGTGGTCAGTGTCCAGGCCAGTGTCCAGGACAGTGGTCAGTGTCCAGGCCAGTGTCCAGGACAGTGGTCAGTGTCCAGGTCAGTGTCCAGGACAGTGGACAGTGTTCACGACAGTGGACAGTGTCCAGGACAGTGGACAGTGTCCAGTACAGTGGACAGTGTCCAGGACAGTGGTCAGTGTCCAGGACAGTGGACAGTGTCCAGGACAGTGGACAGTGTCCAGGACAGTGGAGAGTGTCCAGGACAGTGGACAGTGTCCAGGACAGTGGAGAGTGTCCAGGACAGTGGTCAGTGTCCAGGACAGTGTCCAGGACAGTGGTCAGTGTCCAGGACAGTGGTCTGTGTCCAGGACAGTGGTCAGTGTCCAGGAAAGTGGTCAGTGTCCAGGACAGTGGTCAGTGTCCAGGATAGTGGTCAGTGTCCAGGACAGTGGTCAGTGTCCAGGACAATAGTCAGTGTCCAGAACAGTGGTCAGTGTCCAGGACAGTGGTCAGTGTCCAGGACAGTGGTCAGTGTCCAGGACAGTGGATAGTGTCCAGGACAGTGGTCAGTGTCCAGGACAGTGGTCAGTGTCCAGGCCAGTGTCCAGGACAGTGGACAGTGTCCAGGCCAGTGGTCAGTGTCCAGGACAGTGGTCAGTGTCCAGAACAGTGGTTAGTGTCCAGGACAGTGTCCAGGACAGTAGTCAGTGTCCAGGACAGTGGACAGTGTCCAGGCCAGTGGTCAGTGTCCAGGCCAGTGGTCAGTGTCCAGGGACAGTGGTCAGTGTCCAGGACAGTGTCCAGGCCAGTGGTCAGTGTCCTGGCCAGTGGTCAGTGCCCAGGACAGTGGTCAGTGTCCAGGACAGTGGTCAGTGTCCAGGACAGTGGTGAGAGTCCAGGACAGTGTCCAGGACAGTGGTCAGTGTCCAGGCTAGTGGTCAGTGTCCAGGCCAGTGGTCAGTGTCCAGGACAGTGGTCAGTGTCCAGGACAGTGTCCAGGCCAGTGGTCAGTGTCCAGGCCAGTGGTCAGTGTCCAGGACAGTGGTCAGTGTCCAGGACAGTGTCCAGGCCAGTGGTCAGTGTCCAGGCCAGTGGTCAGTGTCCAGGACAGTGGTCAGTGTCCAGGACAGTGTCCAGGACAGTGTCCAAGCCAGTGGTCAGTGTCCAGGCCAGTGGTCAGTGCCCAGGACAGTGGTCAGTGTCCTGGACAGAGGTCAGTGTCCAGGACAGTGGTGAGAGTCCAGGCCAGTGTCCAGGACAGTGGTCAGTGTCGAGGCCAGTGGTCAGTGTCCAGGCCAGTGGTCAGTGTCCAGGCCAGTGGTCAGTGTCCAGGCCAGTGGTCAGTGTCCAGGCCAGTGGTCAGTGTCCAGGACAGTGGTCAGTGTCCAGGACAGTGGGCAGTGTCGAGGACAGTGGTCAGTGTCCAGGCCAGTGGTCAGTGTCCAGGCCACTGTCCAGGCCAGTGTCCAGGACAGTGGTCAGTGCCCAGGACAGTGGTCAGTGTCCAGGACAGTGGTCAGTGTCCAGGACAGTGGTGAGAGTCCAGGCCAGTGTCCAGGACAGTGGTCAGTGCCCAGGATAGTGGCCAGTGTCCAGGACAGTAGTCAGTGTCCAGGCCAGTGTCCAGGACAGTGGACAGTGTCCAGGACAGTGGTCAGTGTCCAGGCCAGTGGTCAGAGTCCAGGCCAGTGTCCAGGACAGTGGTCAGTGTCCAGGACAGTGGTCAGTGTCCAGGCCACTTTCCAGGCCAGTGTGAAGGACAGTGCACAGTGTCCAGGACAGTGGTCAGTGCCCAGGACAGTGGTCAGTGTCCAGGACAGTGTCCAGGACAGTGGTCAGTACCCTGGACAGTGGTCAGTGCCCAGGACAGTGGTCAGTGTCCAGGACAGTGGTCAGTGTCCAGGACAGTGTCCAGGACAGTGGTCAGTACCCTGGACAGTGGTCAGTGCCCAGGACAGTGGTCAGTGTCCAGGACAGTGGTCAGTGTCCAGGACAGTGGACAGTGTCCAGGACAGTGGTCAGTGCCCAGGACAGTGGTCAGTGCCCAGGACAGTGGTCAGTGTCCAGGACAGTGGTCAATGTCCAGCCCAGTGTCCAGGACAGTGGACAGTGTCCAGGACAGTGGTCAGTGTCCAGGCCAGTGGTCAGTGTCCAGGCCAGTGGTCAGTGCCCAGGACAGTGGTCAGTGTCCAGGACAGTGATCAGTGCCCAGGACAGTGGTCAGTGTCCAGGACAGTGGTCAGTGTCCAGGACAGTGGTCAGTGTCCAGGCCAGTGTCCAGGCCAGTGTCCAGGCCAGTGGTCAGTGCCCAGGACAGTGGTCAGTGTCCAGGACAGTGGTCAGTGCCCAGGACAGTGGTCAGTGTCCAGGCCAGTGGTCAGTGCCCAGGACAGTGGTCAGTGTCCAGGACAGTGGTCAGTGCCCAGGACAGTGGTCAGTGTCCAGGACAGTGGTCAGAGTCCAGGCCAGTGTCCAGGACAGTGGTCAGTGTCCAGGACAGTGGTCAGTGTCCAGGACAGTGGTCATTGCCCAGGACAGTGGTCAGTGACCAGGACAGTGGTCAGTGTCCAGGCCAGTGGTCAGTGTCAAGGCCACTGTCCAGGCCAGTGTCCAGGACAGTGGACAGTGTCCAGGACAGTGGTCAGTGCCCAGGACAGTGGTCAGTGTCCAGGACAGTGGTCAGTGTCCAGGACAGTGGTCAGAGTCCAGGCCAGTGTCCAGGACAGTGGACAGTGTCCAGGACAGTGGCCAGTGTCCAGGACAGTGGTCAGTGTCTAGGCCAGTGTCCAGGACAGTGGACAGTGTCCAGGACAGTGGTCAGTGTCCAGGCCAGTGGTCAGTGTCCAGGACAGTGGTCAGAGTCCAGGCCAGTGTCCAGGACAGTGGTCAGTGTCCAGGACAGTGGTCAGAGTCCAGGCCAGTGTCCAGGACAGTGGTCAGTGTCCAGGACAGTGGACAGTGTCCAGGACAGTGGTCAGTGTCCAGGACAGTGGACAGTGTCCAGGACAGTGGTCAGTGTCCAGGACAGTGGTCAGTGTCCAGGACAGTGGTCAGTGTCCAGGCCAGTGTCCAGGACAGTGGTCAGTGTCCAGGCCAAAGGTCAGTGTCCAGGCAGTGGTCAGTGTCCAGGCCAGTGTCTAGGACAGTGGTCAGTGTCCAGGACAGTGGACAGTGTCCAGGACAGTGGTCAGTGTCCAGGACAGTGGTCAGTGTCCAGGACAGTGGACAGTGTCCAGGACAGTGGTCAGTGTCCAGGACAGTGGTCAGTGTCCAGGACAGTGGTCAGTGTCCAGGCCAGTGTCCAGGACAGTGATCAGTGTCCAGGACAGTGGTCAGTGTCCAGGACAGTGGTCAGTTTCCAGAACAGTGGTCAGTGTCCAGGACAGTGTCCAGGACAGTGGTCAGTGTCCAGGACAGTGTCCAGGACAGTGGTCAGTGTCCAGGACAGTGGTCAGTGTCCAGGACAGTGGTCAGTGTCCAGGACAGTGGACAGTATCCAGGATAGTGGACAGTGTCCAGGACAGTGGTCAGGGTCCAGGACAGTGTCCAGGACAGTGGTCAGTGTCCAGGCCAGTGGTCAGTGCCCAGGACAGTGGTCAGTGTCCAGGCCAGTGGTCAGTGTCCAGGACAGTGTCCAGGACAGGAGTCAGTGTCCAGGACAGTGGTCAGTGTCCAGGACAGTGGTCAGTGTCCAGGACAGTGGTCAGTGTCCAGGCCAGTGTCCAGGACAGTGGACAGTGTCCAGGCCAGTGTCCAGGACAGTGGTCAGTGTCCAGGCCAGTGTCCAGGACAGAGGTCAGTGTCCAGGACAGTGGTCAGTGTCCAGGCCAGTGTCCAGGACAGTGGTCAGTGTCCAGGCCAGTGTCCAGGACAGTGGTCAGTGTCCAGGTCAGTGTCCAGGACAGTGGACAGTGTTCACGACAGTGGACAGTGTCCAGGACAGTGGACAGTGTCCAGGACAGTGGACAGTGTCCAGGACAGTGGTCAGTGTCCAGGACAGTGGACAGTGTCCAGGACAGTGGACAGTGTCCAGGACAGTGGACAGTGTCCAGGACAGTGGACAGTGTCCAGGACAGTGGACACTGTCCAGGACAGTGGTCAGTGTCCAGGACAGTGGTCAGTGTCCAGGACAGTGGTCAGTGTCCAGGACAGTGGTCTGTGTCCAGGACAGTGGTCAGTGTCCAGGACAGTGTTCAGTGTCCAGGACAGTGGTCAGTGTCCAGGACAGTGGTCAGTGTCCAGGACAGTGGTCAGTGTCCAGGACAATGGTCAGTGTCCAGAACAGTGGTCAGTGTCCAGGACAGTGGTCAGTGTCCAGGACAGTGGTCAGTGTCCAGGACAGTGGATAGTGTCCAGGACAGTGGTCAGTGTCCAGGACAGTGGTCAGTGTCCAGGCCAGTGTCCAGGACAGTGGACAGTGTCCAGGCCAGTGGTCAGTGTCCAGGACAGTGGTCAGTGTCCAGAACAGTGGTTAGTGTCCAGGACAGTGTCCAGGACAGTAGTCAGTGTCCAGGGCAGAGGACAGTGTCCAGGCCAGTGGTCAGTGTCCAGGCCAGTGGTCAGTGTCCAGGACAGTGGTCAGTGTCCAGGACAGTGTCCAGGCCAGTGGTCAGTGTCCAGGCCAGTGGTCAGTGCCCAGGACAGTGGTCAGTGTCCAGGACAGTGGTCAGTGTCCAGGACAGTGGTGAGAGTCCAGGCCAGTGTCCAAGACAGTGGTCAGTGTCGAGGCCAGTGGTCAGTGTCCAGGCCAGTGGTCAGTGTCCAGGCCAGTGGTCAGTGTCCACGCCAGTGGTCAGTGTTCAGGCCAGTGGTCAGTGTCCAGGACAGTGGTCAGTGTCCAGGACAGTGGGCAGTGTCGAGGACAGTGGTCAGTGTCCAGGCCAGTGGTCAGTGTCCAGGCCACTGTCCAGGCCAGTGTCCAGGACAGTGGACAGTGTCCAGGACAGTGATCAGTGCCCAGGACAGTGGTCAGTGTCCAGGACAGTGGTCAGTGTCCAGGAGAGTGGTCAGTGTCCAGGCCAGTGTCCAGGCCAGTGTCCAGGCTAGTGGTCAGTGCCCAGGACAGTGGTCAGTGTCCAGGACAGTGGTCAGTGTCCAGGACAGTGGTCAGTGTCCAGGCCAGTGGTCAGTGCCCAGGACAGTGGTCAGTGTCCAGGACAGTGGTCAGTGCCCAGGACAGTGGTCAGTGTCCAGGACAGTGGTCAGAGTCCAGGCCAGTGTCCAGGACAGTGGTCAGTGTCCAGGACAGTGGTCAGTGCCCAGGACAGTGGTCAGTGCCCAGGACAGTGGTCAGTGTCCAGGACAGTGGTCAGTGTCCAGGCCAGTGGTCAGTGTCAAGGCCACTGTCCAGGCCAGTGTCCAGGACAGTGGACAGTGTCCAGGACAGTGGTCAGTGCCCAGGACAGTGGTCAGTGTCCAGGACAGTGGTCAGTGTCCAGGACAGTGGTCAGTGTCCAGTACAGTGGTCAGAGTCCAGGCCAGTGTCCAGGACAGTGGCCAGTGTCCAGGACAGTGGTCAGTGTCCAGGCCAGTGTCCAGGACAGTGGACAGTGTCCAGGACAGTGGTCAGTGTCCAGGCCAGTGGTCAGTGTCCAGGACAGTGGACAGTGTCCAGGACAGTGGTCAGTGTCCAGGACAGTGGTCAGAGTCCAGGCCAGTGTCCAGGACAGTGGTCAGTGTCCAGGACAGTGGTCAGAGTCCAGGCCAGTGTCCAGGACAGTGGTCAGTGTCCAGGACAGTGGACAGTGTCCAGGACAGTGTCCATGACAGTGGTCAGTGTCCAGGACAGTGGACAGTGGTCAGTGTCCAGGCCAGTGTCCAGGACAGTGGTCAGTGTCCAGGCCAGTGGTCAGTGTCCAGGCAGTGGTCAGTGTCCAGGCCAGTGTCTAGGACAGTGGTCAGTGTCCAGGACAGTGGACAGTGTCCAGGACAGTGGTCAGTGTCCAGGACAGTGGTCAGTGTCCAGGACAGTGGACAGTGTCCAGGACAGTGGTCAGTGTCCAGGACAGTGGTCAGTGTCCAGGACAGTGGTCAGTGTCCAGGCCAGTGTCCAGGACAGTGATCAGTGTCCAGGACAGTGATCAGTGTCCAGGACAGTGGTCAGTTTCCAGAACAGTGGTCAGTGTCCAGGACAGTGTCCAGGACAGTGGTCAGTGTCCAGGACAGTGTCCAGGACAGTGGTCAGTGTCCAGGACAGTGGTCAGTGTCCAGGACAGTGGTCAGTGTCCAGGACAGTGGACAGTGTCCAGGATAGTGGACAGTGTCCAGGACATTGGTCAGGGTCCAGGACAGTGTCCAGGACAGTGGTCAGTGTCCAGGCCACTGTCCAGGCCAGTGTCCAGGACAGTGGACAGTGTCCAGGACAGTGGTCAGTGCCCAGGACAGTGGTCAGTGTCCAGGACAGTGGTCAGTGTCCAGGACAGTGGTGAGAGTCCAGGCCAGTGTCCAGGACAGTGGTCAGTGCCCAGGACAGTGGCCAGTGTCCAGGACAGTGGTCAGTGCCCAGGCCAGTGTCCAGGACAGTGGACAGTGTCCAGGACAGTGGTCAGTGTCCAGGCCAGTGGTCAGAGTCCAGGCCAGTGTCCAGGACAGTGGTCAGTGTCCAGGACAGTGGTCAGTGTCCAGGCCACTTTCCAGGCCAGTGTCCAGGACAGTGCACAGTGTCCAGGACAGTGGTCAGTGCCCAGGACAGTGGTCAGTGTCCAGGACAGTGTCCAGGACAGTGGTCAGTGCCCAGGACTGTGGTCAGTGCCCAGGACAGTGGTCAGTGTCCAGGACAGTGGTCAGTGTCCAGGACAGTGGACAGTGTCCAGGACAGTGGTCAGTGCCCAGGACAGTGGTCAGTGCCCAGGACAGTGGTCAGTGTCCAGGACAGTGGTCAATGTCCAGCCCAGTGTCCAGGACAGTGGAGAGTGTCCAGGACAGTGGTCAGTGTCCAGGCCAGTGGTCAGTGTCCAGGCCAGTGGTCAGTGCCCAGGACAGTGGTCAGTGTCCAGGACAGTGATCAGTGCCCAGGACAGTGGTCAGTGTCCAGGACAGTGGTCAGTGTCCAGGACAGTGGTCAGTGTCCAGGCCAGTGTCCAGGCCAGTGTCCAGGCCAGTGTCCAGGCCAGTGTCCAGGCCAGTGATCAGTGCCCAGGACAGTGGTCAGTGTCCAGGACAGTGGTCAGTGCCCAGGACAGTGGTCAGTGTCCAGGCCAGTGGTCAGTGCCCAGGACAGTGGTCAGTGTCCAGGACAGTGGTCAGTGCCCAGGACAGTGGTCAGTGTCCAGGACAGTGGTCAGAGTCCAGGCCAGTGTCCAGGACAGTGGTCAGTGTCCAGGACAGTGGTCAGTGTCCAGGACAGTGGTCAGTGCCCAGGACAGTGGTCAGTATCCAGGACAGTGGTCAGTGTCCAGGCCAGTGGTCAGTGTCAAGGCCACTGTCCAGGCCAGTGTCCAGGACAGTGGACAGTGTCCAGGACAGTGGTCAGTGCCCAGGACAGTGGTCAGTGTCCAGGACAGTGGTCAGTGTCCAGGACAGTGGTCAGAGTCCAGGCCAGTGTCCAGGACAGTGGACAGTGGCCAGTGTCCAGGACAGTGGTCAGTGTCCAGGCCAGTGTCCAGGACAGTGGACAGTGTCCAGGACAGTGGTCCGTGTCCAGGCCAGTGGTCAGTGTCCAGGACAGTGGACAGTGTCCAGGACAGTGGTCAGTGTCCAGGACAGTGGTCAGAGTCCAGGCCAGTGTCCAGGACAGTGGTCAGTGTCCAGGACAGTGGTCAGAGTCCAGGCCAGTGTCCAGGACAGTGGTCAGTGTCCAGGACAGTGGACAGTGTCCAGGACAGTGTCCATGACAGTGGTCAGTGTCCAGGACAGTGGACAGTGGTCAGTGTCCAGGACAGTGGTCAGTGTCCAGGACAGTGGTCAGTGTCCAGGCCAGTGTCCAGGACAGTGGTCAGTGTCCAGGCCAGTGGTCAGTGTCCAGGCAGTGGTCAGTGTCCAGGCCAGTGTCTAGGACAGTGGCCTGGACACTGGCCTGGACACTGGCCTGGCTCATAAAACGGAGTTTCCTCCGTTTTATGAGCTGTGGAAAAGAAGTTCCTGTAAAATAGTCTAATAGGGGGTATAGGTGTTGTGTTAGTTGTCTCTTCAGAGGTTGCATGGCATTTCACTTTCCTTCTTATGATGTCTTCGACGAAACCATTGGAGAAGCCGTTGTTGACTAGGACCTGCCTTACCCTACAGAGTTCTTCGTCGACTTGCTTCCATTCTGAGCTGTGGCTGAGAGCACGGTCGACATATGCGTTAACAACACTCCTCTTGTACCTGTCTGGGCAGTCGCTGTTGGCATTTAGGCACATTCCTATGTTCGTTTCCTTAGTGTAGACTGCAGTGTGGAAACCTCCGCTCTTTTCCATGACTGTTACATCTAGAAAGGGCAGCTTCCCATCCTTTTCCATCTCGTAAGTGAAACGCAGCACGGAACTCTGCTCAAACGCCTCCTTCAGCTCCTGCAGATGTCTGACATCAGGTACCTGTGTAAAAATGTCGTCAACATACTTGCAGTATATGGCCGGTTTCAAGTTCATGTCGACTAAGATCGTTTGTTCGATGGTACCCATGTAGAAGTTTGCAAACAGGACACCTAGGGGAGAACCCATGGCGACCCCATCTACTTGCTTATACATGTGCCCATCCGGGCTCAAGAAGGGTGCCTCTTTAGTACAAGCTTTCTGCTTGTAAGGTATCTTTGGTAGTGACCTTCTTTTGTGTCTCGAGGTCGAATATGTCGTCCAACAGAATTTCCAACTCCACTTTCCGGGCCATCTCACTCGGTCTGGACATAACGTGACAGTTTATGCCCAGATTTAGGAGAGTGACTTGGTCCTCAGTGAGGTTAGTTCCTGCAAAGTTCAGGAAGCCATCTCTTGGTCGTGGAATTGCCATAGGTCCTCCATATAACGTTGTTAGTTTCTTGATAATCCTTGTTTCAGTGCTGAGGTGATGTCGGTCTGTGAGGATGTCGAGGTGTTGTTCAATGCGGGTACGGATACTTTCGTCGATGTTGCTATTTCTCCACTCGTTATATGGAGGACCTATGGCAATTCGACGACCAAGAGATGGCTTCCTGAACCTTGCAGGAATTAACCTCACTGAGGACCAAGTCACTCTCCTAAATCTGGGCATAAACTGTCACGTTATGTCCAGACCGAGTGAGATGGCCCGGAATGTGGAGTTGGAAATTCTGTTGGACGACATATTCGACCACGAGACACAAAAGAAGGTCACTACCAAAGATACCTTACAAGCAGAACTTATTGCGTAAGGAGGAAAGAATCGAGGCAATTACAGAAGCACCATACTGTGCATACAAGGAGATAGTTGTCAGGAGAGGTGACAAGTCGCCAATATGTCATTCTTAAAAATGACGAATATCTGGCGAAAATGAACCTCATAGTCTCTGACCAAACCAAATTCCAAAGGGTAACGAAGGACACTACAGCCGAATTGAAAGCAAAGGTCAACAAACTGATTGAAACTGTGAACGCCAAGAAATCCGGACTCCACCTGCCAAAGATTATTGGGGAATATAAACCTGAATATGCGTATGGAAATGTCAAGACACACAAGCCTGGAAACCCACTTTGGCCAATCATTAGCCAGATACCCACACCCACGTACAGACTGGCGAAGCGACTCAACGGCCTGCTGACTTTTTATGTCCCTTGCGCCTTCAGCCTGAAGTCTCCAAAAGAATTTGTTGACTTACTGCGGGGCACACGGGCCACAGGGATAAGAGCCTCGTTGGACGTAGAATCACTGTTCACCAACGTACCTGTGGACGAGACAATCGGGATGATAGCCGACAGAGTGTATCGTGATCCAGCCTGTACTCCTCTTGACATACCAGAGAATATTCTAAGGAAACTACTCCAAGCTTGTACTAAAGAGGCACCCTTCTTGAGCCCGGATGGGCACATGTATAAGCAAGTAGATGGGGTCGCCATGGGTTCTCCCCTAGGTGTCCTGTTTGCAAACTTCTACATGGGTACCATCGAGCAAAAAGTCTTAGTCGATATGAACTTGAAACCGGCCATATACTGCAGGTATGTTGAAGACATTTTTACACAGGTACCTGATGTCAGACATCTGCAGGAGCTGAAGGAGGCGTTTGAGCAGAGTTCCGTGCTGCGTTTCACTTACGAGATGGAAAAGGATGGGAAGCTGCCCTTTCTAGATGTAACAGTCATGGAAAAGAGCGGAGGTTTCCACACTGCAGTCTACACTAAGGAAACGAACATAGGAATGTGCCTAAATGCCAACAGCGACTGCCCAGACAGGTACAAGAGGAGTGTTGTTAACGCATATGTCGACCGTGCTCTCAGCCACAGCTCAGAATGGAAGCAAGTCGACGAAGAACTCTGTAGGGTAAGGCAGGTCCTAGTCAACAACGGCTTCTCCAATGGTTTCGTCGAAGACATCATAAGAAGGAAAGTGAAATGCCATGCAACCTCTGAAGAGACAACTAACACAACACCTATACCCCCTATTAGACTATTTTACAGGAACTTCTTTTCCACAGCTCATAAAACGGAGGAAAGGGTCCTGAAAGATATTGTTAATAGAAGCGTTATCCCTACAGACAAAAATCAGAGGATACAACTGACGATTTACTATAAAACCAGAAAAACGGCCAGCCTACTCATGAGAAACTCTCCAGACACAAAGCAGAACGCTTTAAAAGAGACCAACGTCGTCTATGCCTTCAAATGCCCTCTTGGGGATTGTAAGCTCCAAAAAACCCAGTATATAGGCAAGACAACAACATCTCTTTTTAGGCGTTTAACGATACATAAGCAACAGGGCTCCATTAAGGAACATATAATCTCTTCCCACAACCAAACCATCGCCAGAGAAATCCTAGTAAACAACACAGAAATCATTGATTGATACAGTGATAGCAGACGGCTTGACGTTTGCGAGGCACTGCACATTAAAAAGTCAACACCAGCAATCAACAGCCAATTAATGCACAACTATATTCTACCCACCTCAAGACTCCGCTCCAATATAGAAGCATCAAGAAATATGGACCAATAGGCTTTCTACAATCACTTCCATTCAATACCCATTGTTTCGTGTTCTGTCTTGTGTTGATGAATTTAATACCCTATTAAATACCACCTCACCCCATCCACCTCACTCAAATGTAGATATAAACAAATCGGAGATGTGTAAGTTCTATTCAGTTGTGTATGTGTAACTAAAGTCTTTGAAAATGTAATAGGTTTTACGAAACGCATTCAAGTGTCGCGTCAGACTAGAAATAAAAAATGAATTTTGGAGAATTGATTTTTGAATTACCACCAACAGTGAAAAGAAATGTACGAAAGATTGAGAAAATTCGTGTTAGAAATATTAATCTTACTTTTTCGGTCATATATATATATATATATATATATATATATATATATATATATATATATATATATATATATATATATATATATATATATATATATATATATATATATATATATATATAAAGTTTGTGAGGGTACCACCTCTGGTGCCAATGTGGGGACCCATAGCCTCGGAGAAGAAAATAAAATATATATATATATATATATATATATATATATATATATATATATATATATATATATATATATATATATATATATATATATATATATATATATATATATATATTGGTGTATACTGGCAGCAGGTTTTCTTTCAATCATGTTTCATTGAATATGACCGCATATTCTGTGTTTATTATTTTATGGTTTAGGGCTTCTATCCCTCTAACTATTTTCTTAGCATCAGGGCTTAATTGAAATAGGAGTTCTCCAAAACTCATTTTCGTACCTTTGAGGTGAAGAAAAGAAGTGATTTACTATAGAGTGTATTACACTTATTTATATAATTTGCACAACGTTTCGAACCTCCATGGTTCATTCTCAAGTGAACAGATCTTACAATACTAGTTGATTTTATACCCGCACTGGATCAGGTGATAATACAATAAAGGTGAAAACATGGGGGGATACATAAGGGATAAATGTGAGGTGAAACATAGAGGCTGCAGGAGGCTTATTGGTCCATACGAGGCATCTCCTATCTAAACACAAAGATTAATCCAGTGTAATTGGCCTATTATGTTGGACATTGTCTTCTGTGTTGGCATCGATATGTTCTTGTCTTGTCCTTACTCTCATGGTGGGTAGAGTAAATAGTTCCGTGATTTGGGTGTTCATGGTAGGTCGGTCTATTCTTATGTGAATTGCCTCAAGAATTTGTAATCTTCTTGCATCTTGGGTTTTGTCTATTATGCAGGTATTCTTGTTCAACATTTCTCTGGTTAGAGTAATGTAATAGGCTTGTCTCTTGTGATTCCTAGGGGCACCAGATTGAAGATTGCATGTCAAACGCCTCGTCAGCTTGGTCGACGTCATACCTATCATCCTAAAGATGGCTACATTAACCTGACTTCTTATGATCTTACCCAGGACCAACGAGACCTCTTAAATCTTGGTCTAAATTGTCATTTCTTATCTAAACCAAAGATGCATCAAAAACGCCTGGAAATCGAAATGCTTCTGGACGATATCCATAAGCTAGAAGACAACTAAAAAGTCATCACCACTGACACACTTCAAGCTGAACTACTTGCAGAAGCAGGGAAAAAACGAGGAACATATTCATCTACAATCTTAACCCCACGACTCAAAGAATCAGCGAAACAACTAAAAAATCTGAAAGACGTAACAATAAGAAAAGCCGACAAAACAGCAGCAAATGTATTGATTCCTACCCATGATTACATGAACAAAATTAGCGACATCCTTAGTGACGACTCCAAATTTCAACGAATCACGAGGAACCCCGTAGAAGACCTTAAGCGGAAAGTAAACAAAACAATTACAGCAATCAACGCAAAGAAAGGTAGTGTGCATTTCAATAAACTTCAAGGCGACTATGGCTTAGGATATGCCTACGGCAATGTTAAGACGCATAAACCAGGTAACCCACTACGCCCTATAATCAGCCAAATACCAACCCCAACTTATCACCTGGCAAAGAAACTCAATGAACTCCTAACTCCATACACTCCAAGTAAGTTTAGTCGACAATCATCAGCAGATTTCCTAGAATTGATCAAATCTACCCAGCCCGATGGAATCATCGCATCCCTGGACGTTGAATCCCTATTTACCAACGTCCCAGTCGACACAACCATAGGAATGATACTGGACAGAGTATACAGAGACGATAGCACCCCCAAATTAGACATACCTGAGCCACACTTGAAAAGTCTTCTCGAAGCATGTACAAAGGAAACCCCTTTCATCAGTCCACAAGGAGACATGTATTTACAAATAGACGGAGTAGCAATGGGCTCCCCCTTAGGAGTTTTATTTGCTAATTTTTATATGGGAACCATCGAAGACAGGGTCTTCAGTAGCAGACAAAAACCAACTGTATACTGCCGTTATGTAGATGACATATTCGTAAGAGTAAAAGACTCAGATGAACTAATTGACCTAAAAAGACACCTAGAGAGAGAGTCAGTACTCCGATTTACACATGAAAATAGTGAAAATAACAGTCTGCCATTCTTGGATGTACTAATAACAAAAACAGGAACCTCTTTAAGCACCAACGTATATACCAAGCCCACCAACATAGGATTATGCCTGAACGGTAGAAGTGAGTGCCCCCAAAGATACAAAGCCAGTGTTCTCAATGCTTATATTCGTCGAGCGCTTACCCACTGCTCTGAATGGAGCAACGTGAGTAGAGAGTTTGAAAGAGTAACTCAGGTATTGGTGAACAACGGATATAGCAACGCGGAAATAAACGCTGCTATAAGAAGACACTTGGACCGTTGGTATAATTCAGAACCTAGAACAGAAACCACAACACCCCCAATAAAATTATATTACAAATCAACCATGCACAGTGAACATATAAAAGAGGAAAGAATAATGAAAGAAATAATCCGTAAAGGAGTAAAAAGCATTACTCCTATCAAAACATAAACCTGATAATATTCTACAAAACCAAGAAGACTTCCGAACTCCTTATCAAAAACAGCCCGAAGCCGACGGAGAACCCTCTACAGCAGTCAAGCGTTGTATACATGTACACTTGCCCCCACGAAGGATGTAACCTTCAATGTAAGTACGTAGGTATGACGTCGACCAAGCTGACGAGGCGTTTGACATGCCATCTTCAATCTGGTGCCCCTAGGAATCACATGAGACAAGCCCATGACTTTACTCTAACCAGAGAAATGTTGAACAAGAATACCTGCATAATAGACAAAACCCAAGATGCAAGAAGATTACAAATTCTTGAGGCAATTCACATAAGAATAGACCGACCTACCATGAACACCCAAATCACGGAACTATTTACTCTACCCACCATGAGAGTAAGGACAAGACAAGAACATATCGATGCCAACACAGAAGACAATATCCAACATAATAGGCCAATTACACTGGATTAATCTTTGTGTTTAGATAGGAGCTGCCTCGTATGGTCCAATAAGCCTTCTGCAGCCTCTATGTTTCACCTCACATTTATCCCTTATGTATCCCCCCATGTTTTCACCTTTATTGTATTATCACCTGACCCAGTGCGGGTATAAAATCAACTAGTATTGTAAGATCTGTTCACTTGAGAATGAACCATGGAGGTTCGAAACGTTGTGCAAATTATATAAATAAGTGCAATACACTCTATAGTAAATCACTTCTTTTCTTCACCTCAAAAGTACGAAAATGAGTTTTGGAGAACTCCTATTTCAATTAAGCCCTGATGCTAAGAAAATAGTTAGAGGGATAGAAGCCCTAAACCAGAAAATAATAAACACAGAATATGCGGTCATATTCAATGAAATATATATATATATATATATATATATATATATATATATATATATATATATATATATATATATATAAATATATATATATATATATATATATATATATATATATATATATATATATATATATATATATATATATATATATATATAATAATTTTTTTTTTTTAATTTTTTTCAATTTTTTTTTTCGTTTGTTATCAGGGGATTTGCATGGAACTTGCACACCTTGCTGAACGGATGCCTATCTGCAAGGGTGCCAATTATGAACGAAATCGGTCGACGTCAAACTCAGCTACAGGTGGCCAAACTTTGATCTTATTTTACTCAGGTAAGTAATTTACAACTTCATTGTATGTCACAGCTTTCATTTTTTAATCAATTTACATGCAAATTACACCTTATATGTAGAGTTTGTGCTTCTACAATTGCGTGGAACACTTTAGTCCAAAGTCCATTTATTGATTTTATAAATATTTATAACCATCATATATTGCATATTTTTGGAAGGGTAACTTTGAATAATTATATTATTGCACTAAACACTTTTTTGATAAAACTGCTCCACACAATCCTCTATTATATGCTAATTTGATATCTGAGTGTTATAGAAATGATTTTAGTTGACACATGTGTTCCCTGACATTTTTTGAAAATGTTGAAAATTCGTTGCATAATACGTTGTGTATTTTTTTTCTCATTTTCTGTTTAGGGTGTGATGCTGAGACTTGGACCAGTTGCAGCCCTTTCTATAACCATTTCATAAATAAATTTATTAACAAATTGAACAACTTTTACTTTACCCATAATATGCCCCCTTATGTACTCCTCTATCCACTGGAGTACCTTCCCTTTCACTCCAGCCTGCATCTCCAACTTTCGCACTAGCCTCTTGTGTGGCACTGTATCGAAGGCTTTCTGACAATCCAAAAATATGCAGTCTGCCCACCCTTCTCTGTCTTGCCTTATTTTTGTTGCCTGGTCATAGAATTCAAGTAACCCTGTGAGGCAGGACCTGCCATCCCTGAACCCATGTTGATGCTGTGTTACAAAGTTCCTTCGCTTCAGATGCTCCACTAGTTTTTTTTCGCACAATCTTCTCCATCAGCTTGCATGGTATGCTGGTTAGGGACACTGGCCTGTAGTTCAGTGCCTCCTGCCTATACCCTTTCTTGTATATTGGGACTACGTTAGCTGCTTTCCAAATATCTGGCAGTTCCCCTGTTGCCAGTGATTTGTTATACACAATGGAGAGTGGTAGGCACAGTTCTCTTGCTCCTTCCTTTAGAACCCAAGGGGAGATTCCATCTGGGCCTATAGCCTTTGTCACATCCAACTCTAGTAAACACTTCCTTACTTCCCCGCTGGTAATCTCAAAGTCTTCCAGTGGTTCCTGGTTAGCTATTCCCTCACTTATCTCTGGAATTTCTCCTTGCTCTAAGGTGAAGACGTCCTGCAATTTCTTATTCAGTTCCTCACACACTTCCTTGTCATTTGTAGTGAATCCTTTCGCCCCTATCCTTAATTTCATAACCTGTTCCTCTACTGTTGTTTTTCTCCTGATGTGGCTATGCAACAATTTAGGCTGAGTCTTTGCGTTGCTTGCAATTTCATTTTCGTATTGTCTTTCTGCCTCTCTTCTCATCCTGACATATTCATTCCTGGCATTCTGGTATCTTTCTCTGCTCTCCAGTGTCCTGTTATTCCTATAGTTTCTCCATGCCCTTTTACTTTGCTGCTTAGCTAGCCTACATCTCTGATTAAACCATGGGTTTCTCATCTTCATTTCACTGTTTTCCTTTTGGGCTGGGACAAACTTGTTTGCTGCGTCCTTGCACTTTTGCGTGATGTAGTCCATCATATCTTGGGCCGTCTTTTCCCTGAGCTCGGTTTCGCATGCTATATCTTTTAGGAATTTTCTTATCTCCTCATAGTTTCCCTTTCGGTACGCTAACCTTATTGTTTCGGTATCCCTCCTCGAGTTCAATAACCCTTCTTCAATCAGGTACTCAAACACCAATACACTGTGGTCGCTCATTTCTACTGGGGCCTCAAAACCGATTTCTCTTATGTCAGAGTCGTTCAGGGTGAAGACCAGGTCCAGTCTTGCTGGTTCGGAATTTCCTCTCATCCTTGTGGGTTCTCTGACACTCAGGGTTAAGAAGTTTCTAGTCACCACCTCCAGTAGTTTGGCTCTCCACGTATCCTCGCCTCCATGCGGTTCCTTGTTCTCCCAATGAATCCTTCCGAGATTGAAGTCCCCCATGATTAGCAGGTGGGATCTATTTCTACAGGCAGCAGAGGCTGCCCTCTCAATTATAGTGTTAACTGCCATGTTGTTGTTTTCGTACTCTTGACTGGGTCTTCTGTCATTTGGTGGAGGGTTATATATTACTGCTACAACTATTCTTGGTCCTCCCATTGTCATGGTGCCTGCTATTTAGTCTCTGAAACCCTCACAGCCCTGGATATCCATCTCCTTAAAATTCCATTCCTTTCTCATGAGTAGAAACTCAGCCTCCTCCCCTACTTTCCCTCTCTTTCCTTATTACTGTGTACTCCTGGGGAAACACGGCATTCGTTATGATTCCAGAGAGTTTTGTTTCAGTGAGTCCGATTACATCTGGGTTCACTTCTTGTGCTCTTTCCCTTAGTTCACTTGCCTTGCTTGTGATCCCATCTATGTTCGAGTACATTACCCTGAAACTGACTCTCTTCTGCTTCTCCTCTTGGGGGGGGGGGACCTGTGGGGTCTGGGGAGAGCGGGAGCTGGGAGGATCTGGTACGGGGAGACTGGTGGAGGAGGAAGGGCTTGGCGGGGGTTGGGAGGAGGGGGAGGGTACGGGGGGTGGGTGAGAGGGGAAGGGTTGGGGGGTGGGGGAGAGGAGGAGGGTTGGGGGGTGAGAGGGGGAGAGTTGAGGGGGGTGAGAAGAGGAGTTTGGGGGGATGGGGGAGAAGGGGGGGTTTGGGGGGGCAGTAAAGGGGGGAGGGCTTGGGGGGCGTGGGGGAAAGGGAAGCCTGAGGTGGGTGAGGAAGAGGGGAGGGTTTTGGGGAGTGGTGAAGAGTGGGAAGGCTTAGGTGGGGTGGGGGAGAGTGGGGGGCGAGGGAGAATGGAGGGCTTGTGGGTGGGAGAGATGGGAGGGTATGTGGGAGAAGGGAGGGCTTGAGGGATGGGGGGGGTGGAGAAGGGAGGTCCTGGGGGGAGGGGGGAGTGGGAGGAGGGGGGTGAGTGGGAATATGAGAGGGTGCCTTAGGTGGGTACTTAGTGGGGAGCTGACGGGTTGGGGCAGGTAGGGTGTCTGTTGGGTAGAATGTTAGGGTGGTGCCACACTCCCTGTGGCTAGTGCACTGTTTGTGGAGGGTTCCCCACTCCTTTCTGGGATTGTAGGGATCGGGGTTGTGGCTCCCTGATTCCTTTCTCTCTCCCCTGCGCTGCTTCCTCGCGTCTGCTGCCTGCTTTCTCTCTTCCCTTGTCATATCCCTCTGCAGGAATACTTTTTTGAATTTCTCTACATTTGCTAGACAGCACTTCCTTTCTAACAGTTCCTCTTTCGTGATTTCGCTCATGAATACCACCTTTATCATTCGGTCTCTGTCCTTGTTGTACTTTCCAAGCCTGAAAACCTTTTCTACATTTTGTTCAGTTCCCTCCATCCTTACCTCTTTAAGGATCTCTTTAACCATGTTTTTGTCCTTGTCTCTCCGCTCCTTTGGTCTGGTCCCTGTTTGCTCTTTAATGCCTGCTACTACTACTACTGCTCTACTTCTCTCTATCAGCCGGCTAGTACATCTAGCTGCTTCCTGAGAGGAGGCCACTTCCATGGCAATTTCCTTAACTGCAGACCTAGCTTCAGGGCTCGTTTTAAGCATTTCAGTAAATGAGAGCTGAGGTGTGGAGGTCCCCTCCACAGTAGCATTTCTGTCTCCCTGAGGCACAGTTTGTGTCTGGTATTGTGGAGAAGTCTCCTTCAGGCATCTTATCTCCTCCTTTGCTGCCCTTAGTTCATCCTGCAGGTTGGCAACTGTCTCCCTCATTATCCTCAGTCCTTCACTGAATTCATCCCACATTTGCTGGAGTACTTCCTTCATCCAGGCTTCCTGTTCCACTCCATCCTCTGAATTTGTTCCAGCCGCGATTTTCATCCTACGTTTGTCACCCCGAGTTCGTGTCCCTTCCATGTTTTCTCTATGAGAGGGAGAGAGAGAGAGACAGAGGGAGTGGGAGAGAGAGGGAGAGAGCGAGAGAGAGAGAGAGAGCGAGAGAGAGCGAGAGAGAGAGAAAGAGAGAGAGAGAGAGAGAGAGAGAGAGAGAGAGAGAGAGAGAGAGAGAGAGAGAGAGAGAGAGAGAGAGAGAGAGAGAGAGAGAGAGAGAGAGAGAGAGAGGAGAGATGTAGGGGAGAGATATGGAGGGAGGGAGAGAGAGAGAGAGAGAGAGAGAGAGAGAGAGAGAGAGAGAGAGAGAGAGAGAGAGAGAGAGAGAGAGAGAGAGAGAGAGAGAGAGAGGAGAGATGTAGGGGAGAGGTATGGAGGGAGAAAGAGAGAGAGAGAGAGAGAGAGAGAGAGAGAGGAGAGAGAGAGAGAGAGAGAGAGAGAGAGAGAGAGAGAGAGAGAGAGAGAGAGAGAGAGAGAGAGAGAGAGGAGAGATGTAGGGGAGAGGTATGGAGGGAGAAAGAGAGAGAGAGAGAGAGAGAGAGAGAGAGAGAGAGAGAGAGAGAGAGAGAGAGAGAGAGAGAGAGAGAGAGAGAGAGAGAGAGAGAGAGAGAGAGAGAGAGAGAGAGAGAGAGGGGGGGGAGAGAGAGAGAGAGAGAGAGAGAGAGAGAGAGAGAGAGAGAGAGAGAGAGAGAGAGAGAGAGAGAGAGAGAGAGAGAGAGAGAGAGAGAGAGAGAGAGAGAGAGAGAGAGAGAGAGAGAGAGAGAGAGAGGTGTGTTTGAGTGTGTATTGGGGGGAAGGGAGGTGGAAGAGAGGGAAGGAATGTGAGGGTGTGTGGGGAGATTAGAGTGGGAAGGTTATGGGAGGGGTGTGGACCATATGGTTGGGAGGCCGTGTGTGAACTGTTGTTGCTCTGGTGGGAGGGGGTGGGGGTGAGAGAGCGGGGGGGGGGGGAGAGTTGTCCAGGTGTAGGGCGGAGTGTTTTTTTCACACTTAGGTGTCACAAACTAGATCCCACATGAGCCGCACATTTCCCTTGATATTTGTTTCTGTTTGTTAACTTATATCCAAGACTAACTATTCAAAAGCAATAACACTGTACACCGATTGACTGACTGGCTTTGTGAGAGGCCTTACCTTACCGCCAATTCAAAACATCCCACAGCACAAACAAGTGTTAAGTACTGTTGACAGTGGTGTGTAGGCCTGTTGTCTCCATCCACGCCGCTGCCAGGCGTAGGTCCCTCCAACTTGTCGCTATATATCACCAGTATTCTGCTTATTATTCCTCTTAGCACCGATATAGTTCAATGCCACACGTTTAGAATCACTTCTTCACTATCCTATTCACTATTTGTTATGATCTTCACTATCACATCTAGTTGTGTACACTCTGACCATGCACTGGCCCACGTGCTTGTCCTGGCACAGATGTCGTACCTCTGATCTTGTCTAATATGCACTATCAGACACTATCCATAAGTTTTCTAGTTTCAAATTGGAGTGTTGCACTTTGTATTATCACTGAACACCGAATTTCCCGTGTATCCTTCTGATGTCCCGAGATATAAAGCCTTATTGACGAGCGCGGCGCAACTTGACCACCTCCCTCACCCTCGAGAACACACTCTCGAACAACACACTGTGTGTGTGTGTACTCACCCAGTTGTGCTTGCGGGGGTTGAGCTCTGGCTCTTTGGTCCCGCCTCTCAACCGTCAATCCACAGGTGTACAGATTCCTGAGCCTATTGGGCTCTATCATATCTACACTTGAAACTGTGTATGGAGTCAGCCTCCACCACATCACTTCCTAATGCATTCCATTTGTCAACACCTCTGACACTAAAAAAGTTCTTTCTAATATCTCTGTGGCTCATTTGGGCGCTCAGTTTCCACCTGTGTCCCCTTGTGCGTGTGCCCCTTGTGTTAAATAGCCTGTCTTTATCTTCCCTATCAATTCCCTTGAGAATCTTGAATGTGGTGATCATGTCCCCTCTAACACTTCTGTCTTCCAGCGAAGTGAGGTTTAATTCCCGAAGTCTCTCCTCGTAGCTCATACCTCTCAGCTCAGGTTCTAGTCTGGTGGCAAATCTTTGAACCTTTTCCAGTTTAGTCTTATCCTTGACTAGATATAGACTCCATGCTGGGGTGTGTGTACTCACCTATTTGTACTCACCTATTTGTGCTTGCTGGGGTTGAGCTTTGGCTCTTTGGTCCCGCCTCTCAACTGTCAATCGACTGGTGTACAGATTCCTGAGCCTACTGGGCTCTATCATATCTACATTTAAAACTGTGTATGGAGTCAGCCTCCACCACATCACTGCCTAATGCATTCCATCCGTTAACTACTCTGACACTGAAAAAGTTCCTTCTAACGTCTCTGTGGCTCATGTGGGTACTCAGTTTCCACATGTGTCCCCTTGTTTGCGTCCCACCAGTGTTGAATAGTTCATCCTTGTTTACTCGGTCGATTCCTCTGAGGATTTTGTAGGTTGTGATCATGTCTCCCCTTACTCTTCTGTCTTCCAGTGTCGTAAGGTGCATTTCTCGCAGCCTTTCCTCGTAACTCAGGCCTCTTAGTTTTGGGACTAGTCTAGTGGCATACCTTTGGACTTTTTCCAGCTTCGTCTTGTGTTTGACAAGGTACGAGCTCCATGCTGGGGCCGCATACTCCATGATTAGTCTTACATATGTGGTGTACAAGATTCTGAATGATTCCTTACACAGGTTCCTGAACGCTATTCTGATGTTAGCCAGCCTCGCATATGCCGCAGACGTTATTCTTTTTATTTGGGCTTCAGGAGACAGGTTTGGTGTGATATCAACTCCTAGATCTTTCTCTCTGTTCGTTTCATTAAGTACTTCACCTCCTATTCTGTATCCTGTGTCTGGCCTCCTATTTCCACTGCCTAGTTTCATTACTTTGCATTTACTCGGGTTGAACTTCAACAGCCATTTGTTGAACCATTCACTCAGTCTGTCTAGGTCATCTTGTAGCCTCCTACTATCGTCCTCAGTTTCAATCCTCCTCATAATTTTTGCATCATCGGCAAACATTGAGAGAAACGATTCTATACCCACTGGGAGATCATTTACATATATCAGAAACAGCATAAGTCCAAGGACTGACCCCTGTGGGACTCCACTCGTAACGTCTCGCCAATCTGAGACCTCACCCCTCACACTGACTCGTTGTCTCCTGTTGCTTAGGTACTCCTGTATCCAACGGAGTACCTTCCCTTTCACTCCAACCTGCATCTCCAGCTTTTTCACTAGCCTCTTGTGTGGCACTGTATCAAAGGCTTTCTGACAATCCAAAAATATGCAGTCTGCCCACTCTTCTCTTTCTTGCCTTATTTTTGTTTCCTGGTCGTAGAATTCAAGTAACCTTGTGAGGCAGGACCTGCCATCCCTGAACCCATGTTGATGCTGTGATACAAAGTTCTTTCGCTCCAGGTGCTCCACTAGCTTTCTTCGCACAATCTTCTCCATCAGCTTGCATGGTATGCAGGTTAGGGACACTGGCCTGTAATTCAGTGCCTCCTGTCTGTCCCCTTTCTTGTATATCGGGACTACGTTAGCTGCTTTCCAAATTTCTGGCAGTTCCCCTGTTGCCAGTGATTTGTTATACACTATGGAGAGTGGTAGGCACAGTTCTTCTGCTCCTTCCTTTAGTATCCAAGGGGAGATTCCATCTGGGCCTATAGCCTTTGTCACATCCAACTCTAGTAAACACTTCCTTACTTCCCCGCTGGTAATCTCAAAGTCTTCCAGTGGTTCCTGGCTAGCTATTCCCTCACTTATCTCTGGGATTTCTCCTTGCTCTAAGGTGAAGACCTCTTGGAACTTCTTATTCAGTTCCTCACACACTTCCTTGTCGTTTGTAGTGAATCCTTCTGCCCCTATCCTTAATTTCATAACCTGTTCCTTTACTGTTGTTTTTCTCCTGATGTGGCTATGCAACAATTTAGGCTGAGTCTTTGCCTTGCTTGCGATGTCATTTTCGTATAGTCTTTCTGCCTCTCTTCTCATCCTGACATATTCATTCCTGGCATTCTGGTATCTTTCTCTGCTCTCCAGTGTCCTGTTATTCCTATAGTTTCTCCATGCCCTTTTACTTTGCTGCTTAGCTAGCCTACATCTCTGATTAAACCATGGGTTTCTCATCTTCATTTCACTGTTTTCCTTTTGGGCTGGGACAAACTTGTTTACTGCGTCCTTGCACTTTTACGTGATGTAGTCCATCATATCTTGGGCCGTCTTTTCCCTGAGCTCTGTTTCCCATGCTATATCTGTTAGGAATTTTCTTATCTCCTCATAGTTTCCCTTTCGGTATGCTTACCTTTTGGTTTCGGTCTCCCTCTTCGAGTTCAATAACCCTTCTTCAATCAGGTACTCAAACACCAGTACACTCTGGTCGCTCTTTCCTACTGAGGCCTCAAAACCGATTTCTCTTATGTCAGAGTCGTTCAGGGTGAAGACCAGGTCGAGTCTCGCTGGTTCGTCATTTTCTCTCATCGTTGTGGGTTCTCTGACATGCTGGATTAAAAAGTTTCTTGTCACCACCTCCAGTAGTTTGGCTCTCCACGTATCCTCGCCTCCATGCGGTTCTTTGTTCTCCCAATGAATCCTTCCGTGATTGAAGTGCCCCATGATGAGCAGGTGGGATCTATTTCTACAGGCAGCAGAGGCTGCCCTCTCAATTATAGTGTTAACTGCCATGTTGTTGTTTTCGTACTCTTGATTGGGTCTTCTGTCATTTGGTGGAGGGTTATATATTACTGCTACTACTATCCTTGGTCCTCCCATTGTCATGGTGCCTGCTATGAAGTCTCTGAAACCCTCACAGCCGCGGATAGCCATCTCCTTAAAACTCCATTCCTTTCTCATGAGTAGGGCCACTCTGTCTCCTCCCCTACCTTCTCTCTCTTTTCTTATTACTGTGTACTCCTAGGGAAACACGGCATTCGTTATGATTCCAGAGAGTTTTGTTTCAGTGAGTCCGATTACATCTGGGTTCACTTCTTGTGCTCTTTCCCTTAGTTCACTTGCCTTGCTTGTGATCCCATCTATGTTCGAGTACATTACCCTGAAACTGACTCTCTTCTGCTTCTCCTCTTGGGGGGGGGGACCTGTGGGGTCTGGGGTGAGCGGGAGCTGGGAGGATCTCGTATGGGGAGACTGGTGGAGGAGGAAGGGCTTGGGGGGGGGGAGGTGGGTAGGGGGGGTGAGAGGGGGGAGGGTTTGGGGGGAGTGGGTGAGAGGGGTAGGGTTGGGGGGGTGAGAGGGGGAGGGTTGAAGGGGGTGAGAGGAGGAGGTTTGTGGGGGTGTGAGAGGGGGAGGGTTGGGGGGATGGGGGAGAAGGGGGGGTTTGGGGGGGGGGGTAGTAAAGGAGGGAGGGCTTGGGGGGCGTGGGGGGAAAGGGAAGGCTGAGGTGGGTGAGGAAGAGGGGAGGGTTTTGGGGAATGGTGGAGAGGGGAAGGCTTAGGTGGGGTGGGGGAGAGTGGGGGGCTTAGGGGGCGGGGTAGAAGGGAGGTCCTGGGGGGACGGGTGAGTGGGAGGAGGGAGGGGGTGAGTGGGAGGAGAGGGGTGGGTGGGGGGAGGGGGCCTTAGGTTGGTACTAAGTGGGGGGCTGACAGGGGTTGGAGCAGGTAGGGTGTTTGTTGGGTAGAATGTGGGGGTGGTGCCGCACTCCCTGTGGCTAGTGACCAACAGACAAGCAGACACTCTCTCTGACAGATACAGTTGGAGGAGTACATAGCTGCACCCGGGTTTCTGCCCCCTCGTGCAACCTCTCCCCCTTTGTCTCCCCTTCCCCCTACAACCTCTCCTTCCCCTACCCCTTCCCCTACTCCCTATCCCTACCCCTACCCCTTCCCCCTACCCCTACCCCAACCCTTACCCCCCTCCCTACCCCTTCCCCTACCCGTCTTGTTTCCTCATCTTGCCCCATTTCCCCATTCTCCCAGAAAATGTATAATTAAGAAGCACCGAAACTATTGGTCTCGTAGTTAAAGTATAAACATACACTGAAACCCTCCAGAAAACACACAACATTTCACATCTAATTCATAAAATTACTTGGGGCGGTTTCTATAAATGCTAATTTCTTAAAGTATTTAACTTAGGCCCTGCCAGCCTATGTCCTTCCTGTACCAGAGACCATTCCCCCTGCAAAGTTGGGTGATGCTAGAGCCAAGCACCAGGCCTCCAACGTTGGACAGACAAAAAAAGACATATTATCTCATATAGAGTGTCAGCGGAACTGTAACATCTAACATAACTTACCCAAGACCTAAATAAGCACCAAAATACGAAAATAATAATTTACATTTGAGAAAATATCGTCTTGCTAATTCAGTACGCAAAATATGATGATTAGTTGGGATTGAAATGTAATTACTAAACAAGAATTGTTGCGAGATAATTATGTAATCAAATTATTAATTTGATCCAGATTTAATTTATAAACAATGTGGATGTAATTTTCAGGTAAAGTTAATTAATTACTGTAGTTAGTGAAAAATTTTATCCTCCGAGGATGTGTTCTGAGAGTTGACGACTCGGGAGACGTGCACACTATAATTACCTGGTTATTGTTGTGACGTGCAGTAGTTAATGTTGTGACGTGCTGTAGTTAATGTTGTGACGTGCTGTAGTTAATGTTGTGACGTGCTGTAGTTAATGTTGTGACGTGCTGTAGTTAATGTTGTGACGTGCTGTAGTTAATGCTGTGATGTGCAGTAGTTATTGTTGTGACGTGCTGTAGTTAATGCTGTGACGTGCTGTAGTTAATGTTGTGACGTGCTGTAGTTAATGCTGTGACGTGCTGTAGTTAATGTTGTGACGTGCTGTAGTTAATGCTGTGACGTTCTGTAGTTAATGCTGTGACGTTCTGTAGTTAATGTTGTGACGTGCTGTAGTTAATGTTGTGACGTGCTGTAGTTAATGTTGTGACGTGCTGTAGTTAATGTTGTGACGTGCTGTAGTTAATGTTGTGATGTGCAGTAGTTATTGTTGTGACGTGCTGTAGTTAATGCTGTGACGTGCTGTAGTTAATGTTGTGACGTGCTGTAGTTAATGTTGTGACGTGCTGTAGTTAATGTTGTGACGTGCTGTAGTTAATGCTGTGATGTGCAGTAGTTATTGTTGTGACGTGCTGAAGTTAATGCTGTGACGTGCTGTAGTTAATGTTGTGACGTGCTGTAGTTAATGTTGTGACGTGCTGTAGTTAATGTTGTGACGTGCTGTAGTTAATGTTGTGACGTGCTGTAGTTAATGTTGTGATGTGCAGTAGTTATTGTTGTGACGTGCTGTAGTTAATGCTGTGACGTGCTGTAGTTAATGTTGTGACGTGCTGTAGTTAATGTTGTGACGTGCTGTAGTTAATGTTGTGACGTGCTGTAGTTAATGCTGTGATGTGCAGTAGTTATTGTTGTGACGTGCTGAAGTTAATGCTGTGACGTGCTGTAGTTAATGTTGTGACGTGCTGTAGTTAATGTTGTGACGTGCTGTAGTTAATGTTGTGACGTGCTGTAGTTAATGCTGTGATGTGCAGTAGTTATTGTTGTGACGTGCTGAAGTTAATGCTGTGACGTGCTGTAGTTAATGTTGTGACGTGCTGTAGTTAATGTTGTGACGTGCTGTAGTTAATGTTGTGACGTGCTGTAGTTAATGCTGTGATGTGCAGTAGTTATTGTTGTGACGTGCTGTAGTTAATGCTGTGACGTGCTGTAGTTAATGTTGTGACGTGCTGTAGTTAATGCTGTGACGTTCTGTAGTTAATGTTGTGACGTGCTGTAGTTAATGTTGTGACGTGCAGTAGTTAATGTTGTGACGTGCTGTAGTTAATGTTGTGACGTGCTGTAGTTAATGTTGTGACGTGCTGTAGTTATTGTTGTGACGTGCTGTAGTTAATGTTGTGACGTGCTGTAGTTAATGTTGTGACGTGCTGTAGTTAATGTTGTGACGTGCTGTAGTTAATGTTGTGACGTGCTGTAGTTAATGTTGTGACGTGCTGTAGTTAATGTTGTGACGTGCTGTAGTTAATGTTGTGACGTGCTGTAGTTAATGTTGTGACGTGCTGTAGTTAATGTTGTGACGTGCTGTAGTTATTGTTGTGACGTGCTGTAGTTAATGTTGTGACGTGCTGTAGTTAATGTTGTGACGTGCTGTAGTTAATGTTGTGACGTGCTGTAGTTAATGTTGTGACGTGCTATAGTTAATGTTGTGACGTGCTGTAGTTAATGTTGTGACGTGCTGTAGTTATTGTTGTGACGTGCAGTAGTTAATGTTGTGACGTGCTGTAGTTAATGTTGTGACGTGCTGTAGTTAATGTTGTGACGTGCTGTAGTTAATGTTGTGACGTGCTGTAGTTATGGTTTATCATTTCTACCATAGAACATCTTCAGTGTAACTTACCTGAATTTACCTCAGGGCCAATAACACTAGTAGCCTCTACAAGGACAGGAAGCAGGCGGCTTGTCAACGGTCCCCTTTGTTACGATATATCTTATCGTGTTATTTCATCGCATAATGGCACGATTATTTAAGTCATACGTTCATTATTACAGGAAGAACGAGGTTAACAACCATGGAGGTCGTTAACTGTCAGCACGGTATGGCTCGTCCGGTGGCGGGAATTTCTGTTAGCCAATCAGAACCACCGGGCGAGGTAACGTGTGCTGGCCGGAGCATGTGGAGAGACAGACATCTACTCCCCTCCATTGAGTCAACAGGCTGTCGTCGCGTTTGGATGTGTGACCAACGGACCCAACTGTTAGTGTGCTCCACCCTCATGAAGGAAGAGGTCCTCGAGGCATGGTCGACGTTCTTGAAAGTTATGGAAGATAATAGCTGTGAGATTTAGAGGTCGGCGTGGAGGTAACGATTTTCCTGATAGCGGTACAAATTGCAGGAAAGTAGATGATTTATAAGTAGGAAGATCAATCGGACAAGAGACGACCGTAGCATGGTCGTAGTATCTCTCTCTCTCTCTCTCTCTTTATATATATATATATATATATATATATATATATATATATATACATGTAAAATATTGTATATAAGGTGATTAGAGATATATCACAATATATCCATGATGAAGTTTTATACCATCTTATTTTCTTGTCCTTTGTCAGACCTCGGCACAAAGTGTGTCGCACCTGACAACAGGTCCGGCTGAGGCTGACACCTGTTCAGATTCATGTACCCCGTTATGGGACAACGAAGCATTAGGGTAAACATTCAGAATAAACCTAAATTAAATGTGTTGGGTTGTCAACAGTTCGATCCCAACACTTACCCCTTCCCATTTGCCCTAATGGTCTTTTCCAGTTTAATTTTAAACCCAATAGTTGTTTGGCATTTACAACTTCGGCGGGTAGGCGGTTCCATGGGTGAAAAAGCATCTCCTGTTCTCAGTCTTACATTGTTGCTTGTTGCGCTTGCTCCAGAATAGTCTCAGAGACGTGTTTACATGTGTCAGGTCAGTGGTTGTTAGGCAGGTGGGGGGGGGGGTTAAGATAATACCTCCTGGAACAAGCAGACGAAGAGGCAGGCTTGTCTGGGACGGTAATGTTATTAGAATCCCCAAAACGGGTCTGTCTCTTGACATGACCTTTGGAAAAATGCTGGGTGTCCCAGATACGCCAGGCTGGCCCAGATCAGACGCAGCACCACGGCTCAATATCATCAACCCATTCTTGGTTATCTTGAGGTTATCTTGAGATGATTTCGGGGCTTTTAGTGTCCCCGCGGCCCGGTCCTCGACCAGGCCTCCACCCCCAGGAAGCAGCCCGTGACAGCTGACTAACACCCAGGTACCTATTTTACTGCTAGGTAACAGGGGCATAGGGTGAAAGAAACTCTGCCCATTGTTTCTCGCCGGCGCCTGGGATCGAACCCGGGACCACAGGATCACAAGTCCTGCGTGCTGTCCGTTCGGCCGACCGGCTCCCATGAAGAGGATTACAAAAAAAGAGAAATATATAATGCTGTGAAAACAAAGCTTACTGATAACCTGAAAGGAATTAATTTTGGGGGGAACTTTTGGGTGAAATTCGAAACAAAAATTTCGATGCATACACCTGCACTTAATGTTAAACATCACATTGTACCCCGCAGTAATTTTTTTAAAAAGCAAGATAGAGCAATACATATAAATAAAAAGATACAAGATATGCAAGATGCAAGATAAAAAGCAATACAGTCTGTTCTTTTTGCATACAGTCTGACAACCGTGAACATAGATCACTGAAACTGTATATGTATCTTTGTGTCTTATAGGCGTTCTGTCCCATGGTACATCAACGTTTGTAACGAACACCTCTGTATTTGTTCCGGATAGCAGTCACAGCTTGTGGTCTATGATAACAGTCACAGCTTCATTATGGTCTAAGATAACAGTCACAGCTTACTTGTGGTCTATGATAACAGTCACAGCTTCTTTGTGGTCTACGATAGCAGTCACAGCTTGTGGTCTATGATAACAGTCACAGCTTCTTTGTGGTCTATGATAACAGTCACAACATGCTTGTGGTCTATGATAACAGTCACAGCTTGTGGTCTATGATAACAGTCACAGCTTGTGGTCTATGATAACAGTCACAGCTTGTGGTCTAAGATAACAGTCACAGCTTACTTGTGGTCTAAGATAGCAGTCACAGCTTGTGGTCTAAGATAACAGTCACAGCTTGTTGTCTAAGATAACAGTCACAGCTTGTGGTCTAAGATAACAGTCACAGCTTGTGGTCTAAGATAACAGTCACAGCTTGTGGTCTAAGATAACAGTCACAGCTTACTTGTGGTCTAAGATAGCAGTCACAGCTTGTGGTCTAAGATAACAGTCACAGCTTGTGGTCTATGATAACAGTCACAGCTTGTGGTCTATGATAACAGTCACAGCTTGTGGTCTATGATAACAGTCACAGCTTGTGGTCTATGATAACAGTCACAGCTTGTGGTCTATGATAACAGTCACAGCTTGTGGTCTATGATAACAGTCACAGCTTGTGGTCTATGATAACAGTCACAGCTTGTGGTCTATGATAACAGTCACAGCTTGTGGTCTATGATAACAGTCACAGCTTGTGGTCTATGATAACAGTCACAGCTTGTGGTCTATGATAACAGTCACAGCTTGTGGTCTATGATAACAGTCACAGCTTGTGGTCTATGATAACAGTCACAGCTTGTGGTCAATGATAAGTCACAACATGCTTGTGGTCTATGATAACAGTCACAGCTTGTGGACTATAACAGTCACAGCTTGTGGTCTATGATAACAGTCACAGCTTGCTTGTGGTCTATGACAACAGTTACACCGTTCCTAGGACCTCTGCTCCGTTCCTAGGACCTCTGCTCCGTTCCTAGGGCCTCTGCTCTATTCTTAGGGCCTCTACTCCTTTAATTGGGTCTCTGCTCCGTTCCTGGGGCCTCTGATCTGTTCCTAGGGCCTCTGCTCCATTCCTAGGGCCTCTGCTCCGTTAATAGTCTCTGCTCCATTCCTAGGGCCTCTGCACCGTTAATAGGGACTCTGCACCGTTCCTAGGGCCTCTGCATCGTTCCTAGCGTCTCTGCCTCGTTCCTAGACCTCTGCCCCGTTCCTAGACCTCTGCCCCGTCCCTAGGACCTCTGCGCCGTCCTTAGGGCCTCTGCTCCGTTCCTAGCGCCTCTGCACCGTTCCTAGGGTCTCTACCCCGTTCCAAAGGCCCCAGCACCGTTCCTAGGGCCTCTGCTCCGTTCCTAGGGTCTCTGCTCTATTCCTAGGGCCTCTGTTCTGTTCCTAGGGCCTCTGCTCCTTTCCTAGGGCCTCTGCTCGGTTAATAGGGTCTCTGCCCCGTTCTAAGCGAATCTGCCCCGTCCCTAGGGCCTCTGCTCCGTTCCTAACGCCTCAGCACCGTTCCTAGGGGCTCTACTTTGTTCCTAGGGCCTCTGCTCAATTCTTAGGGCATCTGCACCGTTCCAAGGGGCTCTGCTCCGTTCCTAGAGCCTTTGCTCCGTTCCTAGGGCCTTTGCTCCGTTCCTAGGGCAACTGCTCCGTTCCTAGGGCCTCTGCTTCGTTATTAGGTCTACTGCTCCGTTCCTAAGGGCCTCTGCTCCGTTCCTAAGGGCCTCTGCTCCGTTCCTAGGGCCTCTGCTCTGTTCCTAGAACCTCTGCGCCGTTCACAGGGCCTCTGCTCTATTCCTAGGCCCTCTGCTCGGTTCCTAGGGCCTCGGCACCGATCCTACGGCGTCTGCTCTATGCCTAAGGCCTCTGCTCCGTTCCAAGAGCCTCTACTCCGTTCCTTGGGCCTCTGCTCCGTTTCTAGGGCCTCTGCTCCGTTCCTAGGGCCTCCGCTCCTTTCCTAGGGCCTCTGCACCGTTAACAAGGTCTCTGCTCCGTTAATAGGGCAACTGCTCTGTTCGTAGTAGGCCTCTGCTCCGTTCCTATTAATCTGCTCTATTCCTAGGGCCTCTGTGCCGTTCCTAGGCCTCTGCACCGTTCCTAGGGCCTCTGCCCCGTTCCTATGACCTCAGCTCTATTTCTAGGGCCTCTTCTCCGTTCCTAAGGCCTCTGCTCCGTTCCTAGGGCCTCGGAACCGTTCCTAGAGCCTCTGCTGCGTTCCTAAGGCTTCTGCACCGTTCCTAGGGCCTCAACACCGTTCCTAGGGCCTCTGCTCCATTCCTAGGGCCTCTGCTCCGTTTTTAGGGTCTCTTTTCCGTTCCTAGGGCCTCTGCACCGTTAACAAGGTCTCTGCTCCGTTATTTGGGCTACTGCTCTGTTCCTAGTAGGCCTCTGCTCCGTTCCAATGCCTCTGCTCTATTCCTAGGGCCTCTGCTCTATTCCTAGGGCCTCTGCCCCGTTCCAAGGTCTCTGCACCGTTAAAAGGGCCTCTGCTCCGTTCCTAGTGCCTCTGCACCGTTCCTAGGGTCTCTGCCCCGTTCCTAGAGCCTCTGCACCGTTCATAGGTCCTCTGCACCGTTAAAAGGGCCTATGCTCCGTTCCTAGGGCCTTTGCACCGTTCATAGGGCCTCTGCACCGTTATAAGAGCCTCTGCTCTGCTCCTAGGGCCTCTGCTTTGTTCCTAAGGCTTCTGTTCCATTAATAGAGCTACTGCTCCGTTCCTAGGAGCCTCTGCTTCGTTCCTGTGACCTCTGCTTCATTAATAGGGCCTCTGCCCCGTTCCTAGGGCCTCTGTTCCGTTCCTAGGCCGTTGCACCGTTAATAGACCCATTTCGCCAGTGCTAGGGCCTCTGCCCCGTTAAGGAAGCTTCTGTGCCGTTCCTAGGGCCTCTACTCTATTCCTAGGGCATCTGCTCCGTTCCTAGGGGCCTCTGCTCCGTTCCTAGGGCCTCTGCTCTATTCCTAGGCCCTCTCCTCCCTTCGTAGGGGCTCTGCACCGTTCCTAGGGCCTCTGCACTGTTCCTAGGCCTCTGCACCGTTCCTAGGGTCTCTGCCCTGTTCTTAGCGAATCTGCCCCGTCCCTAGGGCCTCTGCTCCGTTCCTAACGCCTCAGCACCGTTCCTAGGGGCTCTACTTTGTTCCTAGGGCCTCTGCTCAATTCTTAGGGCATCTGCACCGTTCCCAGGGGCTCTGCTCCGTTCCTAGGACCTTTGCTCCGTTCCTAGGGCCTTTGCTCCGTTCCTAGGGCCTTTGCTCCGTTCCTAGGGCAACTGCTCCGTTCCTAGGGTCTCTGCTCCGTTATTAGGTCTACTGCTCCGTTCCTAAGGGCCTCTGCTCCGTTCCTAGGGCCTCTGCTCCGTTCCTTGGGCCTCTGCTCTGTTCCTAGAACCTCTGCACCGTTCACAGGGCCTCTGCTCTATTCCTAGGCCATCTGCTCGGTTCCTAGGGCGTCTGCTCTATGCCTAGGGGCTCTGCTCCGTTCCAAGAGCCTCTACTCCGTTCCTAGAGCCTCTGCTCTGTTTCTAGGGCCTCTACTCCGTTCCTAGGGCCTCTGCTCCGTTTTTATGGCCTCTGCTCCGTTCCTAGGGCCTCTGCACCGTTAACAAGGTCTCTGCTCCGTTCCTAATGCTCTGCTCTATTCCTAGGGCCTCTGTGCCGTTCCTAGGCCTCTGCACCGTTCCTAGGGTCTCTGCCTCGTTCCTAGGATCTCTGCCCCGTCCCTAGGACCTCTACCCCGTCCCTAGGGTCTCTGCCCCGTTCCTAGGGCCTCTGCACCGTTCCTAAGACCTCTGTTCCGTTAATAGGGTCTCTGCTCCGTTAATAGGGTCTCTGCTCCGTTCCTAGGGCCTCTACTCTGTTCCTAGGGCCTCTGCTCCTTTCCTAGGGCCTCTGCTCGGTTAATAGGGTCTCTGCTCCGTTCCTAGGGCCTCTGCACCGTTAATAGGGCCTCTGCACCGTTCTTAGGGCCTCTGCACCGTTCTTAGGGCCTCTGTCACATTCCTAGGTCCTCTGCACCGTTCCTAGGCCTCTGCATCGTTCCAACGGCCTCTGCACCGTTCCTAGGCCTTTGCACCGTTCCTAGGGTCTCTGTCCCGTTCGTAGGGCCTCTGCCCCGTCCCTAGGGCCTCTGCTCCGTTCCTAGCGCCTCTGCACCGTTCCTAGAGTCTCTGCCCCGTTCCTAGAGCCTTTGCACCGTTCCTAGGGGCTCTGCTCAGTTCATAGGGCCTCTGCTCTATTCCTAGAGCCTCTACACCGGTCCTATGACCTCAGCTCTATTTCTAGGGCCTCTTCTCCGTTCCTAAGGCCTCTGCTCCGTTCCTAGGGCCTCTGAACCGTTCCTAGAGCCTCTGCTGCGTTCGTAAGGTTTCTGCACCGTTCCTAGGGCCTCAGCACTGTTCCTAGGGCCTCTGCTCCATTCCTAGGGCCTCTGCTCCGTTTTTAGGGTCTCTTCTCCGTTCCTAGGGCCTCTGCACCGTTAACAAGGTCTCTGCTCCGCTATTAGGGCTACTGCTCTGTTCCTAGTAGGCCTCTGCTCCGTTCCTATGCCTCTGCTCTATTCCTAGGGCCTCTGCCCTATTCCTAGGGCCTCTGCCCTATTCCTAGGGCCTCTGCCCCGTTCCAAGGTCTCTGCACCGTTCTAGGGCCTCTGCACCGTTCATAGGTCCTCTGCACCGTTAAGAGAGCCTATGCTCCGTTCCTAGGGCCTTTGCACCGTTCATAGGGCCTCTGCACCGTTAAGAGCCTCTGCTCCGCTCCTAGGGCCTATCCTTTTTACTAATGCTTCTGTTCTATTAATAGAGCTACTGCTCCGTTCCTAGGGCCTCTGTTCCGTTTCTAGTCTGGTGCACCGTTAATAGACCCATTTCGCCGGTGCTAGGGCCTCTGCCCCGATAAGAAAGCCTCTGCTCCGTTCCTAGGGCATTTGCTCCGTTCCTAGGGCAACTGCTCCGTTCCTAGGGCCTCTGCTCCGTTATTAGGTCTACTGCTCCGTTCCAAGGGGCCTCTGCTCCGTTCCTAGGGCCTCTGCTCCGTTTCTAGGGCCTCTGCTCCGTTCCTAGGGCCTCTGCTCCGTTCCTAGAACCTCTGCACCGTTCACAGGGCCTCTGCTCTATTCCTAGGCCCTCTGCTCGGTTCCTAGGCCCTCGGCACCGTTCCTAGGGCGTCTGCTATATTCCTAATGCCTCTGCCCCATTTCTAGAGCCTCTATTGCAATTGCTCTGTTCCTAGTAGGCCTCTGCCTCGTTCCTATGGCTCTGCTCTATTCCTAGGGCCTCTGTGCCGTTCCTAGGCCTCTGCACCGGTCTTAGGGTCTCTGCCTCGTTCCTAGGATCTCTGCCACGTCTCTAGAACCTCTGCTTCGTTCCTAGCGCCTCTGCACCGTTCCTAGGGCCACTGCTCCGTTCCTAAGGCCTCTGTTCTATTCCTAGGGGCCTCTGTTCCGTTAATAGGGTCTCTGCTGCGTTCCTAGGGCCTCTACTCTTTTCCTAGGGCCTCTGCTCCTTTAATAGGGCCTCTGCTCGGTTAATTTGGTCCCTGCTCCGTTCCTAGGGCTTCTGCACCGTTAATAGGGCCTCTGCACCGTTCTTAGGGCCTCTGCACCGTTTCTAGGCCTCTGCACCGTTCCTACGGTTTCTGTCCCGTTCTTAAGGCCTCTGCCCCGTCCTTAGGGCCTCTGCTCCGTTCCTAGCGCCTCTGCACCGTTCCTCGGGTCTCTGCCCCGTTCCTAAGGCCTCTGCACCGTTTTTAGGGGCTCTGCTCCGTTCCTAGGGCCTCTGCTCTATTCTTAGGGCCTCTGCCCCGTTCATATGACCTCGGCTCTATTTCTAGGGCCTCTCCTCCGTTCCTAAGGCCTCTGTTCCGTTCCTAGGGCCTCAGCACCGTTCCTAAGGCCTCTGTTCCATTCCTAGGTTCTCTGCTCCGTTTCTAGGACCTCTGCTCCGTTCCTAGGGCCTCTGCACCGCTAACAAGGTCACTGCTCCGTTAATAGTGCTACTGCTCTGTTCCTAGTAGGCCTCTGCTCCGTACCAATGCCTCTGCTCTCTTCCTAGGCTCTCTGCTCCGTTCCTAGGGCCTCTGCCTCATTCCTAGGGCCTCTGCCCCGTTCCTAGGGCCTCTGCCCCATTCCTAGGGCCTCTGCTCTATTCCTCCTAGGGCCTCTGCTCTATTCCTAGGGCCTCTGCCCCGTTCCTAGGGCCTCTGCCCCGTTCCTAGGGCCTCTGCACCGTTCCTAGGGCCTCTGCACTGTTTCTAGGGCCTCTGCTCCGTTCCTAGGGCCTCGGCACCGTTCCTAGGGCGTCTGCTCTATGCCTAGGGGCTCTGCACCGTTCCTAGGGCCTCTGCACTGTTTCTAGGGCCTCTGCTCCGTTCCTAGGGCCTCGGCACCGTTCCTAGGGCGTCTGCTCTATGCCTAGGGGCTCTGCCTCGTTCCTAGGATCTCTGCCACGTCCCTAGAACCTCTGCTTCGTTCCTAGCGCCTCTGCACCGTTCCTAGGGCCACTGCTCCGTTCCTAAGGCCTCTGTTCTATTCCTAGGGGCCTCTGTTCCGTTAATAGGGTCTCTGCTGCGTTCCTAGGGCCTCTACTCTTTTCCTAGGGCCTCTGCTCCTTTAATAGGGCCTCTGCTCGGTTAATTTGGTCCCTGCTCCGTTCCTAGGGCTTCTGCACCGTTAATAGGGCCTCTGCACCGTTCTTAGGGCCTCTGCACCGTTTCTAGGCCTCTGCACCGTTCCTACGGTTTCTGTCCCGTTCTTAAGGCCTCTGCCCCGTCCTTAGGGCCTCTGCTCCGTTCCTAGCGCCTCTGCACCGTTCCTCGGGTCTCTGCCCCGTTCCTAAGGCCTCTGCACCGTTTTTAGGGGCTCTGCTCCGTTCCTAGGGCCTCTGCTCTATTCTTAGGGCCTCTGCCCCGTTCATATGACCTCGGCTGTATTTCTAGGGCCTCTCCTCCGTTCCTAAGGCCTCTGTTCCGTTCCTAGGGCCTCAGCACCGTTCCTAAGGCCTCTGTTCCATTCCTAGGTTCTCTGCTCCGTTTCTAGGACCTCTGCTCCGTTCCTAGGGCCTCTGCACCGCTAACAAGGTCACTGCTCCGTTAATAGTGCTACTGCTCTGTTCCTAGTAGGCCTCTGCTCCGTACCAATGCCTCTGCTCTCTTCCTAGGCTCTCTGCTCCGTTCCTAGGGCCTCTGCCTCATTCCTAGGGCCTCTGCCCCGTTCCTAGGGCCTCTGCCCCATTCCTAGGGCCTCTGCTCTATTCCTCCTAGGGCCTCTGCTCTATTCCTAGGGCCTCTGCCCCGTTCCTAGGGCCTCTGCCCCGTTCCTAGGGCCTCTGCACCGTTCCTAGGGCCTCTGCACTGTTTCTAGGGCCTCTGCTCCGTTCCTAGGGCCTCGGCACCGTTCCTAGGGCGTCTGCTCTATGCCTAGGGGCTCTGCTCCGTTCCTAGGGCCTCTGCTCTGTTCCTAGAACCTCTGCGCCGTTCACAGGGCCTCTGCTCTATTCCTAGGCCCTCTGCTCGGTTCCTAGGGCCTCGGCACCGATCCTAGGGCGTCTGCTCTATGCCTAAGGCCTTTGCTCCGTTCCAAGAGCCTCTACTCCGTTCCTAGGGCCTCTGTGCCGTTCCTAGGCCTCTGCACCGTTCCTAGGGCCTCTGCCCCGTTCCTATGACCTCAGCTCTATTTCTAGGGCCTCTTCTCCGTTCCTAAGGCCTCTGCTCCGTTTCTAGGGCCTCGGAACCGTTCCTAGAGCGTCTGCTGCGTTCCTAAGGCTTCTGCACCGTTCCTAGGGCCTCAACACCGTTCCTAGGGCCTCTGCTCCATTCCTAGGGCCTCTGCTCCGTTTTTAGGGTCTCTTTTCCGTTCCTAGGGCCTCTGCACCGTTAACAAGGTCTCTGCTCCGTTATTTGGGCTACTGCTCTGTTCCTAGTAGGCCTCTGCTCCGTTCCAATGCCTCTGCTCTATTCCTAGGGCCTCTGCCCTATTCCTAGGGCCTCTGCCCCGTTCCAAGGTCTCTGCACCGTTAAAAGGGCCTCTGCTCCGTTCCTAGCGCCTCTGCACCATTCCTAGGGTCTCTGCCCCGTTCCTAGAGCCTCTGCACCGTTCATAGGTCCTCTGCACCGTTAAAAGGGCCTATGCTCCGTTCCTAGGGCCTTTGCACCGTTCATAGGGCCTCTGCACCGTTATAAGAGCCTCTGCTCTGCTCCTAGGGCCTCTGCTTTGTTCCTAAGGCTTCTGTTCCATTAATAGAGCTACTGCTCCGTTCCTAGGAGCCTCTGCTTCGTTCCTGTGACCTCTGCTTCATTAATAGGGCCTCTGGCCCGTTCCTAGGGCCTCTGTTCCGTTCCTAGGCCGTTGCACCGTTAATAGACCCATTTCGCCAGTGCTAGGGCCTCTGCCCCGTTAAGGAAGCCTCTGCTTCGTTCCTAGGGCCTCTGTACCGATAATAGAGCTTCTGTGCCGTTCCTAGGGCCTCTACTCTATTCCTAGGGCCTCTGCTCCGTTGCTAGGGCCTCTGCTCTATTCCTAGGCCCTCTCCACCCTTCGTAGGGCCTCTGCACCGTTCCTAAGGCCTCTGCTCCGTTCCAAGGTCTCTGCACTGTTATAGGGCCTCTGCACCGTTCATAGGTCCTCTGCACCGTTAAAAGGGCCTATGCTCCGTTCCTAGGGCCTTTGCACCGTTCATAGGGCCTCTGCACCGTTATAAGAGCCTCTGCTCCGCTCTTAGGGCCTATCCTTTTTACTAAGGCTTCTGTTCTATTAATAGAGCTACTGCTCCGTTCCTAGGGCCTCTGTTCCGTTCCTAGGGTCTCTGCTCTATTCCTAGGGCCTCTGTTCTGTTAATAGGGTCTCTGCTCCGTTCCTAGGGCCTCTACTCTGTTCCTAGGGCCTCTGCACCGTTAATAGGGCCTCTGCACCGTTCGTAGGGCCTCTGCACTGTTCCTAGGCCTCTGCACCGTTCCTAGGGTCTCTGCCCCGTTCTTAGCGAATCTGCCCCGTCCCTAGGGCCTCTGCTCCGTTCCTAACGCCTCAGCACCGTTCCTAGGGGCTCTACTTTGTTCCTAGGGCCTCTGCTCAATTCTTAGGGCATCTGCACCGTTCCAAGGGGCTCCGTTCCTAGGGCCTTTGCTCCGTTCGTAGGGCCTTTGCTCCGTTCCTAGGGCCTTTGCTCCGTTTTTATGGCCTCTGCTCCGTTCCTAGGGCCTCTGCACCGTTAACAAGGTCTCTGCTCCGTTCCTAATGCTCTGCTCTATTCCTAGGGCCTCTGTGCCGTTCCTAGGCCTCTGCACCGATCCTAGGGTCTCTGCCTCGTTCCTAGGATCTCTGCCCCGTCCCTAGGACCTCTACCCCGTCCCTAGGGCCTCTGCCCCGTTCCTAGCGCCTCTGCACCGTTCCTAGGGTCTCTGCCCCGTTCCTAGGGCCTCTACTCCTTTCCTAGGGCCTCTGCTCGGTTAATAGGGTCTCTGCTCCGTTCCTAGGGCCTCTGCACCGTTAATAGGTCCTCTGCACCGTTCCTAGGCCTCTGCATCGTTCCAAGGGCCTCTGCACCGTTCCTAGGCCTTTGCACCGTTCCTAGGGTCTCTGTCCCGTTCGTAGGGCCTCTGCCCCGTTCCTAGGGCCTCTGCTCTGTTCCTAGCGCCTCTGCACCGTTCCTAGAGTCTCTGCCCCGTTCCTAGAGCCTTTGCACCGTTCCTAGGGGCTCTGCTCAGTTCATAGGGCCTCTGCTCTATTCTTAGAGCCTCTACACCGGTCCTAGGGGCTCTGCTCCGTTCCTAGGGCATCTGCTCTATTCTTAGGGCCTCTGCTCCGTTCCTAGGGCCTCTGCTCCGTTCCTAGGGCCTCTGCTCCGTTCCTAGGGCCTCTGCCCTGTTCCTATGACCTCAGCTCTATTTCTAGGGCCTCTTCTCCGTTCCTAAGGCCTCTGCTCCGTTCCAAGGGCCTCTGAACCGTTCCTAGAGCCTCTGCTGCGTTTCTAAGGCTTCTGCACCGTTCCTAGGGCCTCAGCACTGTTCCTAGGGCCTCTGCTCCATTCCTAGGGCCTCTGCTCCATTCCTAGGGCCTCTGCACCGTTCATAGGTCCTCTGCACCGTTAAGAGAGCCTATGCTCCGTTCCTAGGGCCTTTGCACCGTTCATAGGGCCTCTGCACCGTTAAAAGAGCCTCTGCTCCGCTCCTAGGGCCTATCCTTTTTACTAAGGCTTCTGTTCTATTAATAGAGCTACTGCTCCGTTCCTAGGGCCTCTGTTCCGTTTCTAGTCCGGTGCACCGTTAATAGACACATTTCGCTGGTGCTAGGGTCTCTGCCTCGTTAAGGAAGCCTCTGCTCCGTTCCTAGGCCCGCTGCTCCCTTCCTAGGGCCTCTGCTCTATTCGTAGGGTCTCTGCCCCGTTCCTAGAGTCTCTGCTCCGTTCCTAGGGCCTCTGCACCGTTAATAAAGTCTCTGAACTGTTCCTAGGGCCTCTGCTCCGTTCCTAGGGCCTCTGCTCTATTCCAAGGGCCTCTGCTCCCTTCGTAGGGCCTCTGCACCATTCCTAGGGCCTCTGCTCTATTCCTAGGGTCTCTGCTCCGTTCCTAGGGCTTCTGCTCCGTTCCTAGGGTTTATTCTCTATTCATAGTCCATCTGCTCCGATTCTAGGGACTCTTCACCGTTCCTAGGGCCTCTGCTCTATACCTAGGGCCTCTGTTCCGTTCCTAGAGCCTCTGCTCTGCTCCTAGGGTCTCTGCTCCGTTCCTAGGGCCTCTGCATGTTCCTAGGGCCTCTGCTATGTTTTTAGGGCCTCTGCTCCGTTCCAAGGGCCTCTGGACCGTTAATAGGGTCTCTGCTCTGTTCCTAGGGCCTCTGCTCCATTAATAGGGCCTCTGCACCGTTCATAGGTCCTCTGCACCGTTAAATAGGCCTCTGCCCTGTTCGTAGGGCCTCTGCTCCGTTCCTAGGGACCTCTGCTCTATTCCTAGGGCCTCTGCTCTGTTCATAGGGCCTCTGCTCTATTCCTACGCCCTCTGCTCCCTTCCTAGGGCCTCTGCTCCGTTAATAGTCTCTGCTCAATTCCTAAGGCCTCTGCACCGTTAATAAGGCCTCTACACCGTTCCTAGGGTCTCTGCTCCGTTCCTAGCGCCTCTGCATCGTTCCTGGGGTCTCCTTCCCGTTCCTAAGGCCTCTGCACAGTTCCTTGGGCTCTGCTCAAATTCCTAGGGGCTCTGCTCCGTTTCTAGGGCCTCTCCTCAAATTCGTAGGCCTCTGCTCTGTTCCTAGGGCCTCTGCTCCGTTCCTAGAGCCTCTGCTCCATTCCTAGGGCCTCTGCCCCGTTTCAAGGGCATCTGCTCTGTTCCTAGAGCCTCTGCACCGTTAATAGGGTCTCTGCTTCATTAATAGGGCTAGTGCTCTGTTCCTAGTAGGCCTCTGTTCCGTTCTTAGGGCTCTGCTCTATTCCTAGGGCCTCTGCCCGTTCTTAGGCCCTCTGCTCTATTCCTAGGACCGCTGCTCCGTTCCTAGGGCCTTTGCCCCGTTCGTAGGACCTCTGCACCGTTCCTAGGGCCTCTGCTACGTTCCTAGGTCCTCTGCTCCATTCCTAGGGCCTCTGCTCCGTTCCGTGGGCTTCTGCTCTATTCCTAGGGCCTCAGTCTGTTCCTAGGGCCTATGCTCTATTCCTACTCCCTCTGCTCTGTTCCTAGAGCCTCTGCCCCGTTCCTAGGGCCTTTACATCGTTCCAAGGGTCGCTGCCCCATTCCTAGGGCTTCTGCACCGTTCCTTGGGGCTCTGCTCTATTCTTAGGGCCTCTGCACCGTTCCTAGGGGCTCTGCTCTGTTCCGTTGCTAGTGCCTCTGCTCCGTTCCTACAGCCTCTGCTCCGTTCCTAGAGCCTCTGCTCCATTCCTACGGCCTCTGCAGCGTTCCCAGGGTCTCAGCATCGTTAATAGAGCCTCTGCTCCATTCCTAGGGCCTCTGCTCTACTCCTAGGCCCTCTGCTCCGTTCCTAGGGCCTCTGCCCCATTCCTAGGGCCTCCGCTCAGTTCCTAGGACCTCTGCCATGTTCCTAAGGCTTATGCTCCGTTCCTAGGCCCTCTGCTCCGTTAATAGGGCTACTGCACCGTTCGTATGAGCTTGTGCTCCGTTCCTAGGGCCTCTTCTCCGTTCCTAAGGCCTCTGCCCCCGTTCCTAGTGCCTCTGCTTCGTTCCTAGTGTCTCTGCTCCGTTCCTAGGGCTTCTGCACCATTCCTTGGGGCTCTGTTCTATTCTTAGGGCCTCTGCACCGTTCCTAGGGGCTCTGCTGCATTCCTAGGGCCTCTGCTCTGTTCTTAGGCCTCTGCTCTATTCTTAGGCCTCTGCTCTATTCCTAGGGCCTCTGTACCGTTCCTAGGGCCTCTTCTCTGTTCCTAGGGTCTCTGTTCCGTTCCGTTCCTAAAGCCTCTGCTCCGTTCCTAGGGCCTCTGCCCCGTTTCTAGGGCCTCTGCTTTCTTCCTTGACCCTCTGATCTATTCTTAGGGCCCTTTGCAGCGTTCCTAGGGTCTCAGAACCGTTAATAGAGCCTCTGCTCCATTCCTAGGGCCTCTGCTCTACTCCTAGGCCCTCTGCACCGTTCCTAGGGCATCTGCCCCATTCGTAGGGCCTCCGCTCAGTTCCTAAGACGTCTGGCACGTTCCTAGGGCTTCTTCTCCGTTCCTAGGGCCTCTGTTCTGTTAATAGGGCTACTGCATCGTTCGTAGGGGCTTGTGCTCCGTTCTTAAGGCCTCTGCACCGTTCCTAGGGCCTCTTCACCGTTCCTAGGGCCTCTGCTCCGTTCATATAGCTTCTGCCACGTTCCTAGGGCCTCTGCTCCGTTCATAGGGCCTCTGCACCGGTTTTAGAGCCTATGCTCCGCTCTTAGGGCCTCTGCTTTGTTCCTAGGGCCTCTGTTCCATTAATAGGGCTACTGCTCCGTTCCTAGGGCCTCTGCTCCGTTCATAGGTCCTCTGCACCGTTAATAGACCCATTTCGCCTGTGGTAGGGCCTCTGCCCCGTTAACAAAGCCTCTGCTCCGTTCTTTGGGCCTCTGCACCGATAATACAGCTTCTGCTCCGTTCCTGGGGCCTCTTCTGTATTCCAAAGGCCTCTGCTCCGTTCTTAGGGCCTCTGCACCGTTCCTAGGGCCTCTGCTCTATTCCTAGGTTCTCTGCCCAGTTCCTAGAGCCTCTGCTCCGTTCCTAGGGCCTCTGCACCGTTCCTAGGGCCTCTGCTTCGTTAATAGGGTCTCTGCTCCGTTCCTAGGGCCTCTGCCTCGTTCCTAGGGCCTCTGCACCGTTCCTACGGCCTCTGCTTTAGTTTTAGGGCCTCTGCTCCGTTTCTAGGGCCTTTGCTTCGTTCCTAGGGCCTCTGCTCCGTTCCTAGGGCTTCTGCCACGTTCCTGGGGCCTCTGCTCCGGTAATAGAGCTACTGCCCTGTTACTAGGGCATTTACTCGGTTAATAGGGCTACTGCTCCGTTTCTAGGTGGCATCTGCTCCGTTCCTAAGGCCTCTGCTTCGTTCCTAGGACCTCTGCCCCGTTCCTAGGGCCTCTGCTCCGTTATTAGGGCTACTACTCCGTTCCTAGGGACCTCTGCTCCGTTCCAAAGGCCTCAGCTCCGTTCCTATGCCCTCTGATCCGTTCCTAGGGCCTCTGCTCAATTCCTAGGGCCTCTGCTCCGTTCCTAGATCCTGTGCTCCGTTCCTAGGGCCTCTGCTCTTTTTCCAGGACCTCTGCTCCGTTCCTTGAGCCTCTGCTCCGTTCCTTGAGCCTCTGCTCCGTTCCTAGGGCCTCTGCTCTATTCCTAGCGTCTCTGCTCCGTTCCTTGAGCCTCTGCTGCGTTTCAAAGGACTCTACTCCGTTCCTAGGGCCTTCGCTCCGTTTCCAAGGCCTCTGCTCCGTTCTTAGGGCCTCTGCACCGTTAATAAGGTCTCTGCTCCGTTAATAGGGCTACTGTTCTATTGCTAGTAGGCCTCTCCTCTGTTCCTAAGCCTCTGCTCTATTCCTAGGGCCTCTGCTCTATTCCTAGGCCCTCTGCTCTATTCCTAGGCCTTCTGCTCCATTCCTAGGACCTCTGCCCCGTTCCTAGAGCCTCTGTTCCATTCCTAGGGCCTCTGCCCCGTTCCTAGGGCTTCTGCTCTATTCCTAGGACCTCTGCCCCGTTCCTATGCATCTGCTCTATTCCTAGGGGCCTCTGCTCTATTCCTAGGACCTCTGCTATGTTCCTAGGGCCTCTACACCGTTTCTAGGGTCTCTGCCCCGTTCCTAGGGCCTCTGCTCCGTTCCTAGGGCCTCTACTCTGTTCCTAGGGCCCCCTGCTCCTTTCCTAGGGCCTCTGCTCGTTTAATAGGGTCTCTGCTCAGTTCCTAGGGCCTCTGCTCCGTTCCTAGGACCTCTTCCCCGTCCCTAGGGCCTCTGCAACGTTCTTAGGGCCTCTGCTTTAGTTTTAGGGCCTCTGCTCCATTTTAAAAGCCTTTGCTTCGTTCCTAGGGCCTCTGCTCCGTTCCTAGGGCTTCTGCCACGTTCCTGGGGCCTTTGCTCCGTTAATAGGCCTACTGCCCCGTTCCCAGGGCCTTTACTCGATTAATACGGCTACTGCTCCGTTTCTAGGGGGCCTCTGCTCCGTTCCTAGAGCCTCTGCTTCGTTCTTAGGGCCTCTGCTGCGTCTCTGCACCGTAAATAGGGCCTCTGCTTTGTTTCTAGGGCCTCTTCTCTATTCCTAGCGCCTCTACTCCATTCCACGGGCCTCTGCTCCGTTCCTAGGGCCTCTGCCCCGTTCCTTGGGCCTATGCTCCGTTTCAAAGGCCTCTGCTCCGTTCCTCGGGCTTCTGCTCCGTTTCTAGAGCCTCTGCTTTGTTCCTAGTTCCCCTGCTCCGTTCCTCGGGCCTCTGCTCCGTTCCTAGGGTTTATGCTCTATTCATAGTCCATCTGCTCCGATTCTAGGGACTCTTCACCGTTCCTAGGGCCTCTGCTCTATACCTAGGGCCTCTGTTCCGTTCCTAGAGCCTCTGCTCTGCTCCTATGGTCTCTGCTCCGTTCCTAGGGCCTCTGCATGTTCCTAGGGCCTCTGCTATGTTTTTAGGGCCTCTGCTCCGTTCCAAGGGCCTCTGGACCGTTAATAGGGTCTCTGCTCTGTTCCTAGGGCCTCTGCTCCATTAATAGGGCCTCTGCACCGTTCATAGGTCCTCTGCACCGTTAAATAGGCCTCTGCCCTGTTCCTAGGGCCTCTGCTCCGTTCCTAGGGACCTCTGCTCTATTCCTAGGGCCTCTGCTCTGTTCATAGGGCCTCTGCTCTATTCCTACGCCCTCTGCTCCCTTCCTAGGGCCTCTGCTCCGTTAATAGTCTCTGCTCAATTCCTAAGGCCTCTGCACCGTTAATAAGGCCTCTACACCGTTCCTAGGGTCTCTGCTCCGTTCCTAGCGCCTCTGCATCGTTCCTGGGGTCTCCTTCCCGTTCCTAAGGCCTCTGCACAGTTCCTTGGGCTCTGCTCAAATTCCTAGGGGCTCTGCTCCGTTTCTAGGGCCTCTCCTCCATTCGTAGGCCTCTGCTCTGTTCCTAGGGCCTCTGCACCGTTCCTAGGGCCTCTGCTCTATTCCTAGGGCCTCTGCTCCGTTCCTAGAGCCTCTGCTCCATTCCTAGGGCCTCTGCCCCGTTTCAAGGGCATCTGCTCTGTTCCTAGAGCCTCTGCACCGTTAATAGGGTCTCTGCTTCATTAATAGGGCTAGTGCTCTGTTCCTAGTAGGCCTCTTCTCCGTTCTTAGGGCTCTGCTCTATTCCTAGGGCCTCTGCCCGTTCTTAGGCCCTCTGCTCTATTCCTAGGACCGCTGCTCCGTTCCTAGGGCCTTTGCCCCGTTCGTAGGACCTCTGCACCGTTCCTAGGGCCTCTGCTACGTTCCTAGGGCCTCTGCTCTATTCTTAGGCCTCTGCTCTATTCTTAGGCCTATGCTCTATTCCTAGGGGCTCTGCTCTATTCTTGGGCCTCTGTACCGTTCCTAAAGCCTCTGCTCCATTCCTAGGGTCTCTGTTCCGTTGCTAGTGCCTCTGCTCCGTTCCTACAGCCTCTGCTCCGTTCCTAGAGCCTCTGCTCCATTCCTACGGCCTCTGCAGCGTTCCCAGGGTCTCAGCATCGTTAATAGAGCCTCTGCTCCATTCCTAGGGCCTCTGCTCTACTCCTAGGCCCTCTGCTCCGTTCCTAGGACCTTTGCCCCGTTCGTAGGACCTCTGCACCGTTCCTAGGGCCTCTGCTACGTTCCTAGGGCCTCTGCTCCGTTCCGTGGGCTTCTGCTCTATTCCTAGGGCCTCTGTCTGTTCCTAGGGCCTATGCTCTATTCCTACTCCCTCTGCTCTGTTCCTAGAGCCTCTGCCCCGTTCCTAGGGCCTTTACATCGTTCCAAGGGTCGCTGCCCCATTCCTAGGGCTTCTGCACCGTTCCTTGGGGCTCTGCTCTATTCTTAGGGCCTCTGCACCGTTCCTAGGGGCTCTGCTCTGTTCCGTTGCTAGTGCCTCTGCTCCGTTCCTACAGCCTCTGCTCCGTTCCTAGAGCCTCTGCTCCATTCCTACAGCCTCTGCAGCGTTCCCAGGGTCTCAGCATCGTTAATAGAGCCTCTGCTCCATTCCTAGGGCCTCTGCTCTACTCCTAGGCCCTCTGCTCCGTTCCTAGGGCCTCTGCCCCATTCCTAGGGCCTCCGCTCAGTTCCTAGGACCTCTGCCACGTTCCTAAGGCTTATGCTCCGTTCCTAGGCCCTCTGCTCCGTTAATAGGGCTACTGCACCGTTCGTATGAGCTTGTGCTCCGTTCCTAGGGCCTCTTCTCCGTTCCTAAGGCCTCTGCCCCCGTTCCTAGTGCCTCTGCTTCGTTCCTAGGGTCTCTGCTCCGTTCCTAGGGCTTCTGCACCATTCCTTGGGGCTCTGTTCTATTCTTAGGGCCTCTGCACCGTTCGTAGGGGCTCTGCTGCATTCCTAGGGCCTCTGCTCTGTTCTTAGGCCTCTGCTCTATTCTTAGGCCTCTGCTCTATTCCTAGGGCCTCTGTACCGTTCCTAGGGCCTCTTCTCTGTTCCTAGGGTCTCTGTTCCGTTCCGTTCCTAAAGCCTCTGCTCCGTTCCTAGGGCCTCTGCCCCGTTTCTAGGGCCTCTGCTTTCTTCCTTGACCCTCTGATCTATTCTTAGGGCCCTTTGCAGCGTTCCTAGGGTCTCAGAACCGTTAATAGAGCCTCTGCTCCATTCCTAGGGCCTCTGCTCTACTCCTAGGCCCTCTGCACCGTTCCTAGGGCATCTGCCCCATTCGTAGGGCCTCCGCTCAGTTCCTAAGACGTCTGGCACGTTCCTAGGGCTTCTTCTCCGTTCCTAGGGCCTCTGCTCTGTTAATAGGGCTACTGCACCGTTCGTAGGGGCTTGTGCTCCGTTCTTAAGGCCTCTGCACCGTTCCTAGGGCCTCTTCACCGTTCCTAGGGCCTCTGCTCCGTTCATATAGCTTCTGCCACGTTCCTAGGGCCTCTGCTCCGTTCATAGGGCCTCTGCACCGGTTTTAGAGCCTATGCTCCGCTCTTAGGGCCTCTGCTTTGTTCCTAGGGCCTCTGTTCCATTAATAGGGCTACTGCTCCGTTCCTAGGGCCTCTGCTCCGTTCATAGGTCCTCTGCACCGTTAATAGACCCATTTCGCCTGTGGTAGGGCCTCTGCCCCGTTAACAAAGCCTCTGCTCCGTTCTTTGGGCCTCTGCACCGATAATACAGCTTCTGCTCCGTTCCTAGGGCCTCTTCTCTATTCCAAGGGCCTCTGCTCCGTTCTTAGGGCCTCTGCACCGTTCCTAGGGCCTCAGCTCTATTCCTAGGTTCTCTGCCCAGTTCCTAGAGCCTCTGCTCCGTTCCTAGGGCCTCTGCACCGTTCCTAGGGCCTCTGCTTCGTTAATAGGGTCTCTGCTCCGTTCCTAGGGCCTCTGCCTCGTTCCTAGGGCCTCTGCACCGTTCCTACGGCCTCTGCTTTAGTTTTAGGGCCTCTGCTCCGTTTCTAGGGCCTTTGCTTCGTTCCTAGGGCCTCTGCTCCGTTCCTAGGGCTTCTGCCACGTTCCTGGGGCCTCTGCTCCGGTAATAGAGCTACTGCCCTGTTACTAGGGCATTTACTCGGTTAATAGGGCTACTGCTCCGTTTCTAGGTGGCATCTGCTCCGTTCCTAAGGCCTCTGCTTCGTTCCTAGGACCTCTGCCCCGTTCCTAGGGCCTCTGCTCCGTTATTAGGGCTACTACTCCGTTCCTAGGGGCCTCTGCTCCGTTGCAAAGGCCTCAGCTCCGTTCCTATGCCCTCTGATCCGTTCCTAGGGCATCAGCACCGTTCCTAGGGCCTCTGCTCAATTCCTAGGGCCTCTGCTCCGTTCCTAGATCCTGTGCTCCGTTCCTAGGGCCTCTGCTCCGTTTCCAGGACCTCTGCTCCGTTCCTTGAGCCTCTGCCCCGTTCCTTGAGCCTCTGCTCCGTTCCTAGGGCCTCTGCTCTATTCCTAGCGCCTCTGCTCCGTTCCTTGAGCCTCTGCTCCGTTCCTTGAGCCTCTGCTGCGTTTCAAAGGACTCTACTCCGTTCCTAGGGCCTTCGCTCCGTTTCCAAGGCCTCTGCTCCGTTCTTAGGGCCTCTGCACCGTTAATAAGGTCTCTGCTCCGTTAATAGGGCTACTGTTCTATTGCTAGTAGGCCTCTCCTCTGTTCCTAAGCCTCTGCTCTATTCCTAGGGCCTCTGCTCTATTCCTAGGCCCTCTGCTCTATTCCTAGGCCTTCTGCTCCGTTCCTAGGACCTCTGCCCCGTTCCTAGGGCTTCTGCTCTATTCCTAGGACCTCTGCCCCGTTCCTATGCATCTGCTCTATTCCTAGGGGCCTCTGCTCTATTCCTAGGTCCTCTGCTATGTTCCTAGGGCCTCTACACCGTTTCTAGGGTCTCTGCCCCGTTTCTAGGGCCTCTGCTCCGTTCCTAGGGCCTCTACTCTGTTCCTAGGGCCCCCTGCTCCTTTCCTAGGGCCTCTGCTCGTTTAATAGGGTCTCTGCTCAGTTCCTAGGGCCTCTGCTCCGTTCCTAGGACCTCTTCCCCGTCCCTAGGGCCTCTGCAACGTTCTTAGGGCCTCTGCTTTAGTTTTAGGGCCTCTGCTCCATTTTAAAAGCCTTTGCTTCGTTCCTAGGGCCTCTGCTCCGTTCCTAGGGCTTCTGCCACGTTCCTGGGGCCTTTGCTCCGTTAATAGGCCTACTGCCCCGTTCCCAGGGCCTTTACTCGATTAATACGGCTAATGCTCCGTTTCTAGGGGGCCTCTGCTCCGTTCCTAGAGCCTCTGCTTCGTTCTTAGGGCCTCTGCTCCGTTCCTGCGTCTCTGCACCGTAAATAGGGCCTCTGCTTTGTTTCTAGGGCCTCTTCTCTATTCCTAGCGCCTCTGCTCCATTCCTCGGGCCTCTACTCCGTTCCTAGGGCCTCTGCCCCGTTCCTTGGGCCTATGCTCCGTTTCAAAGGCCTCTGCTCCGTTCCTCGGGCTTCTGCTCCGTTTCTAGAGCCTCTGCTTTGTTCCTAGTTCCCCTGCTCCGTTCCTCGGGCCTCTGCTCCGTTCCTAGGGCCTCTGCTCTATTCCTCGGCTCTATGCTCCCTTCCTAGGGCTTCTGCACCATTCCTACGGCCTCTGCTCTATTCCTAGGGTCTCTGCCCCTTTTCCTAGGGCCTCTGCTAAATTCCTAGGATCTCTGCCCCTTTTCCTAGGGCCTCTGCCCTGTTCCTAGGGCCTCTGCTCCGTTACTAAAGCCTTTGCTTCGTTCCTAGGGCTTCTGCTCCGTTCCTAGGGCTTCTGCCACGTTCCTGGTGCCTTTGCCCCGTTAATAGGGCTACCGCCCCGTTCCCAGGGCCTTTACTCGGTTAATAGGGCTACTGCTCCGTTTCTAGGGGGCCTCTGCTCCGTTCCTAGGGCCTCTGCTTCGTTTTTAGGGCCTCTGCTCCGTTCCTAGATCTCTGCACCGTAAATAGGGCCTCTGAACCGTTCATAGGTCTTCTGCACCGTTAATATTGTCTCTGCTCCGTTCCTAGGGCCTCTGCCCCGTTCCTAGGGCCTCTGCTCTATCCCTAGGGCCTCTGCACCGTTCCTAGGGCCTCTACTCCGTTCGTAAGGCCTCTGCTCTATTCCTAGGGCCTCTGCTTCGTTAATAGGGTCTCTGCTCCGTTCCTAGGGCCTCTGCCTCGTTCCTAGGGCCTCTGCACCGTTCCTAGGGCCTCTGCTTTAGTTTGTTTTAGGACGTCTGCTCCGTTTCTCGGGCCTTTGCCTCGTTCCTAGGGCCTCTGCTCCGTTCCTAGGGCTTCTGCCACGTTTCTGGGGCCTCTGCTCCGTTAATAGAGCTACTGCCGCGTTACTAGGGCATTTACTTGGTTAATAGGGCTACTGCTCCGTTCCTAGGGCCTCTGCTTCGTTCCTAGGGCCTCTGCTTCGTTCCTAGGGCCTCTGCTCCGTTCCTAGGGCCTTTGCTCCGTTATTAGGGCTACTACTCCGTTCCTAGGGGCCTCTGCCCCGTTCCTAGGGCCTCTGCTCAATTCCTAGGGCCTTTGCTCCGTTCCTAGATCCTGTGCTCCGTTCCTAGTAACTCTGCTCCGTTTCAAAGGACTCTCCTCCATTCCTAGGGCCTCTGCTCCGTTTCCAGCGCCTCTCAATTCCTAGGGCCTCTGCTCCGTTCCTTGAGCCTCTGCTCTGTTCCTAGGGCCTCTGCTGCGTTTCAAAGGACTCTGCTCCGTTCCTAGGGCCTTCGCTCCGTTTCCAAGGCCTCTGCTCCGTTCCTAGGGCCTCTGCTCCGTTAACAAGGTCTCTGCTCCGTTAATAGGGCTACTGTTCAATTCCTAGTAGGCCTCTCCTCTGTTCCTAAGCCTCTGCTCTATTCCTAGGGCCTCTGCTCTATTCCTAGGCCCTCTGCTCCGTTCCTTGAGCCTCTGCTGCGTTGCAAAGGACTCTACTCCGTTCCTAGGGCCTTCGCTCCGTTTCCAAGGCCTCTGCTCCGTTCTTAGGGCCTCTGCACCGTTAATAAGGTCTCTGCTCCGTTAATAGGGCTACTGTTCTATTGCTAGTAGGCCTCTCCTCTGTTCCTAAGCCTCTGCTCTATTCCTAGGGCCTCTGCTCTATTCCTAGGCCCTCTGCTCCGTTCCTAGGACCTCTGCCCCGTTCCTAGAGCCTCTGTTCCATTCCTAGGGCCTCTGCCCCGTTCCTAGGGCTTCTGCTCTATTCCTAGGACCTCTGCCCCGTTCCTATGCATCTGCTCTATTCCTAGGGGCCTCTGCTCTATTCCTAGGCCCTCTGCTATGTTCCTAGGGCCTCTGCTCCGTTCCTAGCGCCTCTGCACCGTTCCTAGGGTCTCTGCCCCGTTTCTAGGCCCTCTGCTCCGTTCCTAGGGCCTCTACTCTGTTCCTAGGGCCCCCTGCTCCTTTCCTAGGGCCTCTGCTCGTTTCATAGGGTCTCTGCTCAGTTCCTAGGGCCTCTGCCTCGTTCTTAGGGCCTCTGCTCCGTTCTTAGGGCCTCTTCCCCGTTCCTAGTGCCTCTGCACCGGTTTTAGGGCCTCTGCTCCGTTTTAAAAGCCTTTGCTTCGTTCCTAGGGCCTCTGCTCCGTTCCTAGGGCTTCTGCCACGTTCCTGGGGCCTTTGCTCCGTTAATAGGGCTACTGCCCCGTTCCCAGGGCCTTTACTCGATTAATAGGGCTACAGCTCCGTTTCTAGGGGGCCTCTGCTCCGTTCTTAGAGCCCCTGCTTCGTTCTTAGGGCCTCTGCTCCGTTCCTGGGTCTCTGCACCGTAAATAGGGCCTCTGCTTTGTTTTTAGGGCCTCTTCTCTATTCCTAGCGCCTCTGCTTCTGTTCCTCGGGCCTCTGCTCCGTTTCTAGGGCCTCTACCCCGTTCCTAGTGCCTATGCTCCGTTTCAAAGGCCTCTGCTCCGTTCTTCGGGCTTCTGTTCCGTTTCTAGAGCCTCTGCTTTGTTCCTAGTTTCCCTGCTCTGTTCCTCGGGCCTCTGCTCCGTTCCTAGGGCCTCTGCTCTATTCCTCGGCTCTATGCTCGCTTCCTAGGGCCTCTGCACCATTCCTACGGCCTCTGCTCTATTCCTAGGATCTCTGCCCCTTTTCTTAGGGCCTCTGCCCTGTTCCTAGGGCCTCTGCACCGTTCTTAGGGCCTCTGCTTTAGTTTTAGGGCCTCTGCTCCGTTCCTAAAGCCTTTGCTTCGTTCCTAGGGCCTCTGCTCCGTTCCTAGGGCTTCTGCCACGTTCCTGGGGCCTTTGCTCCGTTAATAGGGCTACCGCCCCGTTCCCAGGGCCTTTACTCGGTTAATAGGGCTACTGCTCCGTTTCTAGGGGGCCTCTGCTCCGTTCCTAGGGCCTCTGCTTCGTTCTTAGGGCCTCTGCTCCGTTCCTAGATCTCTGCACCGTAAATAGGGCCTCTGAACCGTTCATAGGTCCTCTGCACCGTTAATATTGTCTCTGCTCCGTTCCTAGGGCCTCTGCTCCGTTCCTAGGGCCTCTGCCCCGTATATAGGGCCTCTTCTCCGTTTCAAAGGCCTCTTCTCCGTTTCAAAGGCCTTTGCTCCGTTCCTAGGGTTCTGCTCCGTTTCTAGGGCTTCTGCTTTGTTCCTAGGGCCTCTGCTCTATTCCTAGGGCCTCTGCTCCGTTCCTCGGGCCTCTGCCCAGTTCCTAGGGCCTCTGCTCTATTCCTCGGCTCTTATGCTCCCTTCCTAGGGCCTCTGCACCATTCCTGCGGCCTCTGCTCTATTCCTAGGGTCTCTACCCCTTTTCCTAGGGCCTCTGCTCTATTCCTAGGATCTCTGCCCCTTTTCCTAGGGCCTCTGCTCCGTTCCTAGAGCCTCTGCTCTATTCCTCGGCTCTATGCTCCCTTCCTAGGGCCTCTGCACCCTTCCTACGGCCTCTGCTGTATTCCTAGGGTCTATGCCCCTTTTCCTAGGGCCTCTGCTCTATTCCTAGGATCTGTGCCCCTTTTCCTAGGGCCTCTGCTCCGTTCCTAAAGCCTCCGCTCCGTTCCTAAAGCCTCCGCTCCGTTCCTAAGGCCTCTGCTCCGTTCCTAGGGCCTCTGCCCCGTTCCTAGGGCCTCTGCTCTATTCCTAGGGCCTCTGCACCGTTCCTAGGGCCTCTACTCCGTTCGTAAGGCCTCTGCTCTATTCCTAGGGCCTCTGCTTCGTTAATAGGGTCTCTGCTCCGTTCCTAGGGCCTCTGCCTCGTTCCTAGGGCCTCTGCACCGTTCCTAGGGCCTCTGCTTTAGTTTGTTTTAGGACGTCTGCTCCGTTTCTCGGGCCTTTGCTTCGTTCCTAGGGCCTCTGCTCCGTTCCTAGGGCTTCTGCCACGTTTCTGGGGCCTCTGCTCCGTTAATAGAGCTACTGCCGCGTTACTAGGGCATTTACTTGGTTAATAGGGCTACTGCTCCGTTCCTAGGGCCTCTGCTTCGTTCCTAGGGCCTCTGCTTCGTTCCTAGGGCCTCTGCTCCGTTCCTAGGGCCTTTGCTCCGTTATTAGGGCTACTACTCCGTTCCTAGGGGCCTCTGCCCCGTTCCTAGGGCCTCTGCTCAATTCCTAGGGCCTTTGCTCCGTTCCTAGATCCTGTGCTCCGTTCCTAGTAACTCTGCTCCGTTTCAAAGGACTCTCCTCCATTCCTAGGGCCTCTGCTCCGTTTCCAGCGCCTCTCAATTCCTAGGGCCTCTGCTCCGTTCCGTGAGCCTCTGCTCCGTTCCTAGGGCCTCTGCTGCGTTTCAAAGGACTCTGCTCCGTTCCTAGGGCCTTCGCTCCGTTTCCAAGGCCTCTGCTCCGTTCCTAGGGCCTCTGCTCCGTTAACAAGGTCTCTGCTCCGTTAATAGGGCTACTGTTCAATTCCTAGTAGGCCTCTCCTCTGTTCCTAAGCCTCTGCTCTATTCCTAGGGCCTCTGCTCTATTCCTAGGCCCTCTGCTCCGTTCCTTGAGCCTCTGCTGCGTTGCAAAGGACTCTACTCCGTTCCTAGGGCCTTCGCTCCGTTTCCAAGGCCTCTGCTCCGTTCTTAGGGCCTCTGCACCGTTAATAAGGTCTCTGCTCCGTTAATAGGGCTACTGTTCTATTGCTAGTAGGCCTCTCCTCTGTTCCTAAGCCTCTGCTCTATTCCTAGGGCCTCTGCTCTATTCCTAGGCCCTCTGCTCCGTTCCTAGGACCTCTGCCCCGTTCCTAGAGCCTCTGTTCCATTCCTAGGGCCTCTGCCCCGTTCCTAGGGCTTCTGCTCTATTCCTAGGACCTCTGCCCCGTTCCTATGCATCTGCTCAATTCCTAGGGGCCTCTGCTCTATTCCTAGGCCCTCTGCTATGTTCCTAGGGCCTCTGCTCCGTTCCTAGCGCCTCTGCACCGTTCCTAGGGTCTCTGCCCCGTTTCTAGGCCCTCTGCTCCGTTCCTAGGGCCTCTACTCTGTTCCTAGGGCCCCCTGCTCCTTTCCTAGGGCCTCTGCTCGTTTCATAGGGTCTCTGCTCAGTTCCTAGGGCCTCTGCCTCGTTCTTAGGGCCTCTGCTCCGTTCTTAGGGCCTCTTCCCCGTTCCTAGGGCCTCTGCACCGGTTTTAGGGCCTCTGCTCCGTTTTAAAAGCCTTTGCTTCGTTCCTAGGGCCTCTGCTCCGTTCCTAGGGCTTCTGCCACGTTCCTGGGGCCTTTGCTCCGTTAATAGGGCTACTGCCCCGTTCCCAGGGTTTTTACTCGATTAATAGGGCTACAGCTCCGTTTCTAGGGGGCCTCTGCTCCGTTCTTAGAGCCCCTGCTTCGTTCTTAGGGCCTCTGCTCCGTTCCTGGGTCTCTGCACCGTAAATAGGGCCTCTGCTTTGTTTTTAGGGCCTCTTCTCTATTCCTAGCGCCTCTGCTTCTGTTCCTCGGGCCTCTGCTCCGTTTCTAGGGCCTCTGCCCCGTTCCTAGTGCCTATGCTCCGTTTCAAAGGCCTCTGCTCCGTTCTTCGGGGTTCTGTTCCGTTTCTAGAGCCTCTGCTTTGTTCCTAGTTTCCCTGCTCTGTTCCTCGGGCCTCTGCTCCGTTCCTAGGGCCTCTGCTCTATTCCTCGGCTCTATGCTCGCTTCCAAGGGCCTCTGCACCATTCCTACGGCCTCTGCTCTATTCCTAGGATCTCTGCCCCTTTTCTTAGGGCCTCTGCCCTGTTCCTAGGGCCTCTGCACCGTTCTTAGGGCCTCTGCTTTAGTTTTAGGGCCTCTGCTCCGTTCCTAAAGCCTTTGCTTCGTTCCTAGGGCCTCTGCTCCGTTCCTAGGGCTTCTGCCACGTTCCTGGGGCCTTTGCTCCGTTAATAGGGCTACCGCCCCGTTCCCAGGGCCTTTACTCGGTTAATAGGGCTACTGCTCCGTTTCTAGGGGGCCTCTGCTCCGTTCCTAGGGCCTCTGCTTCGTTCTTAGGGCCTCTGCTCCGTTCCTAGATCTCTGCACCGTAAATAGGGCCTCTGAACCGTTCATAGGTCCTCTGCACCGTTAATATTGTCTCTGCTCCGTTCCTAGGGCCTCTGCTCCGTTCCTAGGGCCTCTGCTCCGTTCCTAGGGCCTCTGCCCCGTATATAGGGCCTCTTCTCCGTTTCAAAGGCCTCTTCTCCGTTTCAAAGGCCTTTGCTCCGTTCCTAGGGTTCTGCTCCGTTTCTAGGGCTTCTGCTCTATTCCTAGGGCCTCTGCTCTATTCCTAGGGCCTCTGCTCCGTTCCTCGGGCCTCTGCCCAGTTCCTAGGGCCTCTGCTCTATTCCTCGGCTCTATGATCCCTTCCTAGGGCCTCTGCACCATTCCTGCGGCCTCTGCTCTATTCCTAGGGTCTCTACCCCTTTTCCTAGGGCCTCTGCTCTATTCCTAGGATCTCTGCCCCTTTTCCTAGGGCCTCTGCTCCGTTCCTAGAGCCTCTGCTCTATTCCTCGGCTCTATGCTCCCTTCCTAGGGCCTCTGCACCCTTCCTACGGCCTCTGCTGTATTCCTAGGGTCTATGCCCCTTTTCCTAGGGCCTCTGCTCTATTCCTAGGATCTGTGCCCCTTTTCCTAGGGCCTCTGCTCCGTTCCTAAAGCCTCCGCTCCGTTCCTAAGGCCTCTGCTCCGTTCCTAGTGCCTCTGCACCGTTCCTACGGTCTCTGCGCCGTTTCTAGGGCCTCTGCACCGTTCCTAGGGCCTCTGCTCTATTCCTAGGGCCTCTGCACCGTTCCTAGGGCCTCTGCACCGTTCCTAGGGCCTCTGCTCTATTCCTAGAGCCTCCGCACCGTTCCTAGGGCCTCTACTCCGTTCGTAAGGCCTCTGCTCTATTCCTAGGGCCTCTGCTTCGTTAATAGGGTCTCTGCTACGTTCCTAGGGCCTCTGCTTTAGTTTTAAGACGTCTGCTCCGTTTATAGGGCCTTTGCTTCGTTCCTAGGGCCTCTGCTCAATTCCTAGGGCCTTTGCTCCGTTCCTAAATCCTGTGCTCCGTTCCCAGGGCCTCTGCTCCGTTTCCAGCGCCTCTGCTCCGTTCCTAGGGCCTCTGCACCGTTAACAAGGTCTCTGCTCCATTAATAGGGCTACTGTTCTATTCCTAGTAGGCCTCTCCTCTGTTCCTAAGCCTCTGCTCTATTCCTAGGGCCTCTGCTCTATTCCTAGGCCCTCCGCTCCGTTTCTAGGGCATCTGCCCCGTTTCTATAGCCTCTGTTCCGTTCCTAGGGCTTCTGCCCAGTTCCTAGGTCTTCTGCTCTATTCCTAGGACCTCTGTTCCATTAATAGGGCTACTGCTCCGTTCCTAGGGGCCTCAGCTTCGATCCTATGGCCTCTGCGTCATTAACATGGCCTCTGCCCCGTTCCTAGGGTCTCTGCTCCGTTCATAGGCCTGTGCACCGTTAATAGACCCATTTCGCCTGTGGTAGGGCTTCTGCCCCGTTAACAAAGCCTCTGCTCCGTTCTTTGGGCCTCTGCACCGATAATACAGCTTCTGCTCCGTTCCTAGGGCCTCTGCTCTATTCCTAGGGCCTCTGTTCCGTTCTTAGGGCCTCTGCCTCGATCCTAGGGCCTCTGCTCCGTTCCTAGGGCCTCTGCCCCGTTCCTTGGGCCTCTGCACTGTTCCTAGGGCCTCTGCTCCGTTTCTAGGGCTTCTGCCACGTTCCTGGGGCCTTTGCTCCGTTAATAGGGCTACCGCCCCGTTCCCAGGGCCTTTACTCGGTTAATAGGGCTACTTCTCCGTTTCTAGGGGGCCTCTCCTTCGTTCCTAGGACCTCTGCCCCGTTCCTAGGGCCTCTGCTCCGTTTCAAAGGCCTCGCCTCCATTCCTAGGGCTTCTGCTCCGTTTCTAGGGCCTCTGCTCCGTTCCTAGGGCCTCTGCCCCGTTCCTAGGGCCTCTTCTCCGTTTCAAAGGCCTTTGCTCCGTTCCTAGGTCTTCTGCTCCGTTTCTAGGGCCTCTGCTTTGTTCCTAGAGCCTTTGCTCTATTCCTAGGGCCTCTGCTCCGTTCCTCGGGCCTCTGCTCAGTTCCTAGGGCCTCTGCTCTATTCCTCGGCTCTATGCTCCCTTCCTATAGGGCCTCTGTACCATTCCTACGGCCTCTGCTCTATTCCTAGGGTCTCTGCCCCTTTTCCTAGGGCCTCTGCTCTATTCCTAGGATCTCTGCCCCTTTTCCTAGGGCCTCTGCTCCGTTCCTAAAGCCTCTGCTCCGGTAATAGTCTCTGCTCCATTCGTAGGGCCTCTGCACTGTTAATAAAGCCTCTGTTCCGTTCCTAAGGCCTCTGCTCCGTTCCTAGTGCCTCTGCACCGTTCCTACGGTCTCTGCGCCGTTCCTAGGGCCTCTGCACCGTTCCTAGGGCCTCTACTCCGTTCGTAAGGCCTCTGCTCTATTCCTAGGGCCTCTGCTTCGTTAATAGGGTCTCTGCTCCATTAATAGGGCTACTGTTCTATTCCCAGTAGGCCTCTCCTCTGTTCCTAAGCCTCTGCTCTATTCCTAGGGCCTCTGCTCTATTCCTAGGCCATCTGCTCCGTTTCTAGGGCCTCTGCCCCGTTCCTAGAGCCTCTGTTCCGTTCCTAGGGGTTCTGCTCCGTTCTTAGAGCCTCTGCACTGTTCCCAGGGCCTCTGCTCTATTCCTAGGTTCTCTGCCCAGTTCCTAGAGCCTCTGCTCCGTTCCTAGTTCCTCTGCACCGTTCCTAGGGCCTCTGCTTCGTTAATAGGGTCTCTGCTCCGTTCCTAGGGCCCCTGCTTCGTTCCTTGGGCCTTTGCTCCGTTATTAGGGCTACTACTCCGTTCCTAGGGGCCTCTGCTCCGTTCCTAGGGCCTCTGCTCAATTCTTAGGGCCTTTGCTCCGTTCCTAGATCCTGTGCTCCGTTCCTAGGACCTCTGCTCCGTTTCAAAGGACTCTCCTCCATTCCTAGGGCCTCTGCTCCGTTTCCAGCGCCTCTGCTCCGTTCCTAGGGCCTCCGAACCGTTCCTAGGATCTCTGCTCCGTTTCAAGGGCCTCTGCTCCGTTCCTATGCCCTCTGCTCCGTTCCTATTGCATCAGCATCGTTCCTAGGGCTTCTGCACAATTCCTAGGGCCTCTGCTCCGTTCCTAGGGCCTCTGCTGCGTTTCAAAGGACTCTGCTCCGTTCCTAGGGCCTTCGCTCCGTTTCCAAGGCATCTGCTCTGTTCCTAGGGCCTCTGCACCGTTAACAAGGTCTCTGCTCCGTTAATAGGGTTACTGTTCTATTCCTAGTAGGCCTCTCCTCTGTTCCTAAGCATCTGCTCTATTCCTAGGGCCTCTGCTCTATTCCTAGGCCCTCTGCTCCGTTCGTAGGGCCTCTGCCCCGTTCCTAGGGCTTCTGCTCTGTTCCTAGGACCTCTGCCCCGTTCCTATGCCTCTGCTCTATTCCTAGGGGCCTCTGCTTTATTCCTAGGCCCTCTGCTATGTTCCTAGGGCCTCTGCTCGGTTCTTAGCGCCTCTGCACCGTTCCTAGGGTCTCTGCCCCGTTTCTAGGGCCTCTGCTCCGTTCCTATGGAATCTACTCTGTTCCTAGGGCCCCCTGCCCCTTTCCTAGGGCCTCTGCTTCAATAATAGGTCCTCTGCCCCGTTCCTAGGGCCTCTGCTCCGTTCCTAGGCCGGTGCACCGTTAATAGACCCATTTCGCCGTTGCTAAGACCTCTGCACCGTTAAGGAAGCCTCTGATCCGTTCCCATGGCCTCTGCACCGTTAATAGAGCTTCTGTTCTGTTCCTAGAGCCTCTGCTAGATTCCTAGGACCTCTGCTCCGTTATTAGAGCCTCCGCACCGTTCCTAGGGCCTCTGTTCCGCTCCTAAAGCCTCTGCTCCGTTATTAGAGCCTCTGCTCCGTTCCTAGGGCCTCTGTTCCGCTCCTAAAGCCTCTGCTCCGTTCCTTGGGCCTCTACTCCATTCCTAGGCCCTCTGCTCCGTTCTTAGGGCCTCTGCACCGTTCCTAGGGCCTCTGCTCCGTTCCGAGGGCCTCTGCACCGTTAATAGGGTCTTTGCTCCGTTCGTAGGGCCTCTGCTCCGTTTTAGGGCCTCTGATCCGTTCCTAGGGCCTCTACTCCATTTCTAGGCCCTCTGCTCCGTTCCTATGGCCTCTGCACCGTTCCTAAGGCCTCTGCTCTATTCCTAGGGCCTCTGTCCCGTTCCTAGAGCTTCTGCTCCGTTCCTACGGCCTCTGCTCTGTTCCTAGGGCCTCTACTCTATTCCTAGGGCCTCTGCTCTGTTCGTAGGGCCTCTGCTCCGATAATAGGGCCTCTGCTCCGTTATTAGAGCCTCTTCGCTATTCCTAGGTCCTCTGTTCCGTTCCTAGGGCCTTTGCTCCGTTCCTAGAGCCTCAGCCTCGTTCCTAGGGCTTCTGGTCCGTTGCTAGTTCCTCTGCTACGTTAATAGGGCTACTGCACCGTTCGTAGGGGCTTGTGCTCCGTTCCTAGGGCCTCTGCTTTATTTGTAGGGTCTCTGCTCCGTTTCCTAGTGCCTCTGAACCGTTCCAAGGGCCTCTGCTTCATTAATAGGGCCTCTGCCCCGTTCCTAGGGCCTCTGCCCCGTTCCAAGGCCTGTGCACCGTTAATAGACCCATTTCGCCGTTGCTAAGGCCTCTGCACCGTTAAGGAAGCCTCTGCTCCGTTGCTATGGCCTCCTAGGGCTTCTGCTCCGTTCCTAGGGCCTCTGCTCCGTTAATAGGGCTACTGCACCGTTCGTAGGGGTTTGTGCTCCGTTCTTAGAGCCTCTGCACCGTTCCTAGGGCCTCTGCACCGTTCCTAGGGCCTCTGCTCCGTTCCTAGGGCTTCTGCCACGTTTCTTGGGCCTCTGCTCCGTTAATAGGGCTACTGCCCCGTTCCTAGGGCCTCTGCTCGCTTATTAGGGCTACTGCTACGTTCCTAGGGGCCTCTGCTCCGTTCCCAGGGCCTCTGCACCGTTAATAGGGTCTATGCTCCGTTCCTAGGGCCTCTGCTCCGTTCCTAGGCCTCTGCACCGTTAATAGAGCCTCTGCACCGTTAATAGGGCCTCTGCTCCGTTCCTAGGCCTCTGCACCGTTAATAGAGCCTCTGCACCGTTTATAGGGCCTCTGCTCCGTTCCTAGTGCCTCTGCACCGTTAATAGGGCCCTATGCTCAGTTCTTAGGGGCCTCTGGTTGGTTCCTAGGGCCTCTGCACCGTTAATAGAGCCTCTGCTCAGTTCCTAGGGCCTCTGCACCGTTAATAGGCCCACTGCACCGTTAATAGAGCCTTTGCGCCGTTCGAAGAAGTGTTTAACTTGCAACAATGATCGAACCCATTTGTGTCATTCATCAATGTTACCCATTGTCGTGTTTTTCGAGAGATCCATAACCTTTAAACACTTTTTGTATTATTTTTGTATCAACCCATGTATATCTTGTAACCATCAAATACATAATAAAACACAAAAAAGGAAGGCGAAAAGGAGTGGTAGGAGAAAAGCATACAGAAACTGTATTGGAGGGGACCTAATTCCCTCTAATGCGTTATGTGTGGTTTCCATACACACACACACACACACACACACCAAAATTATGAGAAGGATTAAGACAGAGGAGGACAGCTTGAGGCTTCAAGAAGACCTGGACAAGCTGCAGGAATGGTCGAACAAATGGCTGTTAGAGTTTAATCCAAGCAAATGTAATGTAATGAAGATAGGGGTAGGAAGCAGGAGACCAGATACAAGGTATCACTTGGGAGATGAAATACTTCAAGAGTCCGCGAGAGAGAAAGACCTGGGGGTTGATATCACGCCAGACCTGTCCCCTGATGCTCATATCAAGAGGATAACAGCAGCAGCATATGCCAGGTTGGCTAACATAAGAACGGCCTTTAGAAACTTGTGTAAGGAATCTTTCAGAACATTATATACCACATATGTCAGACCAATCCTGGAGTATGCGGCACCAGCATGGAGTCCATATCTAGTCAAGCATGAGACTAAAATGGAAAAGGTTCAAAGGTTTGCCACCAGACTAGTACCCGAGCTGAGAGGTATGAGCTACGAGGAGAGACTACGGGAATTAAACCTCACTTCGTTGGAAGACAGAAGAGTTAGGGGGGACATGATCACCACAATCAAGATCCTCAAGGGAATTGACAGGGTTGATAAAGACAGGCTATTTAACACAAGGGGCACACGCACTAGGGGACACAGGTGGAAACTGAGTACCCAAATGAGCCACAGAGATATTAGACAGAACTTTTTTAGTGTCAGAGTGGTTGACAAATGGAATGCATTAGGAAGTGATGTGGTGGAGGCTGACTCCATACACAGTTTCAAGTGTAGATATGATAGTGCCCAATAGGCTCAGGAACCTGTAAACCTGTTGATTGACAGTTGAGAGGAGGGACCAAAGCGCCAGAGCTCAACCCCCGCAAGCACAACTAGGTGAGTACAACTAGCTGAGTACACACACACACATATTATATATATATATATAATATATTGGTGTATACTGGCAGCAGGTTTTCTTTCAGACATGTTTCATAGAATATGACCGCATATTCTGTATTTATTATTTTCTGGTTTAGGGCTTCTATCCCTCTAACTATTTTCTTAGCATCAGGGCTTAATTGAAATAGGAGTTCTCCAAAACTCATTTTCGTACTTTTAAGGTGAAGAAAAGAAGTGATTCACTATAGAGTGTATTACACTTATTTATATAATTTGCACAACGTTTCGAACCTCCATGGTTCATTCTCAAGTGAACAGATCTTACAATACTAGTTGATTTTATACCCGCACTGGGTCAGGTGATAATACAATTAGGGTGAAAACATGGGGGGATACATAAGGGATAAATGTGAGGTGAAACATAGCGGCTGCAGAAGGCTTATTGGCCCATACGAGGCATCTCCTATCTAAACACAAAGATTAATCCAGTGTAATTGGCCTGTTATGTTGGACATTGTCTTCTGTGTTGGCATCGATATGTTCTTGTCTTGTCCTTACTCTCATGGTGGGTAGAGTAAATAGTTCCGTGATTTGGGTGTTCATGGTAGGTCGCTCTATTATTCACATAAGAATAACCACATAAGGGATAATCACATTTATCCCTTATGTATCCCCCATATTTTCACCTTTATTGTATATATATGTATATATATGTGTATATATATATATATATATATATATATATATATATATATATATATATATAATATATGTCGTACCTAGTAGCCAGAATGCACTTCTCAGCCTACTATGCAAGGCCCGATTTGCCTAATAAGCCAAGTTGTCCTGAATTAATATATTTTCTCTAATTTTTTTCTTATGAAATATATATATATATATATATATATATATATATATATATATATATAATATTATTAAATATGACCGAAAAAGTAAGATTAATAATTCTAACACGAATTTTCTCAATCTTTCGTACATTACGCTTCACTGTTGGAGGTAAATCAAAAATCACTTCTCCAAAATTCATTTTTATTTCTAGTCTGACGCGACACGGGCGCGTTTCGTAAAACTTATTACATTTTCAAAGACTTCACAAATACACAACTGATTAGAACTTACGTATCTCTGATTTTATATCTACATTTGAGTGAGGTGGGAGGGGTGATGTGGCATTAACACAAGACAGAACAAGAGGGGATATTAATAGGGTATTAAAAGTATCAACACAAGACAGAACAGAAACAATGGGTATTGAATAGAAGTGTTTGTAGAAAGCCTATTGGTCCATATTTCTTGATGCTTCTATATTGGAGCGGAGTCTTGAGGTGGGTAGAATATAGTTGTGCAATAATTGGCTGTTGATTGCTGGTGTTGACTTCATGATGTGTAGTGCCTCGCAAACGTCAAGCCGCCTGCTATCGCTGTATCTATCGATGATTTCTGTGTTGTTTACTAGGATTTCTCTGGCGATGGTTTGGTTATGGGAAGAGATTATATGTTCCTTAATGGAGCCCTGTTGCTTATGCATCGTTAAACGCCTAGAAAGAGATGTTGTTGTCTTGCCCATATACTGGGTTTTTTGGAGCTTACAGTCCCCAAGTGGGCATTTGAAGGCATAGACGACGTTAGTCTCTTTTAAAGCGTTCTGTTTTGTGTCTGGAGAGTTTCTCATGAGTAGGCTGGCCGTTTTTCTGGTTTTATAGTAAATCGTCAGTTGTATCCTCTGATTTTTGTCTGTAGGGATAACGTTTCTATTAACAATATCTTTCAGGACCCTTTCCTCCGTTTTATGAGCTGTGGAAAAGAAGTTCCTGTAAAATAGTCTAATAGGGGGTATAGGTGTTGTGTTAGTTGTCTCTTCAGAGGTTGCATGGCTTTTCACTTTCCTTCTTATGATGTCTTCGATGAAACCATTGGAGAAGCCGTTATTGACTAGGACCTGCCTTACCCTACAGAGTTCTTCGTCGACTTGCTTCCATTCTGAGCTGTGGCTGAGAGCACGGTCGACGTATGCGTTAACAACACTCCTCTTGTACCTGTCAGGGCAGTCGCTGTTGGCATTTAGGCACATTCCTATGTTTGTTTCCTTAGTGTAGACTGCAGTGTGGAAACCTCCGCCCTTTTCCATGACTGTTACATCTAGAAAAGGCAGCTTCCCATCCTTTTCCGTCTCGTAAGTGAAACGCAGCACGGAACTCTGCTCAAATGCTTCCTTCAGCTCCTGCAGATGTCTGACATCAGGTACCTGTGTAAAAATGTCGTCAACATACCTGCAGTATATGGCCGGTTTCAAGTTCATGTCGACTAAGACTTTTTGCTCGATGGTACCCATGTAGAAGTTTGCAAACAGGACACCTAGGGGAGAACCCATGGCGACCCCATCTACTTGCTTATACATGTGCCCATCCGGGCTCAAGAAGGGTGCCTCTTTAGTACAAGCTTGGAGTAGTTTCCTCAGAATACTTTCTGGCATGTCAAGAGGAGTACAGGCTGGATCACGATACACTCTGTCGGCTATCATTCCGATTGTCTCGTCCACAGGTACGTTGGTAAACAGCGATTCTACGTCCAACGAGGCTCTTATTCCTGTGGCCCGTGTGCCCCGCAGTAAGTCCACAAATTCCTTTGGAGACTTCAGGCTGAAGGCGCAAGGAACATAAGGAGTCAGCAGGCCGTTGAGTCGCTTCGCCAGTCTGTACGTGGGTGTGGGTATCTGGCTAATGATTGGCCGAAGTGGGTTTCCAGGCTTGTGCGTCTTGACATTTCCATACGCATATCCAGGTTTATATTCCCCAATGATCTTTGGCAGGTGGACGCCAAGAAATCCGGACTCCACCTGCCAAAGATCATTGGGGAATATAAACCTGGATATGCGTATGGAAATGTCAAGACGCACAAGCCTGGAAACCCACTTCGGCCAATCATTAGTCAGATACCCACACCCACGTACAGACTGGCGAAGCGACTCAACGGCCTGCTGACTCCTTATGTTCCTTGCGCCTTCAGCCTGAAGTCTCCAAAGGAATTTGTGGACTTACTGCGGGGCACACGGGCCACAGGAATAAGAGCCTCGTTGGACGTAGAATCGCTGTTTACCAACGTACCTGTGGACGAGACAATCGGAATGATAGCCGACAGAGTGTATCGTGATCCAGCCTGTACTCCTCTTGACATGCCAGAAAGTATTCTGAGGAAACTACTCCAAGCTTGTACTAAAGAGGCACCCTTCTTGAGCCCGGATGGGCACATGTATAAGCAAGTAGATGGGGTCGCCATGGGTTCTCCCCTAGGTGTCCTGTTTGCAAACTTCTACATGGGTACCATCGAGCAAAAAGTCTTAGTCGACATGAACTTGAAACCGGCCATATACTGCAGGTATGTTGACGGCATTTTTATCCTATGAATTTTTATAACAATGAAGGTAAATATGTATTTATCTACACAATTGAGAGAACTGTTGTGTAGATGAGAACAATGAAGGGAAATATGTGTTTTTATCTACACAATTGAGAGAATATTTGTGACTATTTGTCCATCCAAAGTTATGGGCTAGCCGCATACAAATATGCATGGGACCCATCTGTAGTACGAGATGATACCTTTATCAATTGTAAACATCCTTATGCCTTTTTCATAACATCAGTGTGATATATGCCATAGGATTAACAGTAGTATAAGATGACTCGACTCAAGTTCTCAGCATTTTACTATTAAATTTTTTTGTTCATTATTATTTCCCATGGACCTAGGCAGGGGTGTGTATTTAAAACCCATCCTCTTGTTTAGATATTACTTTTTGTAATTATGTGGACCATCGAACATACATAAACGTTATGTACAATTATATAGTAGAATTTGGTACTGTTGACTATGGAAAGCATTAATGCTGACCACATCACACACGAGAAATTGAAGAGACGACGACGTTTCAATCGTCCTTGGCATCAAGGGCCCCTTCTAACCGCTCCTCTAACCCTGTAGGAAAACCAAAAATTTGTTCCACTGGTAGGTAAGGGTAGGAAGGCTAGTTCTGCTGCTTACCTAGTTCCTTCCCTTTGCAGGCTGGGTCTCCTGTCTTAGACCTGCTCAGACCAGGTGGTCTCTGAGATATTTATTCCAAGCTATCATAAGAGGATCTCTAGGGAAGTTCAGCCTGGATGGAAGTTCCTTGTATGTCTCCTTCGTCCAGAACCATACTCAGGTAATTTTCTGCTTCAGATGTGATGCCAAGCCTGGGGAAAAAAATCGAGGGGGATCCATCTCTTATCGTCTTGTTTTGGAGTCGGAGGTTCGGGGAGTTGAGCTCGGGTTTGTGTTGTCAGCTAAGTCTGGCTTTGCGTATATCCGGATAACCTCTGAACTTTTCCCAGAGATCCTGTAGCTGCGGCTGCAATGTTTCATCCGAGCTGTTTATTCTCTTTAGGCGGAGGCCAGGAGAGTATGGCAGGGAAGTCTTCAGAGCGGCAGAATGGCTTCCATCAAACATATAGGTGTGGAAATTATTGGGTTTGTAGTACGCCTTCATGTGGAGGCGCCTTGAATCAAACTTCAAATAGATATGGAGATTTGTGGGGTTTGTAGTTCGCCTTAGTTTAAAGTCACCAACTCATGTTGCCAATGAACACTGTTATATCCAGGAAATTTATTGTTGAACTGTTATGCTCTAATGTAAATTTCAAGTTGCCCAGACAAAGCAAGAGTGAAGACGTTGCTCGCCAGTGGTCATGACGTCAACAATGTTAATATATCAGTAATATATGAGCGGTCTTTATAGACAATTGCTAATTCAAAGGCCACATGCACAAACATCTAAGCGATCGCAACGCTGCTGGAAGTCCCAGTGGAGTGGGTTCGTCCTTCGATCTGAAGAAGGGTGTCTCAGCATATGGAGGAAAGCACCTACTGTAGCACCCCCAATACCATGAGCCTCTATCTTTTTAATCATTCTTTCATGAGACACTATTAAAAATCTTTCCCAAAGTACAGGGACACAACTTCACAAACCTTACCACTATCAACTGCCTCAATTATGCTGGAATAAAATAGCAAATTTGTTAAACATGAACGGCCAATTGTAAACCCATGTTGTGAATCATTTATTAATTTATGATTTTGAAGGTGAAGGCGGATGGTATTTGCAATTATTGGTTCAAGCAACTTTCTATCAATAGACGTGAAGCTAATTGGCCGATAATTTGACATAAGAGATGTATCTCCTCTCTTGAAAATTGGAACCACATTAGCAACCTTCCACAACACTGGTGTAATGTAAGAAAACTCACTGACCGGCAGTTTCGTTTTCTTTTCCATGCCGGTCAGCGAGTCGTGATTTTTTCCGTGAAACGGTGACTGCCGGTCAGTGAGTCGTGATTTTATTTCTTGGATTTTAACGAACAGTTTTTGTCCCCTGGCACTTAGCTCAAGGGCATTAAACTGCATGCTTCCGTTGCACCAAAATTTCGTTTCCTCGGTGACCCTGCACAGACATTGCTAATGGTCAATGACGTTATCTACTCACAATCTTCATTGTATTAGACAGTTTTATGATATGGTTTATTTATTCCCATTTTCAATATTTATGTCAAGGGAATAAAGAAGCCGCCTTCCGTCAAGGCCTAATACATAAGGTCGTAATTAAAAATCTTTCCATAATAAGCCCGTTTTCAGTAATGGCATTTCAACCTATTTTCTTATTGTTTCTCCATTTTCAAAAGAAAATATTTTCTAGTCAAGACATCATATTGAATATAAGAAAAAATTCGCAGGTCTTTGTAGAGAACCATATAGATGCACCCCATCCCGGGCATACATGTCATTTCTTCCATATAGGTGTTCCCAGTTACCTATGAATGATATTGCATTTGATTTGCCATATTAGTTCAGTCGGCAATTGACACTAAGTGCCCTCGACAATCGTTCACTTCCAACTCCCTTTTCTTGGAAGAATGCCACATATGACCGGGATTCCTTCCAAGCTCCTAGCTAAAAGAGTTGGCAGCAGCAACAACCCCATCCAAGATAGATGCACCCCATCTCGAGCATACATGTCATTTCATCCAAAGAAGTGTTCCCAGTTATCTATGAATGATATTGCATTTGATTTGCAATATTTGTCAGCTCTTCAGTTCAATCTTGCTAGGGTTAGGATCCATTTAGATTATGAAGCTCAGTTTTTGTCTCCGTACTATAGAATGGATATAAATTAACTAGAACGTGTCCAGTGTAGGATGACAAAGATAATCCCTCAAATTAGAAACCTGTCATATGAAGAAAGATTGACAACGCTTAAATTCCATTCTCTAGAAAGACAAAGAATTAGGAATGACATGATAGAGGTGTACAAGTGGATGGATGGGCATAACAAAGGGGGATATTAATAGGGTATTAAAAAGAATCAACATATGACACAATATGAAACAATGGGTATAAGTTGGATACGTTTAGATTGATGAAAGACTGGGCAAATACTGGTTCGTTAGCAGGGTTGTTGATTTGTGGATCATATTACCTCTAACGTGGTGGTGGGGGGTCCCTTGGTTGTTTCAAATGTGGGTTGAACATGTATAAGAGAGGGATTGGATGGTTATAAATAGGAGCTGCCTCGTATGGGCTAGTGTTACAAATGGGAGTCTGTACTAGGGGGATCTAGTATAACATGGATGTGGGGGCAGTAGTTAGCATTAAGAGTTATCAAATTTGGGAGATCTAAAAGGCCCGGCCCCCAAGTAAAATATCCACAGTGAATATTAATTACCTACGAGATAAGGTCAGTCTAGAGGTTGATCATCGATCTCCTACACAGGAAGAATGGATACTCCTTTAACTAACATACTTATTTATTAACCCCTTAAGTTAAGTACCGGTTTGTAAGTGTGCCTACTCTGGAAGTGAACGATTTGTGTAGACCTGTGGTAGTATTTGCCAGTGTTTGGGTACCCCTAAGTGTAGGGTTGTGTTGTGTTGTGGTAGAATACCACGTGGTCTCACTACCCTAAGCTGCATCAAGCTTCAGTTTCTTAACCAGTAGTACTTTACCCTAGCTTGTGTTCAGTGTAAAACCTTGTATCCTGCCTATGTGGACCAAAGTAATTATTGTTATTGGTGTGAATGTGTATGGGGGGGGGGGGGTTGTTAATTTAAGGTAAGGAAAATAAATAAGAGGAAAGGTAGAGGAGTGCAGAGCAGCTCAGAAAAGTCTTGACCCCCACGAGCGCCAGGCAGAGAAGAGAGAGCGTCTCCACTCTCCTCCCTCAGTTCACTCGCTGCCAGCAGACTACTAAACTAGTCGTACAGCATTCCTATCCCAAGTTTACTCAGGTTTACTTATACAAATGATTAGAAAGTATTTGTAAACATAGTTGGTGCCTATTTTATTATTTAATAATCAAACCCAAGCTCAGTCTTTAAATGCTCTTTGAGAAACAAGAATAGTCTTACGTCTGGCAGGGAAGATACAAACAAATGCACCTCGCCATGCATCCCCCTACTAAAAGGTAGCTTATTTTACCTCAATTTGACTTCTGGTTTCCAATTGAGGAACCCAGGGTCGTAATAGCTAGTTACCTTCGTTCTTATGTTCACGTCTTGCTCAAAGATCGGCCCACCCCTATGCCCAAGACTTTCCAATCTATTTGACCCAAACACTTTCTTAGGATATTAAAATTAGCTTTACGAAAATCTGGAACTTTAACAGAATTTTCTCGTAGAGTTCTATTCCATTCTATGCTAAATCTGATTTCTTTGTGATCACTGTTCCATAGTACGCTCCCAATTTCGATGTCATTATTCTGTGTATCCCTGTTAGTTAACACTAAGTCTAAAATGTTATTTTCCCGTGTTGGTTCCTTAATGTGTTGCGTAAGAAAGCAATCGTCAATTATTTCTATAAAATCTTCTGCTTCCAGACTAGTACCCCTCACCCAGATACTCCCCCCCTCACTGTACCAACAGACTAGTACCCCTCACCCGGATACTTCCCCCCCCCCACTCTACCACCAGACTAGTACCCCTCACCCGGATACTTCCACCCCCCCACTTTACCACCAGACTTGTACCCCTCACCCGAATACTTCCCCCCACTGTACCTCCAGACTAGTACCCCTCACCCGACTTCTTCCCTCCCCACTGTACCACCACACTTGTACCCCTCATCCGGTTACTTCCCCCCCCCCACAGTACCACCAGACTAGTACCCCTCAACCGACTACTTCCCCCCCCCACTGTACCACCAAACTAGTACACCTCACCCGACTACTTCCCTCCCCCCACTGTACCTCCAGACTAGTACCCCTCACCCGACTTCTTCCCTCCCCACTGTACCACCACACTTGTACCCCTCATCCGGTTACTTCCCCCCCCCCACTGTACCACCAGACTAGTACACCTCACCCAACTACTTCCCTCCCCCCACTGTACCTCCAGACTAGTACCCCTCACCCGGCTACTTCCCCCCCCCCCCACTGTACCTCCAGACCAGTACCCCTCACCTGGATACTTCCCCCCTCCACTGTACCTCCAGACTAGTACCCCTCACCCGAATACTTCCCCCCACTGTACCTCCAGACTAGTACCCCTCACCCAGGTACTTCCTCCCCACTGTACCACCACACTTGTACCCCTCATCCGGTTACTTCCCCCCCCACTGTACCCCCAGAGTAGTGCCCCTCACCTGACTACTTCCCCCCCCCACTGTACCTCCAGACTAGTGCCCCTCACCCGACTACTTCTCCCCCCCACTGTACCTCCATAATGTATGCAGAAGCAGAAGTATGAATGTGAAGTACTTCAGAAGTAAGAAGTATGAATTTACTTCAGTAGTATATATGCAGAAGAACTTCATATTCAATATGGAGGTGAATACCCCTCACCTCCAGTACCACTGGAGTACTAGTGATACTCCTCTTCACCTCCGTGGTGAAGTGGAGGTGAGGGGTACTAGTCTGGTGGTACAGTGGAGGCGGGAAGTAACCGGGTGAGGGGTACTAGTCTGATGGTACAGTGGGGGGGGGGGGGAAGTAGCCAGGTGAGGGGTATAGTCTGAAGTTCCTACGGTGGGGGGGGGGGGGAAGTAGTCGGGTGAGGGGGTACTAGTCTGGTGGTACAGTGGGGGGGGGGAAGTAACCGGGTGAGGGGTACTGGTCTGGAGGTACAGTGGGGGGGGGAAGTAGGCGGTGAGAGGTACTAGTCTGGTGGTACAGTGGGGAGGGGGGAAGTAACCGGGTGAGAGGTACTAGTCTGGAGGTACAGTGGGGGGGGAAGTAGTCGGGTGAGGGGTACTAGTCTGGTGGTATAGTGGGGGGGGAAGTAGCCTGGGTGAGGGGTACTAGTCTGGTGGTACAGTGGGGCGGGAAGTAGTCGGGTGAGGGGTACTAGTCTAGAAGTACAGTGGAGGGGGAAGTAGTCGGGTGAGGGGTACTAGTCTGGTGGTACAGTGGGGGGGGAAGTAGCCTGGGTGAGGGGTACTAGTCTGGTGGTACAGTAGGGCGGGAAGTAGTCGGGTGAGGGGTACTAGTCTAGAAGTACAGTGGAGGGGGAAGTAGTCGGGTGAGGGGTATTAGTCTGGTGGTACAGTGGAGGGGGACGTAGTCGGGTGAGGGGTATTAGTCTGGTGGTACAGTGGGAGTGGGAAGTAGTCAGTTGAGTGGTACAGTGGGGGGGAAGTAGTCAAGTGAGGGGTACAAGTCTGGTGGTACAGTGGACGGGGGGGGGGAAATAGTCGGGTGAGGGGTACTATTCTGGAGGTACAGTGGGGGGGTTAAGTAACCGGGTGTGGGACATTTGGGGCTTGACTATTTATTTAATTAATAATGTAATGAATTCAATTACGAAGGACCACCCGCTTTTATAGTAAAGAGGGAAACTAATAAAATGTGATCATTAGAAAATTCCTAGAAGAACCAGTAACTATGGATAAAATACTAGAGAATATAATCACTTATATAATTAATGGGCTGTATATCATTTAATTGAATCAAAGCCTCAAACACCTACATTGGGGGGGTAATACTAGAACTTCATATATGTCTAGGAACTAGTGTGGTTCGTACACCAGTTCATTATGTAATAACCTAATCCTATGACCAATTATGGAATCAATAAAATAGTCACCAATAAGAACATAGATTATGAACATGAGAAATTAATGATTATAATAAACACATGTTAATCCAGAAAACAGTGATCCGCAAGAATAATATACTACAGATAATGTAATTCAAGGAATACGGAAAAAGGTCTTAGCTTGAAGACGTTTTCCAAGACATCGGTTATGACTCGTCCTCGGAATCTCCTGAACTCATCATGGAACACTGGGAGATGATTAACACGGGAAATGACAGCTCGGGGAATTCTTCACACACGCTGCAAATCAAAATGTATTCAGTAGCAACATATTAGGCTACTAAATATCTATGTTCATGAAATTAAAATAGAGAGTGGAGGCAGATAATAACCTGTGGTTTTTTACAGTCGTTCGGCGTAACGACAAGCTACCCAGCTATAACCTATCCAAAATGATGCATCAAATGGGAATAAAGGTACTTAGCTAATAAGGCACTGTGTAAGTTAAGGCTTGCCGAAGTTCGCGTCCTAGGTTCTGACGTCGTAGTAACGAACACGTGGTGTCGAGTCTGGCCTAGATGTTGACGCGCTTCTCTGGCTGGTCACGTTAGGCTACACGGAACAAATTAACAGGTTCCGGGTTGAACGTCAAGGTAATTCTCGTTGGCAGTTCAACACGGCGTATACAGTGACACTGACACCAGCTAAGTTGCTGTCTGCAACTGTTCTTCACACCTCATAGTGGCGACTTTCCTCTCCCGCTCTCGGTGGCGTCCCCTTGGGTCGGAGCGTCTCGTGGTCAGGCCGCTTGGGTAATGGCGTCTCCTCTGCCCCGCTCCGCGTCCCGCATTTTATACACAAATTATTTACTACGAATAATATCATTTCTCGCAGTTGCGATTGAAATGCTCGGATAAGGACGGGTTTATTATTCAGAGGAGTTAAATATTATTATTTGCTCGTTTTACGATGGTAAACAAGCAATGGAGATGAATTAAAGTCTCTCCAGGGCATTCACGCGTGACGTTAAATTTATTTCCAGATAACAGTTGTAACTATAAACGCTCTATTTGGCATTAGTTGGGGATCAGTTTATCTGTAAATAATTATCACACAGAACACCGTTTTTTATAGAGAATCAAACTCAATTCTCAGACACACTGGATATAGATGTGTTTACTATAATGAAATCAGACGCAATACTGGCGTCTGGTGACGTAAGAATTCTAGCTTTATTGTACAGATACAATTATTAGTACATGTGAACTCTACGGTTGGTTAATTTTAGTTACTACAGTGATTGTTGTATTATTATTAATTATTACTAAATCTACTAGTGTTGTATTAGTGTTGGAAATTTCCAACATAACTCCGGGGGGAGAATTTTAGGGTCGCAGTGTAATGTGGAGTACTGACACACCCATCCTGAAGTTAGTATTAATATTAGTATGCTAGTATGTTAGTACACACATAACGAATGTCCCGTATTTGTCAAGGACATACAAGAAACTTAAGTCTTGCAGATTTCATGTTAAATGGAACATGTTATTATGAATTACCTAAAGCTGATAACTAAGAAAGCTTACAATAAACTCTGGGACTGGTGTCGCTATGACATGTAATGTGTATGTTACTAAGTCTCAAAGTCTGTAAACTCTCAGATACTCTATATAAATAATGTTATTTATAGCCTATACAATAATTAAAGATTTAAATGACACAATTCAAATAACTGAGAATCTACTGCGATGAGAATGTCCTGGGTCATAGTGACTTGTAATGATTTGTTACTTGACATCACACCACATTATCATCATGGTTACTTAAATTAGATGTAAAGGGATTTACTCTTGGTCAGAGCTGTAATAGGTTTGTAGTCTCCACTTACATTGTTGAGCAGCAGCTCTAGTGGGACGGTTGCTCAGTGGAACAGAATTACTGTCCTCGGAAACTACTGGAGAAACTGGTTCTGGTTGATACTCTCGTTCAGCCAATTCGAGAGGAACCAAGTTCTCTAAAGTTTTTAGAGTAGTGTTGCCTCGGCATAAAACTTTCACTACTCTCAGGACACCTTGATGATCTGGATGAATAGCAACAATTTTGCCTATGGGCCACTCTGACCTTGGTCCATCACTGTCGACTAGTACTAGGTCCCCTAGGTACAGTGGGGGGGAAGTAGTTGGGTGAGGGGTACTAGTCTGATAGTACACTGGGGGGGGGGAAGTAGCCAGGTGAGGGGTACTAGTCTGGTGGTACAGCTGGGAGGGGAAGTAGTCGGGTGAGGGGTATTAACTGGAGGTACAGTGGGGGGGGGGAGTAGTTGGGTGAGGGGTACTAGTCTGGTGGTATAGTGGAGGGGAAGTAGCCAGGTGAGGGGTACTAGTCTGGTGGTATAGTGGGGGGGGAAGTAGTCGGGTGAGGGGTATTAGTCTGGTGGTACAGAGGATTGGGAAGTAACCAGGTGAGGGGTACTAGTCTGGTGGTACAAGGGGGGGGAAGTAGTCGGGTGAGGGGTACTGCTCTGGTGGTTAAGGGGGGTAAGTAGGCGGGGGAGGGGTACTAGTCTGGTGGAACAAGGGGTGGGGGGAAGTATTAAGGTGAGGGGTTCTAGTCTGGTGGTACAGTGGGAGGGAGAAGTAACCGGGTGAGGAGTCCTAGTCTGGAGGTAGAGTGAAGGGGGAAGTAGCCGTGTGAGGGGGTACTAGTCTGGAGGTACAGTGGGGGGGGAAGTAGTCGGGTGAGGGGTACTAGTCTGGTGGTACAGTGGGGGGGGGGGGAAGTAACCGGGTGAGGGGTACTAGTCTGGAGGAACAGTGGAGGGGGGAAGTAACCGGGTGAGTTGTACTAGTCTGGAGATACAGTGGGGGGGAAGTAGCTGGGTGAGGGGTACTAGTCTGGTGGTACAGTAGGGGGGAAGTAACCGGGTGAGGGGTACTAGTCTGGAGGAACAGTGGAGGGGGGAAGTAACCGGGTGAGTTGTACTAGTCTGGAGATACAGTGGGGGGAAGAAGTCGAGTGAGGGGTACTAGTCTGGTGGTACAGTGGGGGGGAAGTGGCCTGGGTTAGGGGTACTACTCTGGTGGCACAGTGGGGCGGGAAGTAGTCGGGTGAGGGGTACTAGTCTAGAGGTACAGTGGGGGGAAGTCGCCGGGTGAGAGGTACTAGTCTGGTGGTACAGTGAGGGGGGTGAAGTAACCGGGTGAGAGAACTTGTCTGGAGGTACAGTAGGGGGGGGGGAAGTAGTCGGGTGAGGGGTACTAGTCTGGAGGTACAGTGGGGGGGAAGTAGTCGGGTGAGTGGTACTAGTCTGGAGGTGCTGTGGGGGGGGGGGGAAATAGTCGGGTGAGTGGTACTAGTCTGGAGGTACTGTGGGGGGGGGGGGGAAGTAGTCGGGTGAGTGGTACTAGTCTGGAGGTACAGTGGGGGGGGGGAAGTAGTCGGGTGAGTGGTACTAGTCTGGAGGTACTGTGGGGGGGGGGGAAGTAGTCGGGTGAGGGGTACTAGTCTGGAGGTACAGTGGGGGGGAATTAGTCAGGTGAGGGGGTTACCTTGAGGTGCTTCCGGGGCTTAGTGTCCCCGCGGCCCGGTCGTCGACCAGGCCTCCTGGTTGCTGGACTGATCAACCAGGCTTTTAGACGCGGCTGCTCGCAACCTGACGTATGAGTCACAGCCTGGTTGATCAGGTATCCTTTGGAGGTGCTTATCCAGTTGTCTCTTGAACACTGTGAGGAGTCGGCCAGTTATGCCCCTTATGTGTAGTGGAAGCGTGTTGAACAGTCTCGGGCCTCTGATGTTGATAGAGTTCTCTCTCAGAGTACCTGTTGCACCTCTGCTTTTCAACGGGGGTATTCTGCACATCCTGCCATGCCTTCTGGTCTCATGTGATGTTATTTCTGTGTGCAGGTTTGGGACCAGCCCCTCAATTATTTTCCACGTGTAAATTATTATGTATCTCTCCCGCCTGCGCTCAAGGGAGTACAGATTTAGGCTCTTTAGTCGGTCCCAGTAATTTAGATGTTTTACTGAGTGGATTCTAGCAGTAAAGGATCTCTGCACGCTCTCCAGGTCAGCAATTTCTCCAGCTTTGAAAAGGGCTGTCAATGTGCAGCAGTACTCCACTCTAGAGAGCACAAGCGTTTTGAAAAGTATCATCATCGGTATAGCATCTCTAGTGGGAAAAGTTCTTGTTATCCAACCTGTCATTTTTCTTGCAGTTGTGATGGCTACTTTATTGTGTTCTTTAAAGGTAAGGTCTTCAGACATGAGTACACCCAGATCCTTTACATTGCCTTTTCGTTCTATGTTATGATTTGCCTGAGTTTTGTACGTGGTTTCTGTTTTTATATTTTCAATTTTTCCGTAGTGCATGAGCTGGAACTTATCCTCGTTAAACACCATATTATTTTCTGTAGCCCATAGAAAAACCTGATCTACATCTGATTGGAGGTTTGCCGTGTCCTCTATGTTGCCAACTCTCATGAAAATCCTAGTGTCATCTGCAAAGGATGATACAGTGCTATAGGTTGTGTTCTGGTCTATGTCCGACATTAGGATGAGAAAAAGTACTGGAGCAAGCACAGTACCCTGAGGGACTGAGCTCTTTACGGTTGATGGGCTGGATTTTATTTTGTTGACTATTACACATTGGGTTATGTTAGTCAGAAAATTGTTGATCCATCTGCCTATTTTCCCGGTAATTCCTTTTGAACGCATTTTATGTGCAATAACACCATGGTCACATTTATCAAAAGCTTTTGCGAAATCTGTGTAAATTTCATCAGCGTTTTTGTTTGTCTTCCATAGCATCTAATGCCATATCATAGTGGTCCAGCAACTGCGACAGGCAAGAGCGCCCTGTTCTGAAACCATGTTGTCCGGGGTTATGGAGATGCTGTGATTCCATGTATTTTGTGATCTTACTTCTTAGCACTCTCTCAAAAATTTTTATGATGTGCGATGTTAGTGCTATCGGTCTGTAATTTTTTGCCTGTGCCTTATTTCCTCCTTTATGGAGTGGTGCTATCTCTGCTGTTTTTAGTATGTCAGGGATAACGCCAGTATCTAGGCTTTGTCTCCACAGAATGTGAAGGGCCTGCGATAGTGGTTTTTTAGTTCTTGATGAATATGGAGTTCCAAGAATCCGGGCCTGGTGCAGAATGCATAGGCATACTATACTGTTTATGGCTTCTTCAAAATCTAGTGGGGATAGGGCGACGTCTGATATATGATTTGATGTTGGTATCATATCCATGAAAAATTCATTTGGGTTATCAATCTTTAGTGCATTTAATGGCTCGCTGAAAACAGAGTCGTACTGCTTCCTCAGTAACTCGCTCATTTCTTTTTTGTCATCGGTGAAAGTTCCATCTCCCTTTCGCAGGGGCCCGATACTAGATATGGTTTTTGATCCTGATTTTGCAAAGGAGAAAAAATATTTCGGATTTCTGTCTATTTCACTGATGGCCTTTTGCTCTCTTTGCCTCTCCTGGGTTTTGTATGATTCTTGTAGCTTGAGTTCAATTGTTTCTATTTCTCTACCTAACCTCCTTCGCCGTTCTTGAGATAGGGTGCGACTCTCAAGTTGTTCCGCGATTCGTTTTCTTCGTCTATATAGGGAACGACGTTCCCGTTCCAATCTGCATCTCTTTCTCTTTTTTCTTAGGGGTATGCGGTTTGAACATATTTCTAGTGCTACTGAGCTTATTTTTTCCAGGCATTGGTTCAGGTTTGCATTTTCTAGCTGTTCTTCCCAGTTTATTTCTGTGAAGTCCTGGTTTATTTGCTCCCAGTTTATCTGTTTATTATTGAAGTTGAATTTGCTGAAATCTCCTCCACATGGAATCTGGACTGGTTTTGAAGGTCCATTCCCCATGGTTGTCATAACTTCAATTAAGTTGTGATCTAAGTAACAGGTATTTGTAATCATTATGTTCCCGATCAACTCATCATTATTAGTGAAAATAAGGTCCAGTGTGTTCTCCTTCCTAGTTGGTTCTACTATTTGCTGGTTTAAGGCAAACCTATCGCACATCCGTAGCAGATCATTTGCATGTGCCTCTTCATTTAGGCTACTTCCTGGTATTCTTTCTGATATTACTGTATTAGCCAGGTGCTTCCATTTCAGGTGCCGTAGGTTGCAGTCCCCAAGCAGGATGATGTTCGGAGCTGGATTTGCGAGGTTTTCCAAGCAGTGTTCTATTTTCATTAGTTGGTCTTTAAACTGCTGAGGGTTTGCCTCCGGTGACTTATATACAAGGACAACAACTACATTTAGGATCTCTATTTTGACTATCAGCATTTCCACCATATCATTTGAGGTGTTTAGCAGCTCAGTACAGATGAGTGTGTCTTTGATGTAGAGGCTGACCCCACCCTGAAGCCGGTGTTTCCTATCACATCTGAAAAAATTGTATTCTGAGATCCGTATTTCACCATCAAGGTAGTCCTTTGTGTGGGTTTCTGTTAGGGTTGCAAACACTGCATTTGCCTCATGAAGGAGACCATCTATAAAGTGAACTTTGTTGGATTTGCGTGTTTTTATACCCTGGATGTTGGCAAATATAAATGATGTTATCGTGTTGGTGGAAGTGCTGGATGCTCTACTTGGTGTTAATATCTGAGGCTCAGGTAAGGAGGCCATTGTGTTTGCGTCCTCTCTAGCATTTGACCGAGTTGGTGGTAGAGACTGGTAATTTTTAGCCATTCTTCTCCTCCTCCTCTTGCTAAAAAATTATCCCGGTCGATGGAGTAGTGGCTGTTTTCATAGTGGCGATCTGTCGGTTTTATTCGTCTGGTACCTCTTATATGAAAAGCTGGACATTCAGCATTGAAGAACTCTTTCCTGTCCTAAGAGTTCTTGCAAATTTCTAGGTGAAAGAATTCACAGCTTTTGGTACATTTACCTGTATTGAGGAGGTTTCTGCACTTTCTAGGGTGATCGTGTGTACATGTTCCATTTGTTCTTCCCGATTCCCCATGCTTACAGGTAGACCATTTGTAATACCAACAGATTTTGGGGCCTTGTTTTGTTTGTTTCCCTTTGCCAGGGACCGCACTCTGCTGCGGCGCCCCCGGTACTGTGCCCTGCTCCGGTGCCTGTGACACCGCGCTCTGCTCCGGGGCCTGTGACACCGCGCTCTGCTCCGGTGCCTGTGACACCACGCACTGCCCCGGTGCCTGTGACACCGTGCTCTGCTCCGGTGCCTGTGACACTGCGCTCTGCTCCGGTGCCTGTGACACCGCGCTCTGCTCCGGGGCCTGTGACACCACGCTCTGCTCCGGTGCCTGTGACACCACGCTCTGCTCCGGGGCCTGTGACACCACGCTCTGCTCCGGGGCCTGTGCCACCACGCTCTGATCCGGGGCCTGTGACACCACGCTCTGCTCCGGGGCCTGTGACACCACGCTCTGCTCCGGGGGGCCTGTGACACTGCGCTCTGCTCAGGGGGACCCCTGAGCGGAGTACCCCGGGACCCCTAGTCTAGTACCCCTGGACCCCCCCAGGGGTCCAGGGGAACTAGACTGGTGGTACAGTAGGGCAGGAAGTAGTCCGGTGAGGAGTTCAAGTCTGGAGGTACATTGGGAGGGAAGTAGCCGGGTGAGTGGTACTAGCCTGGTCGTACAGTGGAGGGGGAAGTAGTCGGGTGAGGGGGTACTATTCTGGTGGTACAGTGGGAGGGGAAGTAGTTGGGTGAGGGGTACTAGCCTGGTCGTACAGTGGAGGGGGAAGTAGTCGGGTGAGGGGTACTGCTCTGGTGTTACAGTGGGGGTGGGGGTTAAGTAACCGGGTGAGTTGTACTAGTCTGGAGGTACAGTGGGGGGGAAGTAGTCGAGTGAGGGGTACTAGTCTGGTGGTACAGTGGGGGGGGAGAGTAACCGGGTGAGGGGTACTAGTCTGGTGGTACAGTGGGGGGGGGGGGGGGGAGAGTAACCGGGTGAGGGGTACTAGTCTGGTGGTACAGTGGGAGGGAAGTAACCGGGTGAGGGGTACAAGTCTGGTGGTACAGTGGGGGGGTGGGGAAGTAGTCGGGTGAGGGGTACTAGTCTGGTGGTACAGTGGGGGGGAAGTAACCGGGTGAGGGGTACAAGTCTGGTGGTACAGTGAGGGGGTGGGGAAGTAGTCGGGTGAGGGGTACTAGTCTGATGGTACAGTGGGGGGGGGGGAAGTAGTCGGATCAAGGGTACTAGTCAGGAGGTGCAGTGGGGGGAAGTAGTCGAGTGAGGGGTACTAGTCTAGTGGTACAGTGGGGGGGGGGTGGGGAAGTAGTCGAGTGAGGGGTACTAGTCAGGAGGTACAGTGGGGGGAAGTAGTCGAGTGAGGGGTACTAGTCTGGTGGTACAGTGGGGGGTGGGGGTTAGTAACCGGGTGAGGGGTTCTAGCCTGGAGGTACAGTGGGGGGTGGGGGAAGTAGTCGGGTGAGGGGTACTAGTCTGGAGGTACAGTGGGGGGGGGGAAGTAGTCGGGTGAGGGGTATTAACTGGAGGTACAGTGGGGGGGAAGTAGTTGGGTGAGGGGTACTACTCTGGTGGTACAGTCGGAGTGTGATGTAGTCAGTTGAGGGGTACTAGTCTGGTGGTACAGTGGGGGGGGGAAGTAGTCGGGTGAGGGGTACTAGTCTGGTGGTACAGTGGAGGGGGGGGGAAGTAGTTGGGTGAGGGGTACTAGTCTGGAGGTACAGTGGGGGGAAAGTAGTCGGGTGAGAGGTACTAGTCTGGAGGTACAGTGGGGAAGGAAGTAGTCGGGTGAGGGGTACTAGTCAGGTGGTACAGTGGGGGGAAGTACCTGGGTGAGGGGTACTAGTCTGAAGGTACCGTGGGGGGGGGTGGGAAGTAGTCGGGTGAGGGGTACTAGTCTCGCGGTACAGGAGGGGGAAGTAGCCGGGTGAGGGGGGTACTAGTCTGGAGGTACAGTCGGGAAGGGGATGTAGCCTCTTGAGGGGTATTAGTCTGGTGGTACTGTGGGGGGGGGGGGGAATTAGCGTAGTGATGGGTACTAGTCTGGTGGTACAGTGGGGGGGGGGGGAAGTAGCCGGGTGAGGGGTAATAGTATGGTAGTTCAGTGGGTGGGGGGGAAGTACCAGGGTCAGGGGTACTAGTCTGGTGGTTCAGTGGGTGGGGGGGAAGTACCAGGGTCAGGGGTACTAGTCTGGTGGTTCAGTGGGTGGGGGGGGGAAGAACCAGGGTCAGGGGTACTAGTCTGGTGGTTCAGTGGGTGGGGGGGGAAGTACCAGGGTCAGGGGTACTTGTCTGGTGGTTCAGTGGGTGGGGGGGGGGGGAAGTACCAGGGTCAGGGGTACTAGACAGATGAATGTTGCATGAGCTGTATTTCGAGTGATTAGGATCAGGTTAAGTCTGAGAATCTATTGATTGAAGGTGTAAACATTTACAAATAAATTCATTGAATCATTGCTTTGTATTAATACTTTCAAATGTAGTCTCATGGTAACCCTTTTATATGTAGAGTGAGGAAATATTTCACGTTTCATATTACAAGGTGACTTCACCAGAGGAAGGTGACTTCACCAGAGGAAGGTGACTTCACCAGAGGAAGGTGACTTCACCAGAGGAAGGTGACTTCACCAGAGGAAGGTGACTTCACCAGAGGAAGGTGACTTCACCAGAGGAAGGTGACTTCACCAGAGGAAGGTGACTTCACCAGAGGAAGGTGACTTCACCAGAGGAAGGTGACTTCACCAGAGGAAGGTGACTTCACCAGAGGAAGGTGACTTCACCAGAGGAAGGTGACTTCACCAGAGGAAGGTGACTTCACCAGAGGAAGGTGACTTCACCAGAGGAAGGTGACTTCACCAGAGGAAGGTGACTTCACCAGAGGAAGGTGACTTCACCAGAGGAAGGTGACTTCACCAGAGGAAGGTGACTTCACCAGAGGAAGGTGACTTCACCAGAGGAAGGTGACTTCACCAGAGGAAGGTGACTTCACCAGAGGAAGGTGACTTCACCAGAGGAAGGTGACTTCACCAGACGAAGGTGACTTCACCAGACGAAGGTGACTTCACCAGACGAAGGTGACTTCACCAGACGAAGGTGACTTCACCAGAGGAAGGTGACTTCACCAGAGGAAGGTGACTTCACCAGAGGAAGGTGACTTCACCAGAGGAAGGTGACCTCAGCAGAGGAAGGTGACCTCAGCAGAGGAAGGTGACCTCAGCAGAGGAATGTGACTTCAGCAACGGAAGGTGACTTCAACGAAGGTGACTTCCGCATAGGAAGGTGACCTCAGTAGAGAAAGGTGACTTTACCAGAGGAAGGTGACATAAGCAGAGGAAGGTGACTTCAGCAAAGGAAGGTGACTTCACCAGAGGAAGGTGATTTCAGCAGTGGAAGGTGATTTCAGCAGTGGAAGGTGACTTCAGCAGAGGAAGGTGACCTCAGTTGAGGAAGGTGACTTCAGCAGAGGAAGGTGACTTCAGCAGAGGAAGGTGACTTCAGCAGAGGAAGGTGACTTCAGCAGAGGAAGGTGACTTCAGCAGAGGAAGGTGACTTCAGCAGAGGAAGGTGACTTAAGCAGAGAAAGGTGACTTCAGCAGAGGAAGGTGACTTCAACAGAGGAAGGTAACTTCAGCAGAGGAATGCGACTTCAGGAGAATAAAGTGGCTTCAGCCGAGGAAGGTGATTTCAGCAGAGGAAGGTGATTTCACCAGAGGAGGTGACTTCAGCAGAGGAAGGTGACTTCAGCAGAGGAAGGCGATTTTACCAAAAGAGGTGACTTCAGCAGAGGAAGGTGACTTCTGCAGAGAAAGGTGACCTCAGCAGAGGAAGGTGACTTCAGTAACGGAAGGTGACTTCAACAAAGATGACTTCAGCAGAGTAAGGTGACTTAAGCAGAGGAAGGTGACTTCAGGAGAGGAAGGTGACTTCAGCAGAGGAAGGTGGCTTCAGCGGAGGAAAGTGACTTCAGCAGAGGAAGGTGACTTAACCAGAGGAAGGTGACTTCAGCAGAGGAAGGTGACTTCAGCAGAGGTAGGTGGCTCCAGGAGAGGAAGGAAACTTCAGGAGAGGAAGGTGACTTCAGCAGAGGAAGGTGTCTTCAGGAGATGAAGGTGACTTCAGCAGAGGAAGGTAACTTCAGGAGAGGATGGTGGCTTCAGCAGAGGAAGGTGACTTCAGGAGAGGAAGGTGACTTCGGCAGAGGAAGGTAACTTCAGGAGAGGAAAGTGACTTCAGCAGAGGAAGGTGACTTCAGCAGAGGAAGGTAACTTCAGCAGAGGAAGGTGACTTCAGCAAAGAAAGGTGACTTAACCAGAGGAAGGTGACTTAACCAGAGGAAGGTGACTTCACCAGAGGAAGGTGACTTCACCAGAGGAAGGTGACTTCACCAGAGGAAGGTGACTTCACCAGAGGAAGGTGACCTCAGCAGAGGAAGGTGACTTCAACAATGGTGACTTCAGCAGAGGAAGGCGACTTCAACAAAGGTGACATCAGCAGAGGAAGGTGACATCAGCAGAGGAAGGTGACTTCAGCAGAGTAAGGTGACTTCAGCAGAGGAAGGTGACTTCAGCAGAGGAAGGTGACCTCAGCAGAGGAAGGTGACTTTAGCAGAGGAAGGTGGCTTCAGCCGAGGAAGTTGACTTCAGCAGAGGAAGGTGACTTAAGCAGAGGAAGGTGACCTCAGCAGAGGAAGGTGACTTCACCAGAGGAAGGTGACCTCAGCAGAGGAAGGTGACTTCAACAATGGTGACTTCAGCAGAGGAAGGCGACTTCAACAAAGGTGACATCAGCAGAGGAAGGTGACATCAGCAGAGGAAGGTGACTTTAGCAGAGGAAGGTGGCTTCAGCCGAGGAAGTTGACTTCAGCAGAGGAAGGTGACTTACGCAGAGGAAGGTGACCTCAGCAGAGGAAGGTGACCTCAGTTGAGGTATGTGACCTCAGCAGAGGAAGGTGACCTCAATTGAGGAAGTTGACTTCACCAGAGGAATGTGACTTCAGCATGGGAAGGTGACTTCAGGAGAGGAAGTTAACTTCAGGAAAGGAAGGTGACTTCAGCAGAGGAAGGTGACTTCAGCAGAGGAAGGCGACTTCAGCAGAGGAAGGTGACTTCAGCAGAGGAAGGTGACTTCAGCAGAGGAAGGTGACTTCAGCAGAGGAAGGTAGTTTCAACAGAGTAAGGTGACTTCAGCAGAGGAAGGTGACCTCAGCAGAGGAAGGTAGTTTCAACAGAGTAAGGTGACTTCAGCAGAGGAAGGTGACCTCAGCAGAGGAAGGTGACTTCAGCAGAGGAAGGTGACTTCATCAATGGTGACTTCAGCAGAGGAAGGTGACTTCAACAAAGGTGACTTCAGCAGAGGAAGGTGACTTAAGCAGAGGAAGGTGGCTTCAGCAGAGGAAGGTGGCTTCAGCAGAGGAAGGTGACTTCAGCAGAGGAAGGTGACTTCAGCAGAGGAAGGTGACTTCAGCAGAGGAAGGTGACCTCAGCAGAGGAAGGTGGCCTAAGTAGAAGAAGGTGACTTCTGCAAAGGAAGGTGACTTCAGCAGAGGAATGTGGCTTCACCATAGGAAGGTGACTTCAGCAAAGAAAAGTGACTTCAGCAGAGGAAGGTGACTTCAGCAGAGGAAGGTGATTTCAGCAGAGGAAGGTGGCTTCAGCAGAGGAAGGTGACTTCAGAGGAATGTGACTTCAGCAGAGGAAGTTAACGTCACCAGTGGAAGGTGACTTCAGCAGAGGAAGGTGGTTTCAGCAGAGAAAGGTGACTTCAGCAGAGGAAGGTGACTTCAGCAGAGGAAGGTGATTTCAGCAGAGGAAGGTGGCTTCAGCAGAGGAAGGTGACTTCAGAGGAATGTGACTTCAGCAGAGGAAGTTAACGTCACCAGTGGAAGGTGACTTCAGCAGAGGAAGGTGGTTTCAGCAGAGAAAGGTGACTTCAGCAGAGGAAGGTGACTTCAGCAGAGGAAGGTGACTTCAGCAGAGGAAGGTGACCTCAGCAGAGGAAGGTGACTTCAGCAGAGGAAGATGACTTTAACAATGGTGACTTCCGCAGAGGAAGGTGACTTCAACAAAGGTGACTTCAGCAGAGGAAGGTGACATCAGCAGAGGAAGGTTATTTCAGCAGAGGAAGGTGGCTTCAGCAGAGGAAGGTGACTTCACCAGAGGAATGTGACTTCAGCAGAGGAAGTTGACGTTACCAGTGGAAGGAGACTTCAGCAGAGGAAGGTGGTTTCAGCAGAGAAATGTGACTTCAGCAGAGGAAGGTGACCTCAGCAGAGGAAGGTGACTTCAGCAGAGGAAGGTGACTTCAGCAGAGGAAGGTGACTTCAACAATGGTGACTTCAGCAGAGGAAGGTGACTTCAGCAGAGGAAGGTGACTTCAGCAGAGGAAGGTGACTTCAGCAGAGGAAGGTGACTTCAGCAGAGGAAGGTGACTTCAGCAGAGGAAGGTGACTTCAGCAGAGGAAGGTGACTTCAACAGAGGAAGGTGACTTCAACAGAGGAAGGTGACTTCAGCAGAGGAAGGTAACTTCAGCAGAGGAAGGTGACTTCAGCAGAGGAAGGTGACTTCAGCAGAGGAAGGTGACTTCAGCAGAGGAAGGTGACTTCAGCAGAGGAAGGTGACTTCAGCAGAGGAAGGTGACTTCAGCAGAGGAAGGTGACTTCAGCAGAGGAAGGTGACTTCAGCAGAGGAAGGTGACCTCACCTTCACTGTACCCCTCACCCGACTACTTCCCCCTCCACTGTACGACCAGGCTAGTACCACTCACCCGGCTACTTCCCTCCCAATGTACCTCCAGACTTGAACTCCTCACCGGACTACTTCCTGCCCTACTGTACCACCAGTCTAGTTCCCCTGGACCCCTGGGGGGGTCCAGGGGTACTAGACTAGGGGTCCCGGGGTACTCCGCTCAGGGGTCCCCCTGAGCAGAGCGCAGTGTCACAGGCCCCCCGGAGCAGAGCGTGGTGTCACAGGCCCCGGAGCAGAGCGTGGTGTCACAGGCCCCGGATCAGAGCGTGGTGGCACAGGCCCCGGAGCAGAGCGTGGTGTCACAGGCCCCGGAGCAGAGCGTGGTGTCACAGGCACCGGAGCAGAGCGTGGTGTCACAGGCCCCGGAGCAGAGCGCGGTGTCACAGGCACCGGAGCAGAGCGCAGTGTCACAGGCACCGGAGCAGAGCACGGTGTCACAGGCACCGGGGCAGTGCGTGGTGTCACAGGCACCGGAGCAGAGCGCGGTGTCACAGGCCCCGGAGCAGAGCGCGGTGTCACAGGCACCGGAGCAGGGCACAGTACCGGGGGCGCCGCAGCAGAGTGCGGTCCCTGGCAAAGGGAAACAAACAAAACAAGGCCCCAAAATCTGTTGGTATTACAAATGGTCTACCTGTAAGCATGGGGAATCGGGAAGAACAAATGGAACATGTACACACGATCACCCTAGAAAGTGCAGAAACCTCCTCAATACAGGTAAATGTACCAAAAGCTGTGAATTCTTTCACCTAGAAATTTGCAAGAACTCTTAGGACAGGAAAGAGTTCTTCAATGCTGAATGTCCAGCTTTTCATATAAGAGGTACCAGACGAATAAAACCGACAGATCGCCACTATGAAAACAGCCACTACTCCATCGACCGGGATAATTTTTTAGCAAGAGGAGGAGGAGAAGAATGGCTAAAAATTACCAGTCTCTACCACCAACTCGGTCAAATGCTAGAGAGGACGCAAACACAATGGCCTCCTTACCTGAGCCTCAGATATTAACACCAAGTAGAGCATCCAGCACTTCCACCAACACGATAACATCATTTATATTTGCCAACATCCAGGGTATAAAAACACGCAAATCCAACAAAGTTCACTTTATAGATGGTCTCCTTCATGAGGCAAATGCAGTGTTTGCAACCCTAACAGAAACCCACACAAAGGACTACCTTGATGGTGAAATACGGATCTCAGAATACAATTTTTTCTGATGTGATAGGAAACACCGGCTTCAGGGTGGGGTCAGCCTCTACATCAAAGACACACTCATCTGTACTGAGCTGCTAAACACCTCAAATGATATGGTGGAAATGCTGATAGTCAAAATAGAGATCCTAAATGTAGTTGTTGTCCTTGTATATAAGTCACCGGAGGCAAACCCTCAGCAGTTTAAAGACCAACTAATGAAAATAGAACACTGCTTGGAAAACCTCGCAAATCCAGCTCCGAACATCATCCTGCTTGGGGACTGCAACCTACGGCACCTGAAATGGAAGCACCTGGCTAATACAGTAATATCAGAAAGAATACCAGGAAGTAGCCTAAATGAAGAGGCACATGCAAATGATCTGCTACGGATGTGCGATAGGTTTGCCTTAAACCAGCAAATAGTAGAACCAACTAGGAAGGAGAACACACTGGACCTCATTTTCACTAATAATGATGAGTTGATCGGGAACATAATGATTACAAATACCTGTTACTTAGATCACAACTTAATTGAAGTTATGACAACCATGGGGAATGGACCTTCAAAACCAGTCCAGATTCCATGTGGAGGAGATTTCAGCAAATTCAACTTCAATAATAAACAGATAAACTGGGAGCAAATAAACCAGGACTTCACAGAAATAAACTGGGAAGAACAGCTAGAAAATGCAAACCTGAACCAATGCCTGGAAAAAATAAGCTCAGTAGCACTAGAAATATGTTCAAACCGCATACCCCTAAGAAAAAAGAGAAAGAGATGCAGATTGGAACGGGAACGTCGTTCCCTATATAGACGAAGAAAACGAATCGCGGAACAACTTGAGAGTCGCACCCTATCTCAAGAACGGCGAAGGAGGTTAGGTAGAGAAATAGAAACAATTGAACTCAAGCTACAAGAATCATACAAAACCCAGGAGAGGCAAAGAGAGCAAAAGGCCATCAGTGAAATAGACAGAAATCCGAAATATTTTTTCTCCTTTGCAAAATCAGGATCAAAAACCATATCTAGTATCGGGCCCCTGCGAAAGGGAGATGGAACTTTCACCGATGACAAAAAAGAAATGAGCGAGTTACTGAGGAAGCAGTACGACTCTGTTTTCAGCGAGCCATTAAATGCACTAAAGATTGATAACCCAAATGAATTTTTCATGGATATGATACCAACATCAAATCATATATCAGACGTCGCCCTATCCCCACTAGATTTTGAAGAAGCCATAAACAGTATAGTATGCCTATGCATTCTGCACCAGGCCCGGATTCTTGGAACTCCATATTCATCAAGAACTAAAAAACCACTATCGCAGGCCCTTCACATTCTGTGGAGACAAAGCCTAGATACTGGCGTTATCCCTGACATACTAAAAACAGCAGAGATAGCACCACTCCATAAAGGAGGAAATAAGGCACAGGCAAAAAATTACAGACCGATAGCACTAACATCGCACATCATAAAAATTTTTGAGAGAGTGCTAAGAAGTAAGATCACAAAATACATGGAATCACAGCATCTCCATAACCCCGGACAACATGGTTTCAGAACAGGGCGCTCTTGCCTGTCGCAGTTGCTGGACCACTATGATATGGCATTAGATGCTATGGAAGACAAACAAAACGCTGATGAAATTTACACAGATTTCGCAAAAGCTTTTGATAAATGTGACCATGGTGTTATTGCACATAAAATGCGTTCAAAAGGAATTACCGGGAAAATAGGCAGATGGATCAACAATTTTCTGACTAACATAACCCAATGTGTAATAGTCAACAAAATAAAATCCAGCCCATCAACCGTAAAGAGCTCAGTCCCTCAGGGTACTGTGCTTGCTCCAGTACTTTTTCTCATCCTAATGTCGGACATAGACCAGAACACAACCTATAGCACTGTATCATCCTTTGCAGATGACACTAGGATTTTCATGAGAGTTGGCAACATAGAGGACACGGCAAACCTCCAATCAGATGTAGATCAGGTTTTTCTATGGGCTACAGAAAATAATATGGTGTTTAACGAGGATAAGTTCCAGCTCATGCACTACGGAAAAATTGAAAATATAAAAACAGAAACCACGTACAAAACTCAGGCAAATCATAACATAGAACGAAAAGGCAATGTAAAGGATCTGGGTGTACTCATGTCTGAAGACCTTACCTTTAAAGAACACAATAAAGTAGCCATCACAACTGCAAGAAAAATGACAGGTTGGATAACAAGAACTTTTCCCACTAGAGATGCTATACCGATGATGATACTTTTCAAAACGCTTGTGCTCTCTAGAGTGGAGTACTGCTGCACATTGACAGCCCTTTTCAAAGCTGGAGAAATTGCTGACCTGGAGAGCGTGCAGAGATCCTTTACTGCTAGAATCCACTCAGTAAAACATCTAAATTACTGGGACCGACTAAAGAGCCTAAATCTGTACTCCCTTGAGCGCAGGCGGGAGAGATACATAATAATTTACACGTGGAAAATAATTGAGGGGCTGGTCCCAAACCTGCACACAGAAATAACATCACATGAGACCAGAAGGCATGGCAGGATGTGCAGAATACCCCCGTTGAAAAGCAGAGGTGCAACAGGTACTCTGAGAGAGAACTCTATCAACATCAGAGGCCCGAGACTGTTCAACACGCTTCCACTACACATAAGGGGCATAACTGGCCGACTCCTCACAGTGTTCAAGAGACAACTGGATAAGCACCTCCAAAGGATACCTGATCAACCAGGCTGTGACTCATACGTCAGGTTGCGAGCAGCCGCGTCTAAAAGCCTGGTTGATCAGTCCAGCAACCAGGAGGCCTGGTCGACGACCGGGCCGCGGGGACACTAAGCCCCGGAAGCACCTCAAGGTAACCCCCTCACCTGACTAATTCCCCCCCACTGTACCTCCAGACTAGTACCCCTCACCCGACTACTTCCCCCCCCCCCACAGTACCTCCAGACTAGTACCACTCACCCGACTACTTCCCCCCCCCCACTGTACCTCCAGACTAGTACCACTCACCCGACTACTTCCCCCCCCCCCCCACAGTACCTCCAGACTAGTACCACTCACCCGACTATTTCCCCCCCCCCCACAGCACCTCCAGACTAGTACCACTCACCCGACTACTTCCCCCCCACTGTACCTCCAGACTAGTACCCCTCACCCGACTACTTCCCCCCCCCCTACTGTACCTCCAGACAAGTTCTCTCACCCGGTTACTTCACCCCCCTCACTGTACCACCAGACTAGTACCTCTCACCCGGCGACTTCCCCCCACTGTACCTCTAGACTAGTACCCCTCACCCGACTACTTCCCGCCCCACTGTGCCACCAGAGTAGTACCCCTAACCCAGGCCACTTCCCCCCCACTGTACCACCAGACTAGTACCCCTCACTCGACTTCTTCCCCCCACTGTATCTCCAGACTAGTACAACTCACCCGGTTACTTCCCCCCTCCACTGTTCCTCCAGACTAGTACCCCTCACCCGGTTACTTCCCCCCTACTGTACCACCAGACTAGTACCCCTCACCCAGCTACTTCCCCCCCACTGTATCTCCAGACTAGTACAACTCACCCGGTTACTTCCCCCCTCCACTGTTCCTCCAGACTAGTACCCCTCACCCGGTTACTTCCCCCCCCCCCACTGTACCACCAGACTAGTACCCCTCACCCGACTACTTCCCCCCCCACTGTACCTCCAGACTAGTACCCCCTCACACGGCTACTTCCCCCTTCACTCTACCTCCAGACTAGGACTCCTCACCCGGTTACTTCTCCCTCCCACTGTACCACCAGACTAGAACCCCTCACCTTAATACTTCCCCCCACCCCTTGTTCCACCAGACTAGTACCCCTCCCCCGCCTACTTACCCCCCTTAACCACCAGAGCAGTACCCCTCACCCGACTACTTCCCCCCCCTTGTACCACCAGACTAGTACCCCTCACCTGGTTACTTCCCAATCCTCTGTACCACCAGACTAATACCCCTCACCCGACTACTTCCCCCCCCACTATACCACCAGACTAGTACCCCTCACCTGGCTACTTCCCCTCCACTATACCACCAGACTAGTACCCCTCACCCAACTACTCCCCCCCCCCACTGTACCTCCAGTTAATACCCCTCACCCGACTACTTCCCCTCCCAGCTGTACCACCAGACTAGTACCCCTCACCTGGCTACTTCCCCCCCCCAGTGTACTATCAGACTAGTACCCCTCACCCAACTACTTCCCCCCCACTGTACCTAGGGGACCTAGTACTAGTCGACAGTGATGGACCAAGGTCAGAGTGGCCCATAGGCAAAATTGTTGCTATTCATCCAGATCATCAAGGTGTCCTGAGAGTAGTGAAAGTTTTATGCCGAGGCAACACTACTCTAAAAACTTTAGAGAACTTGGTTCCTCTCGAATTGGCTGAACGAGAGTATCAACCAGAACCAGTTTCTCCAGTAGTTTCCGAGGACAGTAATTCTGTTCCACTGAGCAACCGTCCCACTAGAGCTGCTGCTCAACAATGTAAGTGGAGACTACAAACCTATTACAGCTCTGACCAAGAGTAAATCCCTTTACATCTAATTTAAGTAACCATGATGATAATGTGGTGTGATGTCAAGTAACAAATCATTACAAGTCACTATGACCCAGGACATTCTCATCGCAGTAGATTCTCAGTTATTTGAATTGTGTCATTTAAATCTTTAATTATTGTATAGGCTATAAATAACATTATTTATATAGAGTATCTGAGAGTTTACAGACTTTGAGACTTAGTAACATACACATTACATGTCATAGCGACACCAGTCCCAGAGTTTATTGTAAGCTTTCTTAGTTATCAGCTTTAGGTAATTCATAATAACATGTTCCATTTAACATGAAATCTGCAAGACTTAAGTTTCTTGTATGTCCTTGACAAATACGGGACATTCGTTATGTGTGTACTAACATACTAGCATACTAATATTAATACTAACTTCAGGATGGGTGTGTCAGTACTCCACATTACACTGCGACCCTAAAATTCTCCCCCCGGAGTTATGTTGGAAATTTCCAACACTAATACAACACTAGTAGATTTAGTAATAATTAATAATAATACAACAATCACTGTAGTAACTAAAATTAACCAACCGTAGAGTTCACATGTACTAATAATTGTATCTGTACAATAAAGCTAGAATTCTTACGTCACCAGACGCCAGTATTGCGTCTGATTTCATTATAGTAAACACATCTATATCCAGTGTGTCTGAGAATTGAGTTTGATTCTCTATAAAAAACGGTGTTCTGTGTGATAATTATTTACAGATAAACTGATCCCCAACTAATGCCAAATAGAGCGTTTATAGTTACAACTGTTATCTGGAAATAAATTTAACGTCACGCGTGAATGCCCTGGAGAGACTTTAATTCATCTCCATTGCTTGTTTACCATCGTAAAACGAGCAAATAATAATATTTAACTCCTCTGAATAATAAACCCGTCCTTATCCGAGCATTTCAATCGCAACTGCGAGAAATGATATTATTCGTAGTAAATAATTTGTGTATAAAATGCGGGACGCGGAGCGGGGCAGAGGAGACGCCATTACCCAAGCGGCCTGACCACGAGACGCTCCGACCCAAGGGGACGCCACCGAGAGCGGGAGAGGAAAGTCGCCACTATGAGGTGTGAAGAACAGTTGCAGACAGCAACTTAGCTGGTGTCAGTGTCACTGTATACGCCGTGTTGAACTGCCAACGAGAATTACCTTGACGTTCAACCCGGAACCTGTTAATTTGTTCCGTGTAGCCTAACGTGACCAGCCAGAGAAGCGCGTCAACATCTAGGCCAGACTCGACACCACGTGTTCGTTACTACGACGTCAGAACCTAGGACGCGAACTTCGGCAAGCCTTAACTTACACAGTGCCTTATTAGCTAAGTACCTTTATTCCCATTTGATGCATCATTTTGGATAGGTTATAGCTGGGTAGCTTGTCGTTACGCCGAACGACTGTAAAAAACCACAGGTTATTATCTGCCTCCACTCTCTATTTTAATTTCATGAACATAGATATTTAGTAGCCTAATATGTTGCTACTGAATACATTTTGATTTGCAGCGTGTGTGAAGAATTCCCCGAGCTGTCATTTCCCGTGTTAATCATCTCCCAGTGTTCCATGATGAGTTCAGGAGATTCCGAGGACGAGTCATAACCGATGTCTTGGAAAACGTCTTCAAGCTAAGACCTTTTTCCGTATTCCTTGAATTACATTATCTGTAGTATATTATTCTTGCGGATCACTGTTTTCTGGATTAACATGTGTTTATTATAATCATTAATTTCTCATGTTCATAATCTATGTTCTTATTGGTGACTATTTTATTGATTCCATAATTGGTCATAGGATTAGGTTATTACATAATGAACTGGTGTACGAACCACACTAGTTCCTAGACATATATGAAGTTCTAGTATTACCCCCCCAATGTAGGTGTTTGAGGCTTTGATTCAATTAAATGATATACAGCCCATTAATTATATAAGTGATTATATTCTCTAGTATTTTATCCATAGTTACTGGTTCTTCTAGGAATTTTCTAATGATCACATTTTATTAGTTTCCCTCTTTACTATAAAAGCGGGTGGTCCTTCGTAATTGAATTCATTACATTATTAATTAAATAAATAGTCAAGCCCCAAATGTCCCACACCCGGTTACTTAACCCCCCCACTGTACCTCCAGAATAGTACCCCTCACCCGACTATTTCCCCCCCCCCGTCCACTGTACCACCAGACTTGTACCCCTCACTTGACTACTTCCCCCCCACTGTACCACTCAACTGACTACTTCCCACTCCCACTGTACCACCAGACTAATACCCCTCACCCGACTACGTCCCCCTCCACTGTACCACCAGACTAATACCCCTCACCCGACTACTTCCCCCTCCACTGTACTTCTAGACTAGTACCCCTCACCCGACTACTTCCCGCCCTACTGTACCACCAGACTAGTACCCCTCACCCAGGCTACTTCCCCCCCCACTGTACCACCAGACTAGTACCCCTCACCCGACTACTTCCCCCTCCACTGTACTTCTAGACTAGTACCCCTCACCCGACTACTTCCCGCCCCACTGTACCACCAGACTAGTACCCCTCACCCAGGCTACTTCCCCCCCCACTATACCACCAGACTAGTACCCCTCACCCGACTACTTCCCCCCCCACTGTACCTCCAGACTAGTACCTCTCACCCGGTTACTTCCCCCCTCCCCACTGTACCACCAGACTAGTACCTCTCACCGCCTACTTCCCCCCCCCACTGTACCTCCAGACCAGTACCCCTCACCCGGTTACTTCCCCCCCCCCCACTGTACCACCAGACTAGTACCCCCTCACCCGACTACTTCCCCCCCCCCCCCACCGTAGGAACTTCAGACTATACCCCTCACCTGGCTACTTCCCCCCCCCCCACTGTACCATCAGACTAGTACCCCTCACCCGGTTACTTCCCGCCTCCACTGTACCACCAGACTAGTACCCCTCACCTCCACTTCACCACGGAGGTGAAGAGGAGTATCACTAGTACTCCAGTGGTACTGGAGGTGAGGGGTATTCACCTCCATATTGAATATGAAGTTCTTCTGCATATATACTACTGAAGTAAATTCATACTTCTTACTTCTGAAGTACTTCACATTCATACTTCTGCTTCTGCATACATTATGGAGGTACAGTGGGGGGGAGAAGTAGTCGGGTGAGGGGCACTAGTCTGGAGGTACAGTGGGGGGGGGAAGTAGTCAGGTGAGGGGCACTACTCTGGGGGTACAGTGGGGGGGGAAGTAACCGGATGAGGGGTACAAGTGTGGTGGTACAGTGGGGAGGAAGTACCTGGGTGAGGGGTACTAGTCTGGAGGTACAGTGGGGGGAAGTATTCGGGTGAGGGGTACTAGTCTGGAGGTACAGTGGAGGGGGGAAGTATCCAGGTGAGGGGTACTGGTCTGGAGGTACAGTGGGGGGGGGGGGGGAAGTAGCCGGGTGAGGGGTACTAGTCTGGAGGTACAGTGGGGGGAGGGAAGTAGTTGGGTGAGGTGTACTAGTCTGGTGGTACAGTGGGGGGGGGAAGTAACCGGATGAGGGGTACAAGTGTGGTGGTACAGTGGGGAGGGAAGAAGTCGGGTGAGGGGTACTAGTCTGGAGGTACAGTGGGGGGAGGGAAGTAGTCGGGTGAGGTGTACTAGTTTGGTGGTACAGTGGGGGGGGGAAGTAGTCGGTTGAGGGGTACTAGTCTGGTGGTACTGTGGGGGGGGGGAAGTAACCGGATGAGGGGTACAAGTGTGGTGGTACAGTGGGGAGGGAAGAAGTCGGGTGAGGGGTACTAGTCTGGAGGTACAGTGGGGGGAAGTATTCGGGTGAGGGGTACAAGTCTGGTGGTAAAGTGGGGGGGTGGAAGTATCCGGGTGAGGGGTACTAGTCTGGTGGTAGAGTGGGGGGGGGGAAGTATCCGGGTGAGGGGTACTAGTCTGTTGGTACAGTGAGGGGGGGAGTATCTGGGTGAGGGGTACTAGTCTGGAAGCAGAAGATTTTATAGAAATAATTGACGATTGCTTTCTTACGCAACACATTAAGGAACCAACACGGGAAAATAACATTTTAGACTTAGTGTTAACTAACAGGGATACACAGAATAATGACATCGAAATTGGGAGCGTACTATGGAACAGTGATCACAAAGAAATCAGATTTAGCATAGAATGGAATAGAACTCTACGAGAAAATTCTGTTAAAGTTCCAGATTTTCGTAAAGCTAATTTTAATATCCTAAGAAAGTGTTTGGGTCAAATAGATTGGAAAGTCTTGGGCATAGGGGTGGGCCGATCTTTGAGCAAGACGTGAACATAAGAACGAAGGTAACTAGCTATTACGACCCTGGGTTCCTCAATTGGAAACCAGAAGTCAAATTGAGGTAAAATAAGCTACCTTTTAGTAGGGGGATGCATGGCGAGGTGCATTTGTTTGTATCTTCCCTGCCAGACGTAAGACTATTCTTGTTTCTCAAAGAGCATTTAAAGACTGAGCTTGGGTTTGATTATTAAATAATAAAATAGGCACCAACTATGTTTACAAATACTTTCTAATCATTTGTATAAGTAAACCTGAGTAAACTTGGGATAGGAATGCTGTACGACTAGTTTAGTAGTCTGCTGGCAGCGAGTGAACTGAGGGAGGAGAGTGGAGACGCTCTCTCTTCTCTGCCTGGCGCTCGTGGGGGTCAAGACTTTTCTGAGCTGCTCTGCACTCCTCTACCTTTCCTCTTATTTATTTTCCTTACCTTAAATTAACAACCCCCCCCCCCCATACACATTCACACCAATAACAATAATTACTTTGGTCCACATAGGCAGGATACAAGGTTTTACACTGAACACAAGCTAGGGTAAAGTACTACTGGTTAAGAAACTGAAGCTTGATGCAGCTTAGGGTAGTGAGACCACGTGGTATTCTACCACAACACAACACAACCCTACACTTAGGGGTACCCAAACACTGGCAAATACTACCACAGGTCTACACAAATCGTTCACTTCCAGAGTAGGCACACTTACAAACCGGTACTTAACTTAAGGGGTTAATAAATAAGTATGTTAGTTAAAGGAGTATCCATTCTTCCTGTGTAGGAGATCGATGATCAACCTCTAGACTGACCTTATCTCGTAGGTAATTAATATTCACTGTGGATATTTTACTTGGGGGCCGGGCCTTTTAGATCTCCCAAATTTGATAACTCTTAATGCTAACTACTGCCCCCACATCCATGTTATACTAGATCCCCCTAGTACAGACTCCCATTTGTAACACTAGCCCATACGAGGCAGCTCCTATTTATAACCATCCAATCCCTCTCTTATACATGTTCAACCCACATTTGAAACAACCAAGGGACCCCCCACCACCACGTTAGAGGTAATATGATCCACAAATCAACAACCCTGCTAACGAACCAGTATTTGCCCAGTCTTTCATCAATCTAAACGTATCCAACTTATACCCATTGTTTCATATTGTGTCATATGTTGATTCTTTTTAATACCCTATTAATATCCCCCTTTGTTATGCCCATCCATCCACTTGTACACCTCTATCATGTCATTCCTAATTCTTTGTCTTTCTAGAGAATGGAATTTAAGCGTTGTCAATCTTTCTTCATATGACAGGTTTCTAATTTGAGGGATTATCTTTGTCATCCTACACTGGACACGTTCTAGTTAATTTATATCCATTCTATAGTACGGAGACAAAAACTGAGCTTCATAATCTAAATGGATCCTAACCCTAGCAAGATTGAACTGAAGAGCTGACAAATATTGCAAATCAAATGCAATATCATTCATAGATAACTGGGAACACTTCTTTGGATGAAATGACATGTATGCTCGAGATGGGGTGCATCTATCTTGGATGGGGTTGTTGCTGCTGCCAACTCTTTTAGCTAGGAGCTTGGAAGGAATCCCGGTCATATGTGGCATTCTTCCAAGAAAAGGGAGTTGGAAGTGAACGATTGTCGAGGGCACTTAGTGTCAATTGCCGACTGAACTAATATGGCAAATCAAATGCAATATCATTCATAGGTAACTGGGAACACCTATATGGAAGAAATGACATGTATGCCCGGGATGGGGTGCATCTATATGGTTCTCTACAAAGACCTGCGAATTTTTTCTTATATTCAATATGATGTCTTGACTAGAAAATATTTTCTTTTGAAAATGGAGAAACAATAAGAAAATAGGTTGAAATGCCATTACTGAAAACGGGCTTATTATGGAAAGATTTTTAATTACGACCTTATGTATTAGGCCTTGACGGAAGGCGGCTTCTTTATTCCCTTGACATAAATATTGAAAATGGGAATAAATAAACCATATCATAAAACTGTCTAATACAATGAAGATTGTGAGTAGATAACGTCATTGACCATTAGCAATGTCTGTGCAGGGTCACCGAGGAAACGAAATTTTGGTGCAACGGAAGCATGCAGTTTAATGCCCTTGAGCTAAGTGCCAGGGGACAAAAACTGTTCGTTAAAATCCAAGAAATAAAATCACGACTCACTGACCGGCAGTCACCGTTTCACGGAAAAAATCACGACTCGCTGACCGGCATGGAAAAGAAAACGAAACTGCCGGTCAGTGAGTTTTCTTACATTACACCAGTGTTGTGGAAGGTTGCTAATGTGGTTCCAATTTTCAAGAGAGGAGATACATCTCTTATGTCAAATTATCGGCCAATTAGCTTCACGTCTATTGATAGAAAGTTGCTTGAACCAATAATTGCAAATACCATCCGCCTTCACCTTCAAAATCATAAATTAATAAATGATTCACAACATGGGTTTACAATTGGCCGTTCATGTTTAACAAATTTGCTATTTTATTCCAGCATAATTGAGGCAGTTGATAGTGGTAAGGTTTGTGAAGTTGTGTCCCTGTACTTTGGGAAAGATTTTTAATAGTGTCTCATGAAAGAATGATTAAAAAGATAGAGGCTCATGGTATTGGGGGTGCTACAGTAGGTGCTTTCCTCCATATGCTGAGACACCCTTCTTCAGATCGAAGGACGAACCCACTCCACTGGGACTTCCAGCAGCGTTGCGATCGCTTAGATGTTTGTGCATGTGGCCTTTGAATTAGCAATTGTCTATAAAGACCGCTCATATATTACTGATATATTAACATTGTTGACGTCATGACCACTGGCGAGCAACGTCTTCACTCTTGCTTTGTCTGGGCAACTTGAAATTTACATTAGAGCATAACAGTTCAACAATAAATTTCCTGGATATAACAGTGTTCATTGGCAACATGAGTTGGTGACTTTAAACTAAGGCGAACTACAAACCCCACAAATCTCCATATCTATTTGAAGTTTGATTCAAGGCGCCTCCACATGAAGGCGTACTACAAACCCAATAATTTCCACACCTATATGTTTGATGGAAGCCATTCTGCCGCTCTGAAGACTTCCCTGCCATACTCTCCTGGCCTCCGCCTAAAGAGAATAAACAGCTCGGATGAAACATTGCAGCCGCAGCTACAGGATCTCTGGGAAAAGTTCAGAGGTTATCCGGATATACGCAAAGCCAGACTTAGCTGACAACACAAACCCGAGCTCAACTCCCCGAACCTCCGACTCCAAAACAAGACGATAAGAGATGGATCCCCCTCGATTTTTTTCCCCAGGCTTGGCATCACATCTGAAGCAGAAAATTACCTGAGTATGGTTCTGGACGAAGGAGACATACAAGGAACTTCCATCCAGGCTGAACTTCCCTAGAGATCCTCTTATGATAGCTTGGAATAAATATCTCAGAGACCACCTGGTCTGAGCAGGTCTAAGACAGGAGACCCAGCCTGCAAAGGGAAGGAACTAGGTAAGCAGCAGAACTAGCCTTCCTACCCTTACCTACCAGTGGAACAAATTTTTGGTTTTCCTACAGGGTTAGAGGAGCGGTTAGAAGGGGCCCTTGATGCCAAGGACGATTGAAACGTCGTCGTCTCTTCAATTTCTCGTGTGTGATGTGGTCAGCATTAATGCTTTCCATAGTCAACAGTACCAAATTCTACTATATAATTGTACATAACGTTTATGTATGTTCGATGGTCCACATAATTACAAAAAGTAATATCTAAACAAGAGGATGGGTTTTAAATACACACCCCTGCCTAGGTCCATGGGAAATAATAATGAACAAAAAAATTTAATAGTAAAATGCTGAGAACTTGAGTCGAGTCATCTTATACTACTGTTAATCCTATGGCATATATCACACTGATGTTATGAAAAAGGCATAAGGATGTTTACAATTGATAAAGGTATCATCTCGTACTACAGATGGGTCCCATGCATATTTGTACGCGGCTAGCCCATAACTTTGGATGGACAAATAGTCACAAATATTCTCTCAATTGTGTAGATAAAAACACATATTTCCCTTCATTGTTCTCATCTACACAACAGTTCTCTCAATTGTGTAGATAAATACATATTTACCTTCATTGTTCTCATATAAGAGCTCTTCAATAAACCAAATTATTAATTTTTCTAGCATATTCATTTTTTGTTGTTGGTGGCAATGACAACAAATCTTATTTTGTAATTTTATTAATTAAAAAACTTCCACATAATTCAATCAATAACATTGTGATTAACAATTCATATATATGAATTATATATATATAAGTCAATTATTAGACACTAATAATCATGAGTAAAACTGCAAAAGCAATTTCTGCAGTTCACAGTCGCAACTTTTAACATCAATGCTGTTCCTGTAGTCTGTACTACTATCAACGTTCCCAGCGCTTCTGCTATCGATCTCTCTGTTAATCTCGTCGCTGTTTATGTTTACGTCACTATAGATAACGATATTTTCGAGTGAAGAGTTTCTCCATGCAAAAATTTCAGCCTGTAACTCGGGTAGGCGACTGAATGAGCCGTTGTCCAGAGGGCACCGCGTGAATGGGTCGGTGGGGGACTCCAGCAGCAGGTGGATCAGCGTTGATTCATCCACCACCATCTTGGACGAATGCAACAACACCGGCGCCTTCATCACTGCCTGTGTCAAGCTGTCGATGAACTTCTCCGGGCAGTCCTCGCTTGACTCCTCATGAGGTTCTGGAAAGTAGTCGAAGCAGAATCCCCACTTTGCTACCTGCTTGTTAAGGGAAGACAGGAGCTGAGCGTGGTTAAGACACAAAACTTGAAAAATAGACGAGTTGTCTGTAATTGATAACAGTTCGTAAACGTCATCCAAATGAGTGAAGAGCGAAAAGAGGCTGCTACCAGCTTTATGTCGTAACGTCGGTGTCGTTGCAACTAAAGAAGATGTAATAGCAACAAGGGAAGCTGCAGCGGCCTCAGCCAAGCCGGGAACTTCATAAGCAGTCATTGTGTATTGTGTAACCACCAGCTGCTCAAATAAGGAAATAATATCCGAGAACGACGAAATAGTTTCAACAACATCTAAATTGCTGAGGTAATTCACTCGCGATGCTTCTGCGTGTTGCCCCAACAGCTGCACAATGTGGTTGAAAAATGATGCTTCTGGTCCAATCTTCAGACAGGTCACCTGTTGCACGGCTGCAGCTGCAAGTGCACGTGAATGACCATATTCATTAAGTTTCTCCAAAACCTTAATGAAAGGATAAGCAAGGTTCATCTCTAAGTCATCTTGCTCCAGGTGTTGCAGCTCCATGTACAGGCTATTGACGATCAATCCCTCAACAACTTGCATTCCGGAGTAGGCGTCCAGCAGGAACGTATCTGGATACATGCAAATGAATCGAAGCATTTCCAGACGCAGGTATGGGTTGGGACACAATTTTTGATCAGTGAACATTTTGAGAACCCATGGTTTCAATAAATCATTAACTAAATATCCTAAATCCTTGTTGTTTTCAGGCCGCCAGTGAGAAACAAGCTCGATGATTATCCACAGGACGTTTTCCCAACGACCCGTCATCTTAACCGACTTCGATCCCATGCATGAGGACAATGTTAGTGCCCAAAAAATTCCAAGATCTGCTTTGTTGGCGGAAGTATCCGTTTGGTCTTCATTAATTTGAAGATCGTGCACGTCTTTCTCTATAGTTTCCAAAAGATGAACTACAGAGATTTTAATGGGATCGATCTTCGACACAGCTGCGAGGAATGGCAGGAGATTAGAGGTGGTATTTTCGTTGGCCGTCATTCTTAAACGAAGATAAATACTCTTCCGAAAAATATGTCTGAGCTACTAGATTATTAGATGATTCCCTATGACTGGGATTGCTTGAATAAGACTCAGTTAATCCAAGTCGAGGTTATATAACCCTGGGAGGAGAAAGTGAGGTGAGATTATCTTAGTGAGGGTGAGAAGAACATAAGAATTAAGGTAACTGCAGAACGCCTATTGGCAGCTCCTATTTACAACCACCCAATCTTATTCATATATATGTCTAACCTACGCTCGAAACTATCAAGGAATCCTACTTCTATTACGTTGCGCAGTAATTGGTTCCACACATCAGTGATTGGCGGGTTGGACGTGTATATAAGTGGGATTGGGTGGTTATAGATATGAGCTGCCTCGTATGGGCCAATAGGCCTTCTGCAGTTGCCTTTGTTCTTATGTTCTTATATCACCAACCCTGTTACCGAACCAGAATATACTCTGGTCTTTCCTACATCTAAACTTATTTAATTTATACTCATTGTTTCTTGCTCTGTGTTGTGTTGATACTTTTAATACTCTATTAATATCCCCTTTGTTATGCACATTTATCCACTTATACACAGCTGTCATATCACCCCTAATTATTTGCCTCTCTAGAGAATGTAATTTAAGAACATAAGAATAAAAGTAACTGCAGAAGGCCTATTGTTCCATACGAGGAAGCACTCTTTTTTAACGACTGAATGCTACTCATTTACGTGTCCAAACTCACATTTTAAAAAATCAAGGAACCCCACCACCTCTACCACCACGTAACGTGGTAATAGGATCCACAAATCAACAACCCTGTTACCGAACCCGTATTTATCCAGGCCTTTCATCAATCTAAACTTATGTAATTTATACCCATTGTTTCGTGTAATGTTTCGTTAATATCCCCTTTGTTATGCCCATCCATCCACTTGTGCACCTCTGTCATGTCACCCTTAATTCTTCGTTTTTCTGGAGAATGTAATTTAAGCTTTGTCAATTTTTCTTTATGTGACAGGTTTCTAATTTGAGAAATTAAATTTGTAAGATTAAATTTGTCATCCTACGCTGGACACGTTCTTATGAATTTATATGGGAATTGATGTGGCACTCTATCAAAAATTTGTTTGGGGCACTGGAGATTTGTTTGTTCAAGTTTAACAGATTTGCTATATTTTTATTCCAGCATAGTTGAGGCAGTGTATAGAGGTAAGGTTTGCGACGTTGTGTACCTTGACTTTAACAAAGCTTTTGATACAGTGCCACATGAAAGACTGATTAAAATGATAGAGGCTCGTGGTATTGGGGGTGCTATATTAAGATGGATTAGAGCATGGCTATACAAAAGGAAACAGAGAGTTAGTATAAATGGGGTTAAGTCTGAGTGGAAAAATGTTGTAAGTGGAGTGCCTCAAGGCTCTGTCCTGGAGCCTCTGTTGTTTATAATATATATAAATGATTTAGATTCAGGTTTGGGTAGGAACATTTGCAAATTTGCCGATGATACAAAAATCGGTAAGGAAATCAACACGGAAGAAGACTCACTATCACTTCAAGTTGATCTAAATAGGGTTTTGAAATGGTCAAAGGATTGGCAGATGCAATTTAATGCTGATAAATGTAAAGTTCTGAACCTATGTAATTACAATAGAGTTACAAGATACGATTCCGGATGGTGTTGAGATTGTGAAGTTGGATTGCGAAAGGTATCTGGAAGTTATGATTAGTAATAATTTAAAACCCAAGGATCAATGCATGAATGTTCGTAATAAGGCAAATAGGACACTGGTATTTAATAATCGAAGCTTTAGTAACAAGACACCTGGTGTTGTTCTTCAGCTTTAACTTTTTCTGGTTAGGCCCCATTTAACTAAAATAAATTGTTAGGAGCAAGGGAGGAATCCAGATCATATGTGGCATAATTCCAAGGAAGGGAGTTGGAAATGAATGGTTATCGAGGCCAACTGGTGTCAATTGCCGGTAGGAAAGATATTGCAAATCAAATGCCATATCTTTCATAGATAACAGGGAATACTTCTTTGGAAGAAATGAAATGTATGCTCGGGATGGGGGTGCATCTATCGAGGGCTGGAGTTGTTGCAAACTCGTTGGAGCCAGTTGTTGGAGGCATTTGTTTGGGTTTAAACTGTTAGCAGATAGTGGTATGGGAATTGATATGGAGGAAAAAGGTAATAAAAATATGGGTTTGTGGGAGAAAGAAATTGGCAAAATGATCAGAGAAAGAGTAGGGCCTCAAAATACCAATACACTTACGGTATATTACACTAACAGTAGAAGTCTAAGAAACAAAATAAACGAATTAAATGCTCTTGTCTGTACAGAAAAAATAGATATTATTGCACTTACCGAAACGTGGATGAATGTAGAAAATAGGGAACTATTAGCTGAATATCAAATAAATGGATTTAAACTATTTCACACATATAGATATATTAGACGAGGGGGGGGGGAGAAGCAATATATGCTTAGGACAATTTGAAATGTAGTCTCAAAGAGGGAATCAAAAGTCGAGCTACTCACAGAAACTATTTGGATAGAATTAAACGAAAAAGCAAATATTCTTATAATAGGAGTTATATATAGGCCACCAAATTTAGACAGAATGGAAGCAAAGCATCTATGGGATGAAATATCTAGAGCATCTAGGTCTAAAAGTATTTGTGTCATAGGTAACTTTAATTTTAGTGGAATAAACTGGATTAATAGAACAGGAAATAAGGAAACAGAAGATTTTATAGAAATAATTGACGATTGCTTTCTTACGCAACACATTAAGGAACCAACACGGGAAAATAACATTTTAGACTTAGTGTTAACTAACAGGGATACACAGATTAATGACATCGAAATTGGGAGCGTACTACGGAACAGTGATCACAAAGAAATCAGACTTAGCATAGAATGGAATAGAACTCTACGAGAAAATTCTGTTAAAGTTCCAGATTTTCGTAAAGCTAATTTTAATATCCTAAGAAAGTGTTTGGGTCAAATAGATTGGAAAGTCTTGGGCATAGGGGTGGGCCGATCTTTGAGCAAGACGTGAACATAAGAACGAAGGTAACTAGCTATTACGACCCTGGGTTCCTCAATTAGAAACCAGAGGTCAAATTGAGCTAAAATAAACTACCTTTTAGTTATGGGGATGCATGGCGAGGTGCATTTGTTTTTGTATCTTCCCTGCCAGACGTAAGACTATGCTCGTTTCTCAAAGAGCATTTAAAGACTGAGCTTGGGGTTGATTATTAAATAATAAAATAGGCACAACTATGTTTACTAATACTTTCTAATCATTTGTAAAGTAAACCTGAATAAACTTGGTCACCAAAGGATCAGTCGTATGTTATTTCAGGTAACAAAGTACTTTTATTGGCCTAAACTTAAAAAATAATATTGTCAGATATTGTCGACAGTGTGTAACCTGTCAAATGGTGGGGAAACCCAGACAAACTGTACCTAGAGCTCCCCTTCATCTAATTGTAGTTCCTCGTGAACCTTTCTCCCACATCTTAGTAGACTGTGTAGGCCCTGTAAGTCGGACCAAGTCAGGTCATGTCTATATGATAACCCTTACGTGTGCCACTACAAGATTCCCAGAAGCGTATTCTGTACGTAATATCCGGGCTAAGACAGTCATCCATCACTTCCTAAAAGTTTTTACCGTGTTTAGACTCGTGTTTTCACCTTGTTATTACCTCGTGTGATTCAGTCTGACAATGGTAGTAATTTTTGTTCAGCTGAGTTCCAACAATTTTGTCGAAGGTACCATATACAATACCAGCGTTCCAGTACGTACCATCCCCAGAGTCAAGAACCTTCAGCACATTTGGGATGAGATGAGATCCTTTATATTATTTGCAGCTCTAAATGGTTGACAATATTCGTTTCGATGTTCTCCTTTTCAATTAGTTTTCGGTGTTCGAGTGAGAGGCCCAATCCAGTTGCTGAGAGACTGATGGGAAACGTTTCACACTGAAGGAAGTCGTCTGCTGAGCGAGATTCAGTCCAAATTCAAGAAATACCAAGACGTGGCGAGTGAGCATCTGAAGGAGTCACAACTCAAGATGAAGCAACACCATAACAAGAAGTTGAGGCTGAAGTCTAGATGTTTCAAGCCGAGAAATCTTGTCATTGTTTTAAAAACCAGAGTGAAGACTGCTCTAGAGCATCATTTTGAAGGTCCATTTGAAGTCATTTCCGGACTCTCAAAGTTGACTTATAAAGTTCGAAGTTTGCTGGACCAATCTAAGACTTTAGCAGTGCATATAAATAGGTTAAAAGCTGTTCAGGATTCTATGCCAGTTTCATGTGTGGTACAGGAGGCAGACACCCATGCAAATCACCTAATTGTTGATGTGTTGATGTCCTTCACTTTGTTGTTCTAGCATTATGGAGATGTTGAGACACTTGGATGAAGAGAAACAGGGAAAATTTAAAACCTTACTAGATGAGTAATGTAGTCTGTTTGGAGAAGTGCCTACCCAGACCAATATCATTCGCCATGATATTCAGCTCACAAACATAATCGCTATTCGTATGCATCTGTAATGAGTATCACCAGAGAAAAGAGCTATTATAAGGAGGGAAGTGGAGTTTCTCTTCGAGCATGGTTTAATTAAGCCTAGTCAAATTTCCTGGTGCTTGCCTTGCTTATTAGTTCCTAAACCGGATGGGAAGTGGCTCCTGTGTACTGACTACAGGCGATTGAATAAGGTAACTGACGTAGATACTGTCCCCTTACCATTGATGGAAGATTGTATTGACCAGCTTGGTCACTGTCAATTTATATCAAAACTCGATTTGTCAAAAGGTTATCATCAAGTGCCTTTGAAAGATCGAGCTAGTGAAGTGTCAGCTTTTGTTACACCTGATGGTCTTTGCCAGTATAACGTCATGCCTTTTGGTCTTAAGAATGCACCAGCAGCCTTGCAGAGATTAATGAATTTGCTGTTGCAGAATATTCTCAATTGTCGTGCATATCTAGACGACATTGTTTTGTTCAGTGATTCCTGGCAAAACCTTTTACAGGGTTTGAAATTGTTGTTTGCCACGTTGAAGAATGCTAATCTTACTGTCAACCTTCAGAAATGTAATTTTGCCAAAGGTACAATTGTCTATCTAGGGCACGAGGTTGGTCAAGGTAGGGTGATGCCTTTACCAGATAAAATTAGTGCCGTTGTTAATTACTCTATCATGACCAACAAGAAACATTTACAGTGCTTCTTGGGGACGAGTGCCTGTTACCGTAGGTATTGTAACAATATTTTTATGGTAGCGTCACCTCTGACTGATTTGTTGCAGCAAAACAGTAAGTTTAAGTGGACGACCCAGTGCCAAGAAGCCTTTAATGGTTTAAATAGTATTTTGTCTTCATCTCCAGTTCTCGCTAGTCCTAAGTTTGATAAGCTTTTTGTACTGTGTATAGATGCTTCTGATTAGGGTGCAGGTGCTGTCCTACTCCAAGATGAAATTGATGGTGTAGAGCATCCAGTATATTATTTTTCGAGAAAATTTACTAGTACTTTATAGTTGAAAAAGAGGCTTATGCTCTTGTTTTGTCATGTAGAAAGTCCAAAATCTATTTACAAGGGAATAAGGTAGACACGTATACTGATATTTATATCAGTATACGTGTCTACCTTTGATATTTACTGACAGAATGAAACTGAACAGTCAGAAGATTTTAAGATGGTTGTTGTTTTTGCAGGAATTTAATCTCCACATCCATCATATTCCTGGTAAATTGAATGTCTTAGCTGATGTCTTATCCAGTTATTTTCTTGAGAAAAACCTGAGTTTGAGACAAGCATAAAACTTTGTGATTGTATTACTTGTATCTTGTTATATAGTTGTAGTTCTATAAACTTGATGTATTATATCTGTATTATATATTCTGTATTGTATGTTGTTATATTATTATTGCTTGCGCTGAGTGTCGTACAGCTTATGACTTAATTGATTGTGAATATATGATGCATGATAATGTTTTGTGGTCTATGTCAGTAAGGATGTGTACACTCTGTACCACTGTGTATACATCTCTTGTGATGGAGGGATATTGATAAAATATTGTTTTGCAGTACATGTCAGTAAGAATGTGTACCCGGTGGCCCATCTCTTGCGATGGAGGTATGTTATGACCCCACATACACAAAGTATGACTGGTGTATGATATGATCATTCATACCTTAGTATGAATAATGAAGTTGTAGCCTAGCCTACTGTCTGTTAAATATATGATCATATGTATATATTCTTAAATTCTATATTTTACTGTATATAACATACTTTATATATATATATATATATATATATATATATATATATATATATATATATATATATATATATATATATATATAAATATATATATATATATATATATATATATATATATATATAAATATATATATATATATATATATATATATATATATATATATATATATATATATATATATATATATATATATATATATATATATATATATATATATATATATATATTGTTGGGGTTTTACTATTCTATTCTTACTCTGGGATGACCACCAGTTATCTCAAAGGTCACTCGCCATAGCCCTGCGGGTCTTCACTCTATCCTCACGGCGCCACTGCACGCCAGGAGAGTCTCCCAGTCAATCTCAACCGGCCTCTGATTGAGAAGGAGTGGGAACACGACTCGTTCACTTGACTGTCATGTGCCCTCCCCAACAATCGGGCTCTACGGTTAACCACAAGGTCGCCAACTGGTGTTTTAGGTGGCCAGTAACACCTCAGTGGACTGGTTGAATTAGTGGTAGCCTTGGCAAGGTCACACTCAAAAGACCAGGGATCAGGCAGGTACTTACTGTTATCACTCTATGCTTTCAGTATAATATAGCCACAAGATCAATGGAGGGGATGATATAAACACAATGGTAATTTTGTATTTTACTTAAAATGCATGAAAGATGTCACAAGGCCAAACAATAATAAATAAATCAACTGATCCTGGCTGCGGCCGGTAGTTCCCACGAATATTATGCACTCACTAAGTGGCAACACCTCCCCTCCTCGTCAAGTGTCACGATCAGCTGATCGCCTGGCCCCGCGCGAAAATTTATTGTTTGTTTCCTAGATTCACGCGCGCTGTTTCTTTAAGTTCTCCAATATTACTAGAAACTCGCACACTCGATATTGGCACAATAGCACGTATTACTTAGTTACACTGTACTCAGGCTCAAACAGTCGTTTCTACAATCAATGCTACAATGACTCACTGTAATGGTTTTCACTGCCCTTCATTCAATGACATATTATGAAGTATTAAACACTGGAGTTTTCAGTACTTTCTCTCGTGGGCGATAACGCAATAACTCACTGTACTCACAAATGATTAATCACTGCATGAACATAGACATATATAATGTATATAAATCAAACATCAATAAATGGTAAATAAAATAGTTTCTGGGCACACAGCCTAACTTCCAAATACTGGCATAATATTATATATAATTTATCACTATATGTTCACATCCAAATCCATAGAAAGATATACAAAACACAGTAAATTTATCACTTGTTCCGGGTGCCTGTACACACCAATAAACAACATAAGTATTATAAGTACTCTTGATAGTACTACACGGCAAACTGGTGCCTTACTGTGACACGGGTGAGACTTGCTCACGACATATAAAATCCTCAGGCTAGATAATATAGCCGACTAACATAGCTAACTAAAGGGGAATGGGGAGGGAAACTAGAAACACCTACTTCAACCTATCCTCCGATGAGAGTCGAGATGTAGCTCCTGGTCCTCGTGTCGGGAACGCCCCCACACACACGTCGTCGTGTCCTACTGGAACCACTCGTTGTCCCACCGTTTAGCGCGTCGTCTCCGTGCCATCTTCTCTGCAGGTCCGTGCTCCTTCTCGTCTTCTGGAAGGGTTGGAGTCGGTCTCCTGGCCGTCGACTTCTCCCAACAGCGGCTGCCGCCTACGTCTCAGCTGCAGTCGTCCAGAATCCCCAATAGTCCTCTCCTTCCTCAGCTACCCAGTGGCTCTGTCAGCCACTACGCCGTCACGAACTAGTGAACTGCCACAGACGTCACATGCGTCACTGCACAGGCTTCACTTCTTCTTCTTGCACAGTACCTGACTGGAGCACTTGTTGCTCAATAACCGTCGGTTCCCTCTCTGGGTCAACACATGAATTAGGGAAGACCTCACAGAGTACTGGCAGACTTCAGGTGATGCGCAAATCCACGGGAGCGGGAAACAACTGTCAAACTGACAGGACCAATCGTCGCACGTCCAACCTCCTTGACGTGTCGTGTCTGACTGCCGGCGCCAGTGCGGCGCACGGCCTGGACCCCCTTCCTTTCGTGACGTCACTTTCGCTACGGGAAGTTTTCATTGGCTCCCGGTGCCACATTGCTGTCGGTGCCCAATCCGGTGCCACTGACGTCACACAGTTTTGGCGGGGAATCAGGAAAGCCAGCGCCATCTTGGCTTCCTAAAGGGCCTATACCACAGGCCAAAATATTACTATTTCACAAATTTCTCGGCTCTCCAAGAACACTCCACTCTCTCCCATATATCAAATTGAAGCCTGCTACGTAGAGAACGCTTGGGAAAAGTGGACATGACTCTTACTGCAGGCGTGGGAGAAATATAAGGGGGGGAACACCGTCACAATATATATATATATATATATATATATATATATATATATATATATATATATATATATATATATATATATATATATATATGTCGTACCTAGTAGCCAGAACTCACTTCTCAGCCTACTATTCAAGGCCCGATTTGCCTAATAAGCCAAGTTTTCCTGAATTAATATATTTACTATAATTTTTTTCTTATGAAATGATAAAGCAACCCTTTTCTCTATGTATGAGGTCAATTTTTTTTTATTGGAGTTAAAATTAACGTAGATATATGACCGAACCTAACCAACCCTACCTAACCTAACCTAACCTAAATAAATATGTAAGGTTAGGTTAGGTAGCCAAAAAAAGCTAGGTTAGGTTAGGTTAGGTAGGTTAGGTAGACGAAAAAACATTAATTCATGAAAACTTGGCTTATTAGGCAAATCGGGCCTTGAATAGTAGGCTGAGAAGTGCGTTCTGGCTATTAGGTACGACATATGTATATATATATATATATATATATATATATATATATATATATATATATATATATATATATATATATATATATATATATATATATATATATATATATATATATATATATATATATATATTCCTATGTATCATGAATACATTTATATGCCTGATGTATTATGCCAGAAATACGTATGTATTATGATACGTATGTATTAACTATTTCCTAGCTGAGAACTGAATTAGCCTCTTGTCACTTTGCACTGATTATAGTTAGTACTTGACGTACTGGTTTTGTGAGAACATATACATAGGCAGAGTTATTGCTAGGTTGTATATATTATACTTGTGTTCCTGTATAATGATGTATTTGAGCTTGACCAGTAACGTTCTATAATCCTCCCTTAACACCCCCTACCCCCCCCCCCCCCTTTGGGTTCCGTTCAGGTCAATGATACAATGTCTGGTAGAAATTAATTCTTTGATTGATTGATTTATACATATATATATATTATCTCTTTTATATAATCTCCGGATCTGTTATTCTCTTGAAAGATGTATTGTGCAATATTATATTAGTTATATGTAGGTTCAATGATTTATTGGTAGTAAATGTCATGTTTAAGTTTGTGATATTTGAGGGAGAAGTGACGGGTATCTTGTAGAGTTGGATAAAGTGTCTCCCGCCCGCTGCGAGCTCGCTGCTTGGTTGACTATTCAGACGAGAGGCCGCGCAGCGTCCTGCTCTCATTGGGTGGCATTTGTATGATTGAATGACCTTGTAACATTGAGAAAGTACATTTATTGATTTGTAACGGATCAGTCTACCGATGTACACCATGTTGACAGGTGGTAGTTTCTGTATGATTTGTGTGGTGGGACTCTGAGAACATTAAGTGACTGGATGATATTGCTTCCTCACCCCACTAGTGATATTTTGTGACACCACCGTTCTGTATAATACTTTGATTTGAAGCACGCTAGAGCTAGTGTACCACTGCACTAGGATAGAGCCTAGTGACAGCGAGGTCAGAGGGTGTGCAGTACAGTGCATGATGATGATGATCTCAAAGAGTTTTCAGTAAAGCTTAATTGATGTGAAATTTTATCAGTTGTTAAGAACTTAATCTTTTCTTTTGTTTTTTTCAGGTGCCTTATTTGATATGCCCCAGTAAACTGGTTACATTTATTGATTTTGTTTATTTCCCCTAAACTTGGTTTGAAGGCCAGGTGTCTTACTGAGATTTTGACCACATTAGTATTGCCAGCGATGGTGCGGAGCATCAGGACACGACAGGAAACCTACTTATCTCTTTTTTAACATTTCTAACCAGTTGGACGAATTCTTGTTCTAAACTGACTTTCCAATTCTTAATCCTTTTGTATCAAGCTCTCTTGCTACTTTTAAAGGTTCTTCAGATCCTTTGTTATCTATTTCGGGTCATTATTATTAGATCTACTCAATGTGTAAGGTATACTACCTTCCTGTGCTTTGCTTAAAATATTTTTAAATAAGTTATATTTTGAATCCATATCAAAATCTCTTTTAACATCATCCATCACTGGGTTCACGTCTCGCTCCATGACCAGCCCACACCCCCAGTGCCCAGGACTTTCCAATCTATTTCACCCAAAAAATTCTTACGCCATTAATATCAGCTTTTCGAAAATCAGGCCCCTATAACAGAGTTTTTTCCTACAAATCTATTTCAATCAATGCTAAATCTGATTTCTTTGTGATCACTGTTCCTTAGCTGACTTCCTATTTTGATGTCATTAATTTACACTTCCTTGTTAGTTAACACTAAATCTAAAACATTATTTCCATGCGTTGGTTCCTTAATGTGTTGCTTAAGGGAGCAATCATCAATTAATTCAAGAAAATCTTCTGCTTCATTATTCACTGTTCTGTTAAGCCAGTTTATTCCACTAAAATTAAAGTCACCCATGAGACAAATACTGTTTGACCTAAACGCTCTAGATATTTCATCCCATAGGTGCTTAGCTTCCAATCTGTCTAAGTTTGGTGGCCTGTATATAAATAACTCCTATTATAAGATTTTTAGCTTTTTCGTAAAATTCTAGCCAAATAGTTTCTGTGTGTGGCTCAGTTTTGATTCCCTCTTTGAGACTACATTTCAAATGTTCCCTTAACATATATGGCTATTCCCCCCCTCATCGTGTAATATATCTATCTGTGTAAAATAATTTAAAACCATTTATTTGATATTCAGCTAATTGTTCTCTGTTTTCTACATTCATCCATGTTTCGGTAAGTGCAATAATATCTATTGTTTCTGTGCAGACAAGAGCATCTAAATAGTTTATTTTGTTTCTTAGACTCCTACTGTTTGTGAAATATTCCTTAAGTGTATTACTATTTTGAGGCTCCTCCTTCCCTGTTCATTTTGTCATTTTTTTCCCCCACAAACACATACGTTTATTGGCTCTCATTTCTATTCCCATACCATTATCTACTAATAGTTTAAACTCAAACAAACCCCTCCAACCACAGGGGTCTAATGAGTTGGCAACAGCAACAACCCCAGCCCTAGATAAATGCACCCCATCCCGAGCATACATGTGTTTTTTTTCATAATGGTATTCCCAATTATCAATGAATGATATTGCATTTAATTTAAAAGATTTGTCCAGTCGGAATTGACACCAAGTGACCCCGACAACCATTCATTTCCAGCTTTCTTTCTTGGAAGATTGTCACATATGATCGTGATTCCTCCCTTATTCCTAACTAATTTTATGGCTGTCTTAAAGCTTTGTTTCGGTGCCTCACTCCTAACTCGTCCTACATCATTTCCACCGGAACTGATACAAATAATAGGTTTGTTCCCATTTCCAGCCATAATGTCATTCATGTTGTTTACTATATCACCAATCCTTCCTCCCGGATAGCAAACCCTTAACCTGTTCCTCCTATCTCTGGCACAAAAATCTCTATCCAAATATCTCATCTGGGAATCTCCCACAACCATAATTCGCTTAGGTACTTCCTCTACTTTGAGAGCAGCTTAAGGGACCAGGGCTCCCTTCGATCCCTTGCCTTTCGAGCGAACCGCAAGCTCTCTACAGTACTCGTCTTCAGCACGGTGAATGAGTTTAATGTTTTTAGTACATCGGTAAGCGGACTTGCCAGAGTCTTCTTCAGACCCCTGTCTTTGCGACATTCCAAGGCGAGTTTTATTTAATACTGGTGTTTTTTGTTTCTTCTTGACGTTGTTTCAGCTGTCGTAGCTCCTCCCGTAGGGAATCCAACTCTGTCCTCAGAGCCCCTCATAGATTCATCAGTTCCTTCACTACACCTTCCATTATTACTATGATTGCACAATTGGAGCTCAGCTTACACACCCTCTCACTGTGACTGTGCCTCACTGACTATAGTGACAAGGCCAGGCACCATACTCAGGTACCCATATTCAGCTGGGCATCCCAGCTTGCTATAGTGACAGGTGTGGCACCATATCCATATACAGCTGCGACACCCAGCTTGCTTTAGTGATAGACCTGGCACCAAATCCAGGCACCTACATACAGATATGCCACACAACTTGCTATAGTGACAGGCCTGGCACCAAATCCAGGAACATTCATACAACTGGGCCACCCAGCTTGCTATAGTGACAAGGCCTAGCACCATAACCAGGCACCTATATAAGGGTGGCCACCCGGCTTGCTATAGTGACAGGCCTGGCACCATACTCAGCGCCAATATAGAGCTGGTCTATTCGGCTTGCTATATTGACAGGCCTGACACAATATCCAGCGCCTATATACAGCTGGTCTATCCGGCTTGCTACAGTGACAGGCCTGGCACCATACCCAGGGGCTATATTCAGCTAGTCTACCCAGCTTGCTATAGTGCCTGTGCATTATAGGTATAGTGCATGCTATAGGTATAGTGCCTATAGCCTGCACCATACCCGTCCATATACAGCTGGTCCACCCAGCCTGCTATAGTGACCGGCCTGGCATCATTCAACTAATGATCTCAGTGAATTAGACACTTTAGTGTTCACTAATGACGATGCTTCTTCTTCAGAGGCAGCCCAGATTTTAGCTTAATGTTCAGCTTTATTTATTGGAACTCTGAAAACACTAAATAGTTCATATTTCTAATAACTTGACGAAAGATCAAATATTTGAATCATTACATCAGATTTGACTTTATATTTCATCTGTTTAATTTGATTGCTGAGTTCTTTATGTGTTTGAGGAACTTGTATCCAAATGTTGACTTAAGGTAAAAGAAAGTGCTGTGAAACGTATGGGGTCGACCTGAGGAGAGGCGTGACCCCAGCGGGTGACCCCACACACTGACCATGACTTCCTTATTAATAAAGTCCTCAACCCAGTAATTTATACACCTCAGGTGAGGTGTATATATTACGTGTGTTAGGAATTTATATTAATAGTTTGAATAAATAAAAATAACCAATTTTAATTATCATCCGCAGGAAACTGCAGTATTATCCTTCTGTAATAACCACTCGTAGTGATCTCAGGTAATTACCAATTTAAAATAATAGCAGCAACTACCTGGAGTAATAACCGTAAGAATAATAACGGAATAATAACCTTCTGTTAAAGTTTGACATAATAACTTGCACTAATAATCTCCAGTAATAACACATCATAATAATCTGACGCAATAAAGCACAGAAATAACATGAAAGTTATTTCAGCATGTAGTATCTTGCAGAAATTATAAAACACCAAACATGTTTTAACACCCTGTACACCAACTTCCTCTTAACTCCGTGTCCCAATAATTGGCTTTAATATCCTCATATAATAACTTTCCGAAATAACCTCTCCCTAATAGCCTGGTGTAACCAGCCACAACAACCAGCCTGTGTAAATGATCAGACTTAACAACCAGTTGTTAAAACTTCCCAAGTGACCTGTTATAATAACCCGCCTCACTAATCAACATCAATATCAATAAAGAGCAAGCCGAAATAACAACCTGGTCTTACATTCTGCACTAAAACCCACCAATAATAGCTTGTTTTTAATAACCCGTAGATATTTCGCAATAAAATATTATATTAAGTATCATTTAAACTACAGTTATATCTTTTGTTCCTAGTCGCTTTTAAATGTTATTGAAGCCAAACTTCTGAGGTGACTTTATGTTTCATCTGTTGTTCAGGACTTTATTCAACATGTTCGGTTGCTGAGTTTATTATGTGTTTTGGGAATTATATTAAGATGTTGACTTATGGTAAAAGGAAGATACAAGTTATGTTGGGTCGACCTGAGGACCGTCGTGACCCCAGCGGGTGACCCCACACACTGACCATGACTCTTCCTGGTTATTCAAAACTCACAAAGTATTATATAGCAGCCCGTCCTCCTAAGGTTTCCCAACGTCAAGAAACTGTCGAAACTAAAGTCCCATTATCCTAACCTACCAGAGGACCTAAAACAGAAAAAGGGAGAGTATGAAATTTTCGCGAGCTCCTACCATTTTCTAGTACGACAATTTTTGACCTTGGGTACAGTATACGTCAAAATGCGACGTTCTATTTGGAGGACGGGTTGTATATAGACCTTCACCTCAACACTAAGTGACACTAAGAACCTTTATCTGAAGGAAGTGATAACCATTAAGGAGTGAAAACTGCCCTCAAGTACTTATGAGAAAACTCTTAATACAACACTCTTGTTATTTTAAGAATGAAAACGTTGACTCGTGTCAAGACTGTTATGACCTCTGGGTCATCAGAGGTCACCAGTGTGTTTACTTATGTTGGCATTAATCAACGGTTGTACTGTAGATATCACGTGATCATGTATACATTGTAGCTCGCTTACCACGTGGTCATGTATACTGTAGAGCTGACCTGACAGCCACTTGGTCATGAGACGCTGCTGGTCTTGCAACCTAACGATCCTATATTTTGTATAATTGGCTTGTCATACAACGAGTCGGTTATGTATACGCTGGAGGTATTAACCAAGTAACGATGTCATGTATACTGCAAAGCATCTTATCTGAAAACTACATTGTTTTGTACACAGCGAAGCTGGCATGTCTGTCAACTACAAGGTTCTCAATATTGTGGAACTGCTTGTCTGGTAAACCAAGAGGTCAGGTACACTGTGATGTTGGTTTACCTGGCAACCACATGTTCATGTAACCTGTAGAAGCCCTCGTCTGGCAGTCACATTCTCAGGTATACTGTGGAGTTGTCAGTCTAACAACCTGCGAACATAACCAGACCTTATAACCTGTTCCTATAACATAACTAATAACTAAATGTTATAAACAGTAATAACCATCGACGAAAATAATTTGAAAAAGTTCATGCTGGTTTTGCCTTTGGCAATATTTTGCTGTAACAGCCTTCAGAAATTGCTTATCATTATTACTACAATAACAGTTTTAAGGGATAACTCGCAGTAATAACCCTCTGAAGTAATCTTTCTCAAGATAAATATATGTTATTGTAACCGGTTTTAATTGTTATTGAATAAGAATTATATTTTCATTAGAAATATTATGAGTACAAATTTTAACCTGCCATCATGTTGCAGCTCATTCTGTCTTTTTGAAAACTTATTACGTGAATTTGAGATTTATATTAAAAGCTTGAATAGAGTAAAACTAAATCATAATTATCAGCCTCAAGAAACGGCAGTATTGACCTGCTGTAATAACCGCTCGAAGTGATCTCAGGTAATTACCATCTGTAAAGAATAACAGCAACGCTCTGCAGTAATAACAGGAAGTAATAAACTTATAAAAAGTTATCTATAGTAACTTGCCTTAATAACCTACATTAATAACACATCATATTAGGATGACGAAATAGCGAGCAGAAATAACACGAATAATTCCAGGTAATATCCAGCACAAATTATAAATTACAAAAAACATGCTGTAAAACCCTGTATAACTAGCTACTCGTAATTCCCCGTTTCAATAACCCATCTTAACTAGCCTAATAACCTTTTCGTAATTGCCTGATGTAATAACCAACCACAACAATCAGTTTATGTAAATGATCAGAAGTAACAATCATTTGTTAAACTATTCCTAGTGACCTGTTATAATAACGAGCCTCAATAACCTCAATATCGTGAATCTCAATATCGTGAATGAAAAACCTGCAGTTATAACTTGCATTAAAAAGCTACGAGAATAGCCTGTTGTAATAATATCCCGGAGTAATAACCTTTAGGTTCAGTTTATATTTAACGCCAAATATGTCTTTTGTCCATAGTCGCTTTTAATTGTTATTGAAGCCAAACTTCTGAGGTGACTTTATGTTTCATCTGTTTATGTCGGTTGCTGAGTTTATTACGTGTTTGGGGAATTTATATTAAACTGTTGAGTTAAGGTAAAAGGAAGGTTCAGTTTTCCATGGGGTCGACCTGAGGACCGTCGTGACCCCAGCGGGTGACCCCACACACTGACCATGACTCTTCTTGATTAATAAAGTCCTCAACCTAGTAATTTATACACTTCAGGTGAGATTTATATATTACATGTGTTAGGAATTTATATTAAAAATTTGAATAAAGAAAAATAACCAATGTTTATTATCATCCGAAGGAAACTGCAGTAATATCCTACTGTAATAAACGCTCGTAGTGATCTGAGGTAATTACCAACTATAAAGAATAGTAGCAATATCCGGAAGTAATAACCTGCAAACATTTGACATAATAACTAACCTTAATAATCTCCATTAACAACACATCATAACAACCTGACGCAAAAACGTGTATATATAAAATCAAAGTCATTTCTGCACGTAATATTTTGCAGAAAAAATAAAACACAAAAACATGTTGTAACACCCGGAGTAACAACTTCCTAATAACTCCGCGCCCCAATAACCTGCCTTAATATCCTACTGCAATATCTTCTCGAAATATCATTTTCCTATTAGCCTGGTGAAGTTACCAGCCCAACAACCTATCTGTGTAAATGTTCAGACTTAAGAACCATTTGTTAAAATTTCCCATGTAACCTGTTAAAATAAAACGCCTCACTATTCAGCATTAATATCAATAAATAGCAAACTGGAATAACAACTTGCCCCTTATAATTGGCATTAAAATCCTCCAATAATAGCCAGTTGTGATAATAACTTACAGTAATGACCCACAGCAAATGCCTGAACATTCATTCATATAGCCTGTTGCTATAATAACATACAATGATAGCCTGTTTTAATAACTACCTGCAGTAATAATCTTAAATAATACCCTGTTGTTATGATAAGCTATAGTAATAAACTTCAATAATAGCCTATTGTAATAATAACCCATTGATATTTCGCAACAAAATACTAAATTAAGTAGTTGATGTTGTTGCTGTTTGAGATTCATCCACTCCGAACAAAAAGTTCCAAGTAGCACGGGCTATGGTGAGCCCGTAGTTGACTTTATATATTAAGTATCATTTAATCCCCCACAGTTATATCTTGTATTCTGAGTCGCTTCTAATTGTTATTGAAGCCAAACTTCTGAGGTGACTTTATGTTTCATCTGTTGTTCAGGACTTTATTCAACATGTTCAGTTGCTGAGTTTATTACGTGTTTTGGGAAATTATATTAAAATGTTGACTTAAGGAAAAGGAAGATAGATTTATTAATGGGGTCGACCTGACGACCGTCGTGACCCCACACACTGACCATGACTCTTCCTGATTAGTCAACACTCACAAAGTATTATATAGCAGCCCGTCCTCCTAAGGTTTCCCAACGTCAAGAAACTGTCATGTTAAAGTCCCATTAATCTAATCTACGAGATGACCCAAAACAGAAAACGGGAAAGGATGAAAATTTCGCGAGCCGCTACCATTTTCTAGTACGTAAATTTTTGGCCTTATGTAGAGTATACGTCAAAATGCGACGTTCTATTTGGAGGACGGGTTGTATATAGACCTTCACCTCAACACTAAGTGACACTAAGAACCTTTATCTGAAGGAAGTGATAACCATTAAGGAGTGAAAACTGCCCTCAAGTACTTATGAGAAAACTCTTAATACAAGACTCTTGTTATTTTAAGAATGAAAACGTTGACTCGTGTCAAGACTGTTATGACCTCTGGGTCATCAGAGGTCACCAGTGTGTTTACTTATGTTGGCATTAATCAACGGTTGCACTGTAGATATCACGTGATCATGTATACTTTGTAGCTCGCTTACCACGTGGTCATGTATACTGTAGAGCTGACCTGACGGCCATGTGGTGATGAGAACCTTCTGGTCTTGCAACCAAAAGGCAATTGGCTTGTCTGGGAACGAGGTTTTCAGATATACTCTGGATATATTTATCTAGTAACGATGTTGTCATGTATTCTCAGGAGAAGTTAACCTAGTAACAATGTTGTCATGTATACTGCAAAGCTTCTTGTCTGAAAACTACATTGTTTTGTACACAGCGAAGCTGGCATGTCTGGCAACCACGAAGTTCTCAATATTGTGGAACTGCTTGTCTGGTAAACCAAGAGGTCAGGTACACTGTGATGTTGGTTTACCTGGCAACCACATGTTCATGTAACCTGTAGAAGCCCTCGTCTGGCAGTCACATTCTCAGGTATACTGTGGAGTTGTCAGTCTAACAACCTGCGAACATAACCAGACCTTATAACCTGTTCCTATAACATAACTAATAACTAGAAGTTATTGCCAGCAAAAATTATCTGCCCAAATGACTTGTAAAATTCTTGCTGGTTTTGCCTTTGGCAATATTTTGCTGTAACAGTCTGCAGAAATTGCTTATCATAATTACTACAATAACAGCCTTCAATGATAACTCGCAATAATAACCTTCCGAAATTATATTTGTCAAAATATATATATGTTATTGCAACCCGTTTTTATTTGTTATTGAATAACGAAAATATTTTCCATGTGAGATATTCTGGGTGCAAATTGTAACCTGACATCATGTTGCATCATGATGCAAATCCTTGCGTCTATTTTAAAATTTATTACGTGTGTAAAGAATTTATATTAATTAATTTATTTATTTACTTATATATATATACAAGAAGGTACATTGGGTTTGTGAGAATACATTGGATAGTACAGTATTTACACTCTTGTAAAGCCACTAGTACGCGCAGCGTTTCGGGCAGAAATAGTTTGAATAAAGAAAAATAACCAATTTTAATTATTAGCTGTTAGAGACTGCAGTGTTATCCTGCTGTAATAACTGCTCGCAATGATCTCAGATAATAACCAACGGTAAAGAATAGCAGCAAATACCTGCAGTAATAACCGGAACTAATAAACGGAAGTAATAACCGGAAGTAATATCCTTCTGATAAAGTTTGACGTAATAACTCGCCCTAATAATCTCCATTAATAACATATGGTAATAATGGTAATAACGCAGAGAAATAAGAGCAAAGTTATTTTTGCACGTAATATCTTGCAGAAATTATAAAACACAAAAACATGTTGTAACACCTTGTATAACAACTTCCTCATTACTCCTTGCCCCAATAACCTGCCTTAATATACTCACGTAATAACTTCATGAAATAACCTCTCCCTAATAGCCTGGTTTAACCAGCCACAACAACCAGCCTGTGTAAATGATCAGACTTAACAATAAGTTGTTAAAACTTGTAATAATAAACAGAAGTAATACCATACAATAATTTATTGTTTTAATAATACAGCAATAACACTCAATAATATCCTAATATTATAATAACCTACAGTAATAACGTAAATAATAGGCTGTTATAATAACCCTTAGTAATAACATACAATAATAATCTGTTGTAATAATAACCTGCAGTAATAACACACAATAATAGCCAGTTGTAATAATAACCTGCAGTAATAACACACAATAATCGCCTGTTGCAATAATAACCTGCAGTAATAACCTAAAAAATAGCCTCTTGTTATAATAACCAATAGTAATAACCTACAATGAACACGCCCACAAGGGCCTTGACGAGAGTTCGAACCTGTGTGCTGGATGTTCCCAGACGCGCTTGTCATGGCCACACATACACCAGTATGATCATACTCTGGTGTTGCAACCCGTCCTCTTAAAAATAACGTCACTTTTCGCTCGTGTGCGCGCTATGGCCAAATTTGGACATAATTTGAAATGAAATCGACTCACAAAAGTGACGTACTGTCCCGTTTTCTGTTTGAGTCGTCCGGCTTACTCGGTAAGGTTAGGCAGCCCGTCCTCCAAACAAAGATCCAAAAGTGATGCCATGCACCCGCCAAACCCCCTGTTTATGAATGAAAAGCGATTTACACACGACTCACAACTGCTGACGTTCGAACATATCTGGAACAAGTGCTTCACTGACGAATTTTGTTCGAATCACAACGCTATAAATGCTTCACCCACGTACTACAAATACAAATAATCGCCAACAGAACCTAAACACCTAACCTAACCTATCCTATGCCTATATATACACAATATGCTAATATATTATAATATTAATTTATACTTGAGAAAATTCCCGTTTTGAATTAAACGCATGTTAAAATTTATGAATGCGTCTGTTGGGGTTGACCGCTGAATGAAATGGACTTGAGTCGAGGATGGGTTGGGTTAGGAACAGAAACTTTCAATTAACGTTTTGAAACTGTATGAGAATTTCCTGCCCACCTACCTACCAGAGGACCCTTAACTTACTGTTGTCGAAAAAAAGACAATTTTTATTTTTTATTTTTTTTTTTATTCATTTTCAAATTACGTCCACTTTCGGCCATAGTAAACGGCCAAAAGCAACGTTATTTTTAAGAGGACAGGTCGATGATGCGTTCCAACTTTATAGTGATATCCTTGTTGATTAGCCTAGTATCACAAATATTGTTATATCTATATAATCTCTTTTTGACAATATCTTAGTAGAAATTACGAATTGCCAAATATATGTGTAATATACCTATACATATTATACTTCAAACACAATTGTATGTGTCATGTATTTGTGGATATATTGGAAGTATAGTAAATAGCAGAAGCCTAATGTCCTGTTGCTTGGAAGCACCATTATGTGCTTATAGTATGGAAGGTTACATATTGTTGTATAAGATGTTACATATAGTTACATAAGATGAGTGTTACGATGTAGAATGAATACATTTATACACTTAATGTTAATGAGTATGTATACTGTGAAATATCAATTTCATTACTGTTCAGTGCACTTGCTCTTGTCATGTTAGTAATTTATATTCAAGTACTGTGAGATATATACCGCAGAGGCCAGGTTTCGGTACTTATGTTGGTATAGGATGCTTTACTTGTATTCATATATACTTATGTATTACAACTGACCGGAAACGTTTAGAAATCCTCCCTTAACTCGCCCCTCCCCTCTTCCCCCCACCCTTGCCTTGCATACTGTCTCCAGCCAGTGTCTCTTGCTAATATGAATTCCCTGTTGACCTAATCATATATCATGATAATCTCTTGAGTATTGATTTATTGATATGTATTCTCGTGTAAAGTTGTATATTATAACACTTGATTATCTATAGAATGATTATGAAGTTATTGAGTGATTGTTACGGACACGAATCCAGCGTCCGAGCACGGAGCAGTGACGACCGCGCCATCTGTGGGTCAGCTCCCGAAACCCCCTCCAAATGGACGACGACACCTGGTGAGGACGAAGTGTACTGGCCACAAGGGCCAAATTCCAGTCCTGTTCAGCTCACAACACAGCCACTGCTGACCTCTAGTGAGGTGGTGCTCAGACGACAACGCCATCTATGGAGTGGATACGTCGGGCGTTTGTGTCTGAGCCTGTAAGTGAGGTGCTTTAGTGTGTCCCTGTTATTGATGACGTGTCTGCTTACAGAGTCGACCTGGGACTGCTGTAAGGGAAGTTGAGTCAGTCTACCCAAGGCAGCCGTCCCCACACCAAGTGCTTTGCTGCAGCAACTGTGAGTCGCCTCCCGGATGAACACTGTGGTGTTACCCTGCCAGTGAAGTGGCAGTTGAAGGATTGTCGTACCCGGGACTGACTGGTGGAGACGATTAACCACTGGGGTATTGTGGACAGGAGAGTGATCTGTGGTATCACACGAGGCTCCTGACTAGGGCGCTACCCTAGTATCGCTCGTGGAGTGGCCTGACCAGCGTTGCTGATCCGGAACCTGCCAGCAGTCTGCTGGACTTGTGGTTGACGGCCTCCACGGCGGTGCCCCCAGTGGAACTGTTTTGGCTGGCCTGTGGCCGGGGTAGACTCAGCTTTTCGAAGGATTCGTCGAGAGGCCACGAGAGCACCGAGAACTTGGCACCTAGAAGATCCAGGGTCTTCAGAAGAAGACTACTTTGTTAATAATAGTGTTAATACCCCTTCCCCTGTGTAATCTTTTTATATATTATTTATTGGTGGCGGTTATTATATAATATTAAGTTTTTGCCTTTCTTTCCCTTCCCCTTTTAGTTTACTTGCGTTACTGATCACATCCCTTGAAAGCCACTACTGGCTTGGGGCCGGATATCCTTCCTCTAACGACATCAGAGTACGAACCCAGTTGCGACCCGAGAGGGCCGTAACAGTGATAAATGTCTAGATATGAGCTGGTGATATTTGAATGAGGAGAGTCGGCTGATTTGTAGATTTGAAAGCAGTGTCTCTCCCGGCCTGCTTGGTCCCTGAGCGGTCACTGCTCTTTGATCTTCCCAGGGAGGAGGATGTGTGGCATCTTGCTCTTCACCTGCGTGTCAATTTCATAAGATTATTTGACCTACTAGTATATATGTATGCTGTATACTTTTATTGGATCAGTTTCTACTGTTGTACATCGTTTATGCCAGGTGGCAGGTGCTTTTATATGTATATCTTGAGGTGGGTACCTGAGGATCTTAAGTGATGCCATTGTGCTGTGTATGATATTGATTCCTCAACCTCACTGATTAATGATTGTGACACCACGATCCTGTATTTGTATTATCAGCATAATAGGTACTAGTGTCCCACTGCTCCAGTATAGAGCCTGGTGTCAGCTAGTGCCGAGAGTATGCAGTTTTGAGATCTGGTGATGATCATGCAAAGCTTTAAGAAGCTAGATAATGAGATAGAATGCGAGTTGTAGAGAACTGTAGTTTTCTTATTATTTTTACGGTGACCTATGTTATATGTCCCAGTAAACAGGAGTATTTTTGCTATCCTTTTTTATACCTTAGATTAATTGATTTTTGGCCAGGCTATAGATTTCAGCGATGCTGTGGAGCTTGAGATCATAACAGTGTTTTTAAAATGGGGGCACTGTCTGTGATCTCAATCAAGTAACTCCTGTTGTTCAGGACCATTATTGTTGAAATCCTAGTGCTCAGGATTAATATTGTGCATGCCACAGTTAGACTGATCCATACTTATTTTCTAGTTTGTTGTGCCTTTTGAAGTGACTGTTCCAGTATCAGTTGTAGAAGACGCTTTGATGACTTGTGTCTCCGCGTATGATTCAACTTGCAGTCCTGTGTGAACCTAGCCAATACTGCACTTACAATGCTGCACGACAGAGCTATGTGAACCTAGCCAATACTGCACTTACAATGCTGCACGACAGAGCTATGTGAACCTAGCCAATACTGCACTTACAATGCTGCACGACAGAGCTATGTGAACCTAGCCAATACTGCACTTACAATGCTGCACGACAGAGCTATGTGAACCTAGCCAATACTGCACTTACAATGCTGCACGACAGAGTTAGGTGTTCCATGTTTTGCGTGTATGTGGGGCATGTTAATCTAGTATATTCATATTTTAGTATAATATTTTTTTGTAAAAAGTGTCTCATCTATATAAATAAAAATGGAAATGTTCGTTTGTTCAAAATAGCTAATCTTCGAAACCTCTTTACCGATTGCTCTTAAAGTTTTACACAACGTTGCATTCGAATACGTGCGTGTTTATAAATACCTACTATATACATGCAATACCTGTGACAGGTAAAAACGTTCTTTTTTTTTTAAACCACGCCATCTGTTGAGCGGTTTAAAAATCATCTAAATATGTTATGATTCCATATCAATGTTTTCAATTGCATTGATAAATTGAATTTTCATGGATTTCGATTTTTTTTTTAATTTTTATTTAATTATTTTATGTGACATTGCGTTGAAAATGAGTTGTGTTGTTTACCATACCTTTCATTTCGTGAGAATTGTTTATTTTGTCATTGTTTTTATTTCGTTTTTTTAACTGTTCTTATTTTTCAGTGCAGTTGGCGGTGGAATTGGCGATGTCGATTGATCTGCGTTTGAATTTAAATATTTCGTTAGTATTTTTTTGTTTTTCAAAACTAGAAAATGACCAACTCATTTATTTCACAGCTGCAAATTGTACAACAAATACCCATGAATCCACCGGCTACTATGTTAACTGCTTTCTTCACATTATGTCAGAATGATGCGTTTGCGAAAACACTGCTGTATTCTAAAGTGGCGACGTAAAACACATGGAATGTGAGTAGAAAATCATTTGAACGTCGCAAACGAGGAGAGCGAGTAGACGGACAACCTGGCATATTCAAACAACCTAAGATAGGCAGACTGTACACCCTGTATCCCAATCAAGATGAATGCTTCTTTCTTCGAATGCTGTTGGTAAATGTGCCCGGTCCAACGTCTTTCCAGCAACGAGATTTTTCAAACGGCTTAACACATGCCACTTTCTGTAATGCTTGTCAAGTTCTGAATGTATTGCAGAAGAACAGACACTGGGATGTATCCATTAATGACGCATCAAACACGTCACATCCAAATCAAATTCGTGCATTGTTTGCAATCATTGACCGCCTGCGCTCAATCTCCAACAGAGTTATCGGAGAAATATAAATCGCACACGGCTTCATATATTGTCCGTCGAATACGCAAGGAAAATTTAAATATGAACATGGATTTCACAGTAGAAATCTACAACGAAGCGTTGATAATGATTGAAGGTTTGTGCTTAGAAATTGTGAACAAAGTTCTCATTCGATTGAGAATGACATCACCGAATCGATCTGCTGCTGCTTCGTTCGTTGTAGAATTCCGTCGTGAACAAAATTACAACACGGGTGATCTGTTGTCGTATGTGCAATCAAATATTCCTAAGCTAACGCTTGAGCAAAAAGCCATTTACGATCAAATGACTCAAACTGTCAATAATGGGATTGGAGAAACCTTCTTCTTAGATGCGCCAGGAGGAACTGGTAAAACCTTCCTGATTAGTATGATTCTGGCAGCAATTCGATCCCAAAATTGCATGGCCTTAGCTCTTGCGTCGTCCAGAATAGCTGCGATATTGTTACCAGGCGTAAGAACTGCTCATTCGGCTTCGAAATTGCCATTGAACATGCAATTCATTGAAACTCCCACGTGCAACATTTCCAAAGCATCCGGCACGGGAAAAAATGTTGCATAAATGCAAACTTATTGTTTGGGAAAAATGCACAATGGACTAAAAAAAAATCGCTATAAGCTCTTGAGCGATCATTTGCGTGGAAACATCAGACCATTTGGGAACGCATTAATATTGCTTTCAGGAATGGAGGGGGAACTATCAGGAAAGATCGCCAAGCCATTACGACTATATAGCACTTGGAAGGGGTCTGGATAAGGATTTGGGATGGGACGGGGGAAAGGAATGATGCCCAACCACTTGTACAGTCGGTGATTGAACGCCGACCTGCATGAAGCGAGACCGTCCAGCCCAAGGAGATTTCAGGTAAACATTACCTGTAATTCCTCGATCGATACCACCGGACGAAATAAATACTTGCCTGAAATGCTCTACTTTGTGGAGCCGCGGAAAGACGTTAAAATTAACTGCAAATGTGCGTGTCCAGCTGCAAAATGATCCATCAGTTGAGATATTATCACATCAGTTTCTGGAAATTGGGAACGGAAACGTGCCGGTTGATCTGACCTCAGGACGAATTTCATTGCCTCATTACTTCTGCAATTTAGTGACGTCAGAAAAAGAATTGGTTGTAAAACTATTTCTCAATATTCAAACTAATTATAAGGATCACGATTGGCTGAGTGAACGAGTTATTCTTGTAGCCAAGAACAAAGACGTCTTCGAACTTAACAATATTATTCAGTCTAACATTCAAAGCGAGGCAGTCACATACATGTCCGTCGACGCTGTTGTGGAAGCAGATGAAGCAGTTAAAGCAGTCCCCGGCCACCAGTGGTGTAATTGTTGTAACTACAGGAAAGGTGGAGACTCAGATGCAGTGGCAGGCAGAATTGGAACTAAAGAAGTTGCAGTTTGAGGCAGGACAAGCTCAGAAGAGGCTAGAGGCAGTACAAGCTCAGAAGAGGCTAGAGGTAGAACTAGCTATGAAGAGGTTAGAAGTGGAGCAAGCTCAGAAAAAATAGAGTTAGACATTAGGCTAGCAGAAATGGGAATTAGATCAGTAAATACCGGTGTTGTCGATTTAGGAACAACACCTGGGCAGTTAAAGATTAACCAAAATGTCAAATTTCCTCTATTCTGTGAGTCTAACGCTGACCAGTTCTTCATTCATTTTTAAAAGTTGGCACAGAGTTTGGAAACACAATGGGTATCTCTTCTTCAAGGTCAGTTGGTGGGAAAGGCACAGAAGATATTTGCAGCTATGCCTTTGAGTGACAGTTTTGACTATGAGAAGGTAAAAGCAGCCATCCTTACTGCTTATGAACTTGTTCCTGAGGCTTATAGGCAAAAGTTTAGACAACTGAGATGAGACCCAAGTCAAACTTTGGTAGAATTTGCACAAGAGAAATGTCATATGTTTAATAAATGGTTAGATGTAGAAAAAATTAGGGATCTGGACTCTCTTAAAAATTTACTCTTTGTACAAGAATTTTTATCTTGCATACCTTCTAATTTTGCTTTCTATTTGGCAGATAAATTACCCAGAGATATTTATGAGTTGGCTAAATTAGCAGATGAATATGAGTTGATGCATAAAGTAACTTTTAAAAATAAAATTCAATCAAATAGGCAAGGATCTGGTCGATCACGTAACTCCACAGTCAGATTTGGGTCCCACATGTACCCAACAGCAGGTCAAGGAAACACTTTTTCAAAGGTGCCAGATGGTAAAGAGAGTAATGTGAAACCCAAAGAGGATCACACCAGTAATAAGCCTCACCCAGAGTTGAAACAGTGTTCCTACTACCATAGGAAGGGTCATGTTTTTAAGAGTTGTTGGTTTCTTCACCCAGAAAAGAGGCCTATGGCACTCACAATGAGTGATGGGAGGAAAACCAAATGTGTAGCAAAAATAATGGGGAAAAAAAGCACTTGCTATAAATCATTTTGGAGATTTTATATCAAATGGGAAATTACAGTGTGCAAATAGTTTGTGGCATGATGTTAAAATTTTGAGGGATACAGGAGCATCCCAATCTTTATTATTAGAGAGTGTGTTACAATATATACAGTCGACAGAGACTGGGGAGGTAATGATTATACAGGGAATCACTGGATATTTCCAGATTGTGCCCTTGAGGGAAGTAAACCTCGAATGTGATTTCATTAAAGGCAAAAGTTTAGTAGGTGTTAGTGCTAAATTACCAGTTGCTGGCGTTGATCTAATTGTGGGAAAAGATCTTGCTGGTAATCGAGTTAAAAGAGATGACCACTCAATAATGTTAACTAAGCCAGAGGTAATTAGGGAACTCACAGATTCTGAGGACAAGGTAATGTACCTAGCATGTGCCATGACCCAGTCAAAATCAGAGTTTCAGATATCACAAACTTCCAATAATGTAAGTCAGGGGATAAAATTAGAGGTTAACGAATCAAATAGTGAAGTGGATCTTTGTGACACTTTTATGGCCAAGTTGGAAGAAGCAGATGGGAACAGGATGGGGAGCACCTCCACCAAACCACCTAGGAAAAGGAGTAGGGGAGAGTGTAGTCCAGTTACCACATCTGGCTCTTCAGACTTGAGATCAAAATAAAATTTTATTTATCAGCAAAGAACTGATCCTACGTTGACTGACTTGCATAATAAGGCATTAACTGAACTAGAAGCAGAATGGGAGGCTATGATTTATTACTACACTAAAGGGGTGTTGATGTGGAAGTGGAGACCTAGGAGCTCACCTGTGTCACACACTTGGGAGGTAGTTAATCAGGTAGTCCTACCGAGGGGTTATAGAGAAAATGTGCTAAGTGTAGCCCATGATTCACAAATAGGCGATCATCAGAGTATTGCAAAAACGTATAATAAAATTAGCAAGTACTTTACCTGGCCTGGAGTAAAGAAAGATGTCATCCAGTATTGTAATGAATGTCCAGTGTGTAAAAACTGGCAAACCAAACCAGGTAATACCAAAAGCTCCTTTACAGCCAATTGTGGTAGCCGAGGAACCCTTTACCCATATTATTGTTGATGTAGTAGGCCCATTGCCTAGAACCAAGAGTGGTAATATGTATATCATCACCATGATGTGTCAGCCTACACGCTTTCCTGAGGCATTCCCTGTGAGAAATGCTTCAACGAAAGTGGTAGTAAGGCACATAATGAAATTTTGTACTATTTTTGGTTTACCAAAAGTAATACAGACAGCTAATGGGGCCAATTTCACTTCCAAAGGTTTTCAACAGTTTTGCGAGGAGTTTGGCATCCTCCATAAGACATCAATTACCTACCATCCGGAGAGCCAACGTGCTTTGGAAAGGATGCATCAAACCCTTAAACAAATGTTGAGAACCAGTTGCATGGAAACTGGCAGAGACTGGGATGATGGTCTTCCACTGATGCTCATGGCACTGATAGATACTTATCAGGAGTCCCTGGGGTGTTCACCCAACTCATTGTTTTTGGCTATAAAGTGAGAAACACACTAACCATCTTAAGAGATGAATTTGTTGGAAATCCGAAGTGTTGTGCTAATAAACTATATTCATGACTTACAAAAAAAAGTTAAACAAAAATAGCCATGATCTTAAAGAAGGTCAAGGAAAAATGAAGGCACAATACGATAAAAAGACAAAGCGACGACATTTTGAGGCAGGTGATAAAGTGGTGGTACTAATGGCACGACAGGGACCCACATTGTTGCATAGGTTCCAAGGTCCTTATACAGTGATAAAGAAACTCAGTCCCACCAACTATGTAATCCAGACACCTGATCTCAAGAGAAAGAAAATAGTAGTGCATGTGAATAGGATGAAACTAACACAGAAGGAAACTACCAATACCAACCAGGTGCTTAGTGTAACCCATGTAGATGAGAATAATGGAGAATGTGATTTTGATAATATACCTAATGCTCATGTACCTTATTTTAGCAATGGGGAGTAATTGGCTAATGTCCAGAAGTTGGTGGAACATTTGTCATCAGAGCAAAAGCAGGACTTGGAGCAGTTGCTGACTTCTCATGCGGACATCTTTGCCGATATTCCCACCCAGACTACAGTTATTCACCACGACATCGAGGTAACAGACAACCAACCAGTCAAGTCACACCCATATAGAGTCAACTCTGCCTCAAATGTACTTTTGCTAGAGCTAGTATTTGTTACTTAGGATATGAAGTAGGAAATGGTAAGGTGTTACCACTCAAAAATAAAATAAATGATATATTAGAGTATCCAGTGTTAACTAGCAAGAAGGAGGTTGAAAGATATCTAGGAATGTGTGCGCTTATTATAGGAAGTTCTGTAAAAATTTTGCAGCAATTGCAGCTCCTTTGACAAACTTGCTATGTAAAAATGTAAAGTTTAGAGGGTCTCAGGTATGTCAAGATGCATTTACTAAATTAAAAGGAGTGTTGTCATCTGGTCCAGTGTTAGCTACTTATGACTTCTCTAAGCCATTCAAACTATATATAGATGCTTCGGATTGGGGGTGCTGGTTCGGTACTAATGCAGTAGGAGGATGAGGGTATTAATCATCCAATACATTATTACTCTAAAAAATTTACCAAATGTCAACAAAATTACTCCACAGTAGAGAAAGAGGCTTTGTCATTATTACTAGCCAGTAAAAAATTTGACATTTATGTATCAGCCAATACTATTGAAGTGTTTACTGACCACAACCTCCGGCCGTATTATTTTGGTGCCTTAACATTTATTGCTAGCATGAAAAATTCCAATAACAGAATATTAAGGTGGTCTTTACTGTTGCAAGAGTACAATCTGGTCATTAAACATATTCCAGGAAAATTAAATATAGCAGCAGATGCACTTTCTAGATTGCCAAAACCTAGGGTGACTTAGGGTTGTAATATTGCACAGAGATGTATATATTATTGTGTATCTATTGTTTATTATATATCATTTACTGTTACTTTACATTTATTATGAAATATATTTGAGGTGTTAATTTTATGTGAAAAAAATTGTGAAATTCATTTATGAATGTCTCATTTTTTTTCTCCACGGCTAAGGAGAGGTGTTACGAACCTTACCTCCCGTGGAGGTTAGTTTCAAGTATAAAATGTTTGTGGACACAGTGGAGAATGTTTGATAGGAAAATATCTACAGTGGAGATCAGAGAGGTCGCGAGTCACCAGTAATACTCCGCCCAGTAAAGTAGTACCTTCTCAGCTGGAGATTGTCAGGAATAATGTGCATTGGAATAGCCTAACTATGTGAGGGGAAAAATGGACTCAATCTAAAAGCATGCATGGGGAATATGGTAAATAAAGTCAATAAAGGGTTTGATTGCAAATGTAAAGAATAGAGTATTAAGGGGTGTGGACAAGAGAAGTGGACGCCATGTTGAATGTAGGGGGAGGTGTATCGCTGCCGACCCGATCCTGCTATTTGAGGGGTTTTCTCCGGCCGTACAGTCAGATAAGCCTATCCTTGTATCTAACCAGGGTTGCAAAATATTGTAGAGTAGTTATGTAGACTTTGGAGATGTTTGTAAGAGAGAGAGTCCAGGTTTCCTAGAGGTGTAAATATACTTGTCATCGGTTGATAGCTGTGGTGGCTATGTGCACGGCTCCAGGTTTGGGACGGTGAGCCTTAAGGGTATCTAGAGCCCGCAAGGGACTTTTCAATAGTACTAAATGACCATGTATTGTAAGGATATCACCTTATTGAATATGTTTGTGTGTCTTTGCATATAAATTTGTGACTGTGTACTAGGCTGTTTCCCTTACTCCATGATTCTCCCCTAGGCTTATAATTTATTTCCCCTAGACAACATAAAAAGGTCCTTCACCACTAAATTCTTGACAGGTCTCTATGACCACACAAAACTATGACAACAAAATCATGTCACAATTGATGACAAAAAAAAGAGACAACCGTGACACCAGACATGCCAGCTTCCCTGTAGACAAAACAATGGAGTTTTCAGACAAGCAGTTTTGCAGTATACATGACAACATCGTTACTAGGTTAACATCTCCAGAGTATACATGACCACGTCGTTACTAGGTTAACATCTCCAGAGTATACATGACAACATCGTTGCCAGAAAAGCCAGTTCCACAAAATATTTGACCTTTTGCTTGTAAGACCAGCAGCTTTTCATGACCACGTGGCTGTCAGGGTCAGCTCTTCAGTATACATGAATATGTGGCTGTCATTGTCAGCTCTACAGTATACATGAATACGTGACTGTCAGGTCAGCTCTACAGTATACATGAATACGTGACTGTCAGGTCAGCTCTACAGTATGCATGATTACGTGACTGTCAGGTCAGCTCTACAGTATACATGATTACGTGGCTGTCAGATCAGCTCTACAGTATGCATGAATATGCGGCTGTCAGGTCAGCTCTACAGTATACATGAATACAGTATACATGACTACGTGGTGAGCGAGCTAACAAAGTATACATGATCACGTGACATCTACAGTACAACCGTTGATTAATGCCAACATAAGTAAACACACTGGTGACCTCTGATGACCTGGAGGTCATAACAGTCTAGACACGAGTCAACATTTTCATTCTTAAAATAACAGGAGTCTTGTATTAAGAGTTTTCTCATAAGTACTTGAGGGCAGTTTTCACTCCTTAATGGTTATCACTTCCTTCAGATAAAGGTTCTTAGTGTCACTTAGTGTTGAGGTGAAGGTCTATATACAACCCGTCCTCCAAACAGAACGTCGCATTTTGACGTATACTCTACCTAAGGCCAAAATGTTCGTACTAAAAAATGGTAGCGGCTCACGAAATTTTCATACTCTCTCGTTTTCTGTTGAGGGTCCTACTCCCTCAACAATAACCCCTCCACTAGTTTAGGGTAAGGGTCATTAATACGTCAGTTTCTTGACGTTGGGAACCCTTAGGAGGACGGGCTGCTACATAATACTTTGTGAGTCTTGATTAATAAGGAAGAGTCAGGGTCAGTGTGTGTGGTCACCCGCTGGGGTCTCTACGATCCACAGGTCGACCCCAGTACCGACCCATCCTTCCTTTTATCTTAAGTCAACAGTTTAAAATAATTTTCCAAAAGACGTAGTAAACTCAGCAATCGTCTAAAGCAGTTGAAACATTAAGTCACCTCAAAATTTTGGATTCAGTAACAGTTAAGGGACTAAGAACAAAAAATATAACTGGTGTTTAAAGAAACTGAACATATATGTTATTACTCCGGGATATTAATATTGTTGGTTATTACTGTGAGTTATTATTACAACAGGCTATTCTCGTAGGTGTTTAGTGCAAGTTATAACTGCAGGTTGTTATACAGCTGGCTGTTCATTCAGGATATTGAGACTGATTATTGAGGCGGGTTATTATAACAGGTTGTTCGGGATAGTTTAACAACTGATTGTTACGTTTGGATATTTACACAAAGTGATTGTTGTGGTTGGTTATTACATCAGAATATTACGTAATAGCCTGATGTTAGCGGCGGGGAATTACGAAAGCTGGTTATACAGGGTGTTGCAGCATGTTTTTGTGTTCACCTAGTTGTGCTTGCTGGGGGTTAAACTCTGCTCTCTAGGCCCGCCTCTCAAATATCAATCAATCAACTGTTAGTAACCACTAACAATTTTTTTCCACGCCCAGGAAACCGCTCGTAAGAGCTGTTTAACCCCCAGGTACCTATTTACTGATAGGTAATGGGGGTATCAGAGTGAAAGAAACTCTTCCCATCTGTTTCCGCCGGCGCCTGGATCGAACCTCGAACCTAGGATTACGAATCCTCAGTGCTGTCTACTCAGCCACAGGCCCCACCCCATATCCCTATGCTGGATATCGCCAGGAAATATAACAAGCGGGGTGGTCCAGCTTTATATAGGCGCCGGGTATGGTGCCGAGTTTCTCACTGTAGCAAGCTGGGTGGACCAGCTGTATATGGGTGCCTGAGAATGGTGCCAGGCCTGTCATTATAGTAAGCCGGGTGATTATTATTGAGTGTTATTTTGGTGGATTATTATGGAGGTTGTTATGGTGGATTATTATGGAGGGCCACTTTGGTGGATTATTTTGGAGGGTCATTGTGGTGGATTATTTTGGAGGGTTATTGCAGTGTATAGAGTTGTTGTGGTACTTACCTAATTGTGCTTGCGGGGGTTCAGCTTTGTCTCTTTGGTTCCGCCTCTCAACTGTCAACTGTTGAGCTTTAGCAGCCATTTTCCAGACCATTCCTCTAGTTTGTCCAGGTCATCCTGTAGTCTCTGTCTATCTTCATCCGTCTTGATTGATCTCATATTTTTTGCATCATCAGCAAACATTGAGAGGAATGAGTCTATACCCTCCGGAAGATCGTTTACAAATATTAGAAACAGGATGGGTCCAAGTACTGAGCCCTATGGGACTCCGCTGGTGACTTCTCGCCACTCTGATGTCTCCCCCTCACTGTTACTCGCAGTTTCCTGTTGTTTAAGTACTCCCTTATCCACTGCAGCAACTTCCCTTTTACTCCTGCCTATTGCTCCAACTTTTTTAACAGCCTTTTTGGTGTATTATTATGGAGGTTACTGTGGTGGATTTTTATGGAGGGTTATTTTGGTGGATTATTTTGAAGGGGTATTGTAGTGGATTTTTTGGGGATTATTGAAGTGGATTATTATATAGGGTTATTGTGGTGGATTATTACTGAGGGGTTTTGTGCTGGATTATTATGGAGGGGAACTATGGTGGTTGTTTATGGAGGGTAATTGAGGATTATTATTAAGGAGGGTTATTGTGGTGGATTATTATTATAGAATAATGTTGTGGAAGATTATTATTGATGGTTAAATTTGGAGGATTACTGTGAGGGTGAATTTTGTTGGATTAATATGGAGGGTTATTTTATTGTATTATTATGGAGAGTTATTTTGCTGGATTATAATGGAGGGTTATTTGGGTGGTTGATTGTGGAGGGTCATTGTTATGGATTATTATTGATTATTATTATGGCAGATTATTGTTGTTAATTATTGTGATGAATTATTATGGTGAATTATTTTGTAGGATTTTGTTTTAGGGCATTATAGAAGGTTATTTTGTGGATTATTCTCGTGGAATATTATGGAGGGTTATTGTGTCGGATTATTTCAAAGGTTAATTTTGGTATATTATTTTGGATGGTTATTGTTACGACCCTGGGTTCCGTAGATAGAAACCAGAGGTCAATTTGCGTTCTAAATAATTACTTTACATTAATTGATTGGATTGGATCATGTGAGAAGGATAGTTATTACAATAACAATTACATGCAGGACCCCTTAAAGCTTGGTTCTGCAGTATTCCCGTCATCCTTGCCAAACATAAGATGAATCTTGTTTCTCACAGAGCATTCAGACTCTGAGCATGTTGTTGATTAAATATAATATTGAACTAGTTATCAGCTATTCTTAGAACTATTAAAGTAACTAGTAACGAAGGCCGGTGAAGACTTGTAATGTTTGTAGCTGCACGATCAGCTAGGTTACCTTCCCGGCAAAAACAACTTGGGGAGCTCGGGGACTGAATACTACTTCGCTGTTCTCTGGTCTGGCTGTGCTTGTGACAACATCTTCCCTGTGTGGCTCTGTTACCATTCTTCTCCTTCTTCTCCCTTTCCCTTACAGTGATACTTACAGTCTACAGTAATACTCTAAGTTAAGTATAACCCTGCATAACCGGTCTCTGGCAAAAGTTGTCGTTATTGAGTAGTCTATGCCAGTGTTTTGGGCATCCCTAAGTGTATTGTGTTGTGACTAGGGTGCCACGTGGGGCTTAGCTACCCCAGGCTGCTTCAGGCCTTCGAGTTCTTTTCAAGTAGACTTTACGTGCGCGCTCCGTTTAAAATCGTGACATTAACCGGGATTTCTTAGGACTACTGCCATGGATTACTGATTACAGACATAACAAAGTGCACAGTGACCCGCTGGAAAATTGAAAATAGTCATTAACAACAGAACTTTGTGCTAAATAGAGAATAAACGGGAGACACGTGTGAGCCAGTGCACCAGGCTTTGTGTACATGCGTGTATTAGGAAAAAAACAATAGTGTATGGTGATTCGTGGAACAGTGATGTGGAACGGGTATCACAACAACATATAAGTTGGAAGTGAAGGAAAATCGTGCATAGAATATTATAAATATAGAATACTAGAAATATAGAATAGTGGCAAGAGGCGGCATCAGTGGTTATAAATAGGGTAACTGGAAACTGGTGTCATCAACCCGGGCCACAAGAGATGGTCACCTGTACCGACCGGGGACCAGCTTCGCTACCTACGCTAAGTACCTGCCATAAAGTTTGAACAAAATAACATACATAATATTACAAATATACGGTATACATATAATATTATATATATTAAACATATAAATATATACATATAATTTTATAAAAAGTTAAAAGGACTGACATCAATAAGTGATCCACACAGTGAACCACAAATACAACACAATACATCAGACAATGGAGAGGTGTGGCGAGTGTTCGGGAGTACTGGGAAAACGTAATGCAGGCGTAACGTGTTGCATCTGTAACATAAGATTTCTCCTGGGCTGTACAGAAGTATCCCCAGGATGCATAAAAAGGCAAGGAATTTACTGGGTTTGCAAAGATGACAGATTAATGTTAGAGAACATAACTAATCTGATGAAAAACATTCACGAGTCACAGAGATTATCATTCACAGACAAGCTTCCAGTGATATATGCGGACTGGGAAAAGACAACATTGGATAACGACCAAAACTCAGGAACAGATAGTTTAGAGAACCGCAGCAGTAGTGTGGAGGAAGAGGGTATTGTGGTACAAAATAACAACAATATTGCAGAGCCAGGTAATATAAACGATGAGAGCAACAGTGAGACAGAGTGCATAAATGAAGGAATTGGGACGAAAGACGGAGATGGGTCCAATAAAGATGTAGACAAGACAGACACAGATATAAATACCTTGAAAAAGGCAAAACCGGAACACATTTGCAAATTCTACGCTAAAGGAATATGCAACTATGGAAAATTAGGAGCAAAATGCCATTTTCTGCATCCTCGAAAATGCAGGAACATGTTGGCGAGGGGTACATGCCGTTTTGGAACAGGGTGTAGATACTTCCACCCTAAATTATGTCAATTTTCAATTAGGGACAAAAAATGCTACAATCTTCAGTGTCCGGAATTCCACGTGAGAGGTACACAGCGTTATAGACGGGAAGATCAATATGACACTACTGGAATTTTTTTAGACACCCGTCCTACTACCAAAACTGGACGAATCACTTCCAAAACAACACACCCTGGACGCAAACACAGTGGCCTCCTTACCAGAGCCTCAGATATTAACACCAAGTAAGGCATCCAGCACTTCCACTAACACGATAACATCATCTATATTTGCCAACATCCAGGATATAAAAACACGCAAATCCAACAAAGTTCACTTTATTGATGGTCTCCTTCATGAGGCAAATGCAGTGTTTGCAGCCCTAACAGAAACCCACACAAAGGACTACCATGATGGTGAAATATGGATCACAGAGTACAATCTTTTCAGATGTGATAGGAAACACCGGCTTCAGGGTGGGGTCAGCCTCTACATTAAAGACACACTCATCTGTACTGAGCTGCTAAACACCTCAAATGATATGGTGGAAGTGCTGATAATCAAAATAGAGATTCTAAATGTAGTTATTGTCCTTGTATATAAGTCACCGGAGGCAAACCCTCAGCAGTTTAAAGACCAACTAATGAAAATAGAACACTGCTTGGAAAACCTCACAAATCCAGCTCCGAACATCATCCTGCTTGGGGACTTCAACCTACGGCACCTGAAATGGAAGCACCTGGCTAATACAGTAATATCAGAAAGAATACCAGGAAGTAGCCTAAATGAACAGGCACATGCAAATGACCTGCTACGGTTGTGTGACAGGTTTGCCTTAAACCAGCAAATAGTAGAACCAACTAGGAAGGAGAACACGCTGGACCTCATTTTCACTAATAATGATGAATTGATCAGGAACATAATGATTACAAATACCTGTTACTCAGATCACAACTTAATTGAAGTTATGACAACCATGGGGAGTAGACCTTCAAAACCAGTCCAGATTCCCGGTGGAGGAGATTTCAGCAAATTCAACTTCAAAAATAAACAGATAAACTGGGAGCAAATAAACCAGGACTTCACAGAAATAAACTGGGAAGAACAACTAGAAAATGCAAACCTGAACCAGTGCCTGGAAAAAATAAGCTCAGTAGCACTAGAAATATGTTCAAACCGCATACCCCTAAGAAAAAAGAGGAAGAGATGCAGATTGGAACGGGAACGTCGTTCCCTATATAGACGAAGAAAACGAATCGCGGAACAACTTGAGAGTCGCACCCTATCTCAAGAACGGCGAAGAAGGTTAGGTAAAGAAATAGAAACAATTGAACGCAAGCTACAAGAATCATACAAAACCCAGGAGAGGCAAAGAGAGGAAAAGGCCATCAGTGAAATAGAGAGAAATCCGAAATATTTTTTTCTCCTATGCAAAATCAAGATAAAAAACCACATCTAGTATCGGGCCCCTGCGAAAGGGAGATGGAACTTTCACCGATGACAACAAAGAAATGAGCGAGCTACTGAGGAAGCAGTACGACTCTGTTTTCAGTGAGCCATTAAACGCACTAAAGATTGATAACCCAAATGAATTTTTCATGGATATGATACCAACATCAAATCATATATCAGACGTCACCCTATCCCCACTGGATTTTGAAGAAGCCATAAATAGTATGCCTATGCACTCTGCACCAGGCCCGGATTCTTGGAACTCCATATTCATCAAGAACTGTAAACAAACACTATCGCAGGCCCTCCACATTCTGTGGAGACAAAGCCTAGATACTGGCGTTATTCCTGATACACTAAAAACAGCAGAGATAGCACCACTTCATAAAGGAGGAAATAAGGCATAGGCAAAAAATTACAGACTGATAGCACTAACATCGCACATTATAAAAATTTTTGAGAGAGTGCTAAGAAGTAAGATCACAAAATACATGGAATCACAGCATCTCCATAACCCAGGACAACATGGTTTCAGAACAGGGCGCTCTTGCCTGTCGCAGTTGCTGGACCACTATGATATGGCATTAGATGCTATGGAAGACAAACAAAACGCTGATGTAATTTACACAGATTTCGCAAAAGCTTTTGATAAATGTGACCATGGCGTTATTGCACATAAAATGCATTCTTAAAGGAATTACCGGAAAAATAGGCAGATGGATCTACAATTTCCTGACCAACAGAACCCAATGTGTAATAGTCAACAAAATAAAATCCAGCCCATCAACCGTGAAGAGCTCAGTTCCCCAGGGTACTGTGCTTGCTCCAGTACTTTTTCTCATCCTCATATCGGACATAGACAAGAACACAACCTATAGCACTGTATCATCCTTTGCAGATGACACTAGGATCTTCATGAGAGTAGGCAACATAGAGGACACGGCAAACCTTCAGTCAGATGTAGATCAGGTCTTTCTATGGGCTACAGAAAATAATATGGTGTTTAACGAAGATAAGTTCCAGCTCATGCGCTATGGAAAAAAATGAAAATATAAAAACGGAAACCACGTACAAAACTCAGGCAAATCATAACATAGAACGTAAAGGCAATGTAAAGGATCTGGGTGTACTCATGTCGGAAGACCTTACCTTTAAAGAACACAATAAAGTAGCCGTCACAACTGCAAGAAAAATGACAGGTTGGATAACAAGAACTTTTCACACTAGAGATGCTATACCGATGATGACACTTTTCAAAACGCTTGTGCTCTCTAGAGTGGAGTACTGCTGCACAATGACAGCCCCTTTCAAAGCTGGAGAAATTGCTGACCTGGAAAGCGTGCAGAGATCCTTCACTGCTAGAATCCACTCAGTAAAACACCTAAACTATTGGGACCGACTAAAGAGCCTAAATCTGTACTCCCTTGAGCGCAGGCGGGAGAGATACATAATAATTTACACGTGGAAAATATTAGAGGGGCTGGTCCCAAACCTGCACACAGAAATAACATCACATGAGACCAGAAGACATGGCAGGATGTGCAGAATACCCCCGTTAAAAAGCGGAGGTGCATCAGGTACTCTGAGAGAGAATTCTATCAACATCAGAGGCCCGAGACTGTTCAACTCGCTTCCGCTACACATAAGGGGCATAACTGACAATCCCCTCACAGTGTTCAAGAGAGAACTGGATAAGCACCTCCAAAGGATACCTGATCAACCAGGCTGTGACTCATATGTCAGGCTGCGAGCAGCCGCGTCCAACAGCCTGGTTGATCAGTCCAGCAACCAGGAGGCCTGGTCGACGACCGGGCCGCGGGGACGCTAAGCCCCGGAAGCACCTCAAGGTAACCTCAAGGTAAGGTAACCCTAGCTTTTCGCTAGTGTAAGCCTTGTATCCTGTCTATGTGGATCAAGATAGTTAACGTAATATAGTATGGTAAAGTGTTGTTATTATAGTAATGTATATGGGGGGTTATTAGAGGGTCTAATAAATAAGTTGGCTTTTGAGGTGTATACATTAATCCTGTTGAAGTGGTGTAGGTGATTGTATACTAGACAGCAGACCTGTATTCTAAAACCTTGAAGCATTAACAGGAACGTACGCTCCTTGGCGGCCGGGTCCCCAAGGAAGTGTGGAGGTGAGTGTGGCCTTGTGATAAGCGCCATGCCAATTTTTTTTTCAATTTTTATTTTTTTTCTTTGGCTAGGAGCTAAAATAATTAGTGATGGAGGCTAAATTGCAGGAACTGGCAAATGCACCTTCAGTAGTGGAGATTAAAAAGCTGACCAAAGCTAACTTAATGTTGTTAAGCAAGGAATTGGGCCTCGAGTTAAATGAAACTAATAAAAAGTGTCATAACAAATGAAATTTTACAGAATTGCATAGACCAAGGCCTATTGGCAAGTGATACTATTTTATGCCAGGCCAGTCCAGCTGGAACTGAATCTAGCAGGATAGAATTTGAATTACAGTTGGCCCGATTAAAACTAGCCGAGCAAGAGGCAAGAGTGGCAGAACAAAATGGTAGGGTAGAGGAGCAAAGGCTCAAAACTTACGAGGCAAAAGTTAGAGGCAATGCCAATATACCAACACCTGCTGGGGATGCCAACCCCAGGCATTATGATAAAACCATAACTTGCCTGAATTTTCAGAGTCAGACCCTGAAATATTTTTCAACTATTTTCAGAGACTGACCATATCCATGAACTGGCCAAAGGAAGAGTGGGTGAAAATCTTACAGGGGCAACTTAGAGGTAAAGCCCAAGATACTTTATAAACATGCTTGACTGCGAGTGTTTTGATTACAGTAAAGTCAGGGAACGAATTTTGAGGGCACATGAAATTACGCCTGACTGCGAGTGTTTTGATTATAGTAAAGTAAGGGAACGGATTTTGAGGGCATATGAAATTATGCCTGAAGCTCATCACCAAGCTTATCGCAACCTTAGGCCTACTCACAACCAACCTCTCACTGAATTTGCTAATGATCAAATAAGATTGTTCGAAAAATGGATTCGCTCAACTAAAGCCAAAACATACGAGGCACTAAAAAATTTAGTTTTAATGGAGAATTTTATAGATAATATGCCAGAGCTGGTAACACGATACCTTAGAGAGCGGACGGAGGTAGATACTAATATTATGGATTTGGCCAAGATGGCAAAAAACTACCAGTTGGTAGGTAAAAGGCCCAATGAAAATAATTGTAGCCCACCTAGTAACAAAACTTATACCCACAGCCAGTCCAGACCAGCCCATTTTAACCCTATACCTAATGCACCTTCTGTTTCAGACAAAACTAACCCTGTTTAATTGTCTAACCCCACAGCACCTAAGGGTGAACCAAAGGGAAATTCTGTTAGTAATGTCTCTTCTCCCCCATCGATTCTGTGGTCACTGTAAACATGCAAACCATATTACTAGCCGTTGTTGGCAACTGTACCCAGAAAAATTACCCAATGCTCTTGTTGTGACACGGCTTGAATCCTACTGAAGGGTTAGGGAGTAAGACCTCCAACCCACAGTGGTTGGACCTGCTTACCCGATTCTTATAGAAAGGGAGACTTTTATTGTCTGAGGGATCTTCCTGGAAGGACGTGGTGATCTTCTGAGACACCGGTGCCATCCAGACTTTAATCTTGGAGAGTGTGTTGCAAGATGCCAATACTCAACACTGGAGAGGTAGTACTGGTCAAATGTCACTAGTGATACTCGGGCAGTACCCCCTCCGTACGGTTACCTTGGAATTTGATTTCCACAAGGGTGTTTGCACAGTCGGAGTCACTTCTTACCTACCTTTCCCTAATGTTGATGTAATAGTTGGTAATGATTTAGCAGGGGATAAGGTAGGGGACTCCAGACTGCCTATTATGTTGCCTACCCCTAAGGTTTCCATGGACTTACCCGCCGCAGAGGATGTGGTATACTCTGCGTGCGCAGTGACCAGGTCTATGGGACTAAAATGTAAGGGCAGCCCTGTGGTTGCCAAGGTGGTAAATCCCAAGGACACAAGGAACTTTCCGAGGGGGGGAAAGTCAAGTGGACCTTGCGGACACATTCATGGCCCGACTCGACGAAGAGGCAGAGGCTATTGTGGAGAGCCTACCATCGCCTCCTACCGAGAGTAGTGAGGAGGTGGAGGAGAACACTGTTGAGCCTTGGCCAATGGCATCTGACCAAGGCATGGATGCATCCTTGAGTGATTTACAGAAAGCTGACCCCAGTATTGCAGAATGTCGCAATGTAGCTCTCTCTAAGAAGGAGATTGTAGATGCAGCAACTGGGTACTATTACAATGATCAGATTTTGATGAGAAAATGGAGACCACAGAGTGCTCCCTTGTCAAATGAGTGGGAGGTAGTCCACCAGGTTATGTTGCCTACTGGCTATAGGGAGAGAGTTTTGGCAGTTGCTCATGATGATCCTATGGGGGGGGGGGGACATCTAGGTATTAATATTACTTATCACAAAATTTTTAAACATTTTTATTGGCCCAAGGTGAAAAGCGATGTGGCAAAATTTTGTTGCTCATGTATTCCTTGTCAGCTTGTTGGGAAACCAAACCAGACACCACCTAAAGCTCCTCTAGGGCCTATTGTTGTGCCGGAGGAACCATTTTCTCATGTGGTAATGGACTGAGTTGGTCCATTATCTAGAACTAAATCTGGTAATATTTACTTAATCACGATGAAGTGTATCATGGACCGTTACCTTGAAGATTTTGCTGTAAGGAACATCCGAGCAAAGACTGTTGTTGCTCGTATATTGCAATTTTTTTTCTACTTTTGGACTACCTCGGATGGTACAAACCAACAATGGTACTAATTTTAAGTCTGACATTTTTTAACAATTCTGTAATGACCATGGAATAACTCATAAGGTTTCCAGCCCATACCATCCACAAAGTCAGGGGGGTAATTGAGAGGTTCCATCAAACCCTTAAGCAGATGCTGAAGACATCGTGCGAGAATTCCCATAGATTCTGGGATGAGAACCTGCCTTATGTTTTGTTTACTGCTCGTGATGAGGTACAAAGTTCAATGGGTTGTTCTCCTTTTGAGCTAGTCTTTGGCCATAAGATTCGTGGACCCTTGCAAATGTTACAGGAGAATCTGTAGGGAATGGAACGTTGACCGAAGGTTCGGCTTTCTTTACGCAACACCACCAGAGACTCAGGGACTGCAAGGCGGCTGCACCAAAGTATCATGGAAAGGCCCAAGAAGATATGAAAGAACGACACAATGCTAAGGCTAAGTTGCAGGTATTTCAGCCTGGTGACCCTGTCCTTGTATTAAAGCCTCGACTAGGGAACAATATGTCTCATAAGTACGAAGGCCCCTATATTGTGACAGAAAAGGTTGGGGACCTCACGTACAAAGTGAGGCACTCTTACAAGCATAACCAGGTGATGCTTGTACACTTGAATCATCTGAAGAAGTTCCAGGGCCCCAGGCCCGTAACTAACCAATGTCTCCTTTTCCAGTGAGGAAGGGGATGATTGTTCTGGGGACCCAACTAATCTCATTCTCAATAATTCTAGTTCTGTGAATGCTGTGGAGTAGGGACTGTCCCATTTGCAGATGGCCCAACGTGAAGAGGTGCAGTCGTTACTTGACGAATTCTCCAGTCTGTTCGGGGAGGTCCCAACCTAGACTGATGCTATCTACCATGATTTCAAGTTGACGGACTACATCCCCATTCGTCTTCAACCCGATCGGATGAGCCCAGAAAAAAAGGCCATCGTGCAGAACGAAGTCGACTTTCTGCTCCATCACGGCCTCATCCGGCGGAGCCAGGGCTCTTGGCACTCACCCTGCCTTTTGGTCCCCAAACTAGATGGCTCCTGGCGATTATGCACCGACTATTGGCAGCTCAACAAGGTGACCATCGTGGATGCCTATCCGCTGCCCCACCTAGAAGACTGCATCGACGAGATTGGAAACGCCAAGTACGTCTCGATATTCGACCTCTCGAGGGGATATTACCAGAACCAGCTCACCCAGCGCGCCAAGCAACTAACTGCGTTCATAACACCCGATGGTGTCTTCGAGTATAAAGTGTTACCATTCGGCTTGCGTAATGCAATTTAGATGACATTGTGCTTTTTGATAGTAATTGGGCTGACCACATAGCTAGGTTATGCCAGTTGTTCACAGTTTTGAAAAATGCAAATCTAACCTCAAATGCAAAAAGTGTTATTTTGGCCAAGGCACAGTAACGTACCTCGGTTATGAAGTGGGCCAAGGAAAAGTGTTACCTCGGCAAGATAAAGTCAGTGCCATTCTGGAGTATCCGTGCTTCGGTCTAAAAAGGACGTTCAAAGGTTTATCGGTATGTGTGCGTACTACCGGCGCTTTTATCAGAACTTTTCCAGGGTCGCCATGCCTCTCACAGACTTGTTGTGGAAGGACGTTAAATTTAAGTGGTCATCAGACTGTGCATAGGCATTTAAAAATTTGACATTGATCTTAGCTTCCACCCCAGTGCTCGCTAGTCCAAGGTTCGACCGACCATTTAAAACTCATGTTGATGCATCTGACTCGGGTGCTGGTTCAGTGTTGTTGCAAACTGGGGATAATCAAGTGGACCACCCAGTATACTATTACTCTGTGAAATTTGACAAGGCACAACACAATTATTCAGTGGTAGAAAAAGAAGCGTTGGCGCTGGTGTTAACATGTAAAAAGTTTGAAGTATATCTAACAGGTAATATAGTGGGAGTGTACACGGACCATAACCCACTAGTGTTCTTAAGCCAGATCAAGGAGACGAACAAACACATCCTCAGGTGGGCATTGTACCTATATGACTTCAATCTTTCCATTATCCACCTACCAGGCCGGCTCAACGTGATAGCCGATGCGCTATCCCGGTTACCTGAGTGATATTCATCTGAGCCACAGGAAGCCATATGCCAACTGTCATGCTTTAGTTATTTTTTTAGGTTCTCCTGTGACATTAAATATTCCGTGTCAAATTTATTTACTTTCCCGTTTTTTTTTTGTGTATGTGCTTTTTCTTTCAGAAAATTAAATATTGTGTCCTTTTTCTTTCAAAGAATTCCTTTGGGCTTTTTCTTGCAGAGAAATTTTTGTTTGGTTGATTTTCTTTTATTGCATAGATTTTCCTTTTTATTCTCTGTATGCTCTGAAGGGGGAAGAAGTGTTACGACCCTGGGTTCCATAGATGGAAACCAGAGGTCAATTTGCATTCTAAATAATTACTTTGCATTAATGGATAGGATTGGATAATGTGAGAAGGATAGTCAATTACAATAACAATTACATGCAGGACCCCTTAAAGCTTGGTTCTGCAGTATTCCCGTCATCGTTGCCAAACGTAAGATGAATCTTGTTTCTCCCAGAGCATTCAGACTCTGAGCTTGTTGTTGATTAAATATTATATTGAACTAGTTATCAGCTATTCTTAGAACTATTAAAGTAACTAGTAACGAAGGCCAGTAAAGACTTGTATTGTTTGTAGCTGCACGATCACCTAGGTTAACTTCCCTGCAACAATAACTTGGAGAGCTCGGGGACTGAATACTACTTCGCTGTTCTCTGGTCTGGCTGTGTTTGTGTCAACATCTTCCCTGTGTGGCTCTGTTACCATTCTCCTCCTTCTTCTCCCTTTCCCTTACTTTAGTCTAAAGTGATTCTCTAAGTTAAGTATAACCCTGTGTAACCGGTCTCTGGCAAAAGTTGTAGTTATTGAGTAGTCTAAGTCAGTGTTTTGGGCATCCCTAAGTGTATTGTGCTGTGACTAGGGTGCCACGTGGGGCTTAGCTACCCCAGGCTGCTTCAAGCCTTCGAGTTCTTTTCAAGTAGACTTTACCCTAACTTTTCCCTAGTGTAAGCCTTGTATCCTGTCTATGTAGACCAAGGTAGTTAACGTAAGATAGTGTGATAAAGTGTTGTTATTATAGTAATGTATTTGGGGGGTTGTTAAAGGGTTTAATAAATAAGTTAGTTTTTGAGGTGTATCCATTAATCCTGTTGAAGTGGTGTAGCTGATTGTATACTAAACAGCAGACCTGTATTCTAAAACCTTGAAGCATTAACAGGAACCTACGTTCCTTGGGGGCCGGGCCTATCTATCCCACTATTTTTGATACATCTTGATTCTAGCTGTTGGCCCTTCTGAGTAACACTTCATACTCCTCATAACAAGCAACATTTTTCTTAACAGTTATTATAATGGATAACTATTTATGGATATTGAGGTGGATTGGTATGGATGACAATAGTGGTGGATTATTTTTTTTTTTGGATTAATATAGAAGGTTAGCGTGGTGGCCTATTCTGTTGGATTATTCTCGTTGATTATTATGGAGGGTTATTGTGGTGGATTATTATAGAGGGTTATTGTGGTGGATTATTATGGAGGATTATTTTGGTGTATTATTCTAGAGGAATGTTGTGGTGGATTATTTTGGAGAGTTATTGCGGTGGATTATTTTGGAGATTGTGGTGGTTTAATATGGATTGCCACAATGGTGAATTATTCGGTTGTTCAGGTGGGGTCCCCTGAGGAGGTGAATAAAATACTGGGTTGGTAATTTTATTAGTTAGGATGAGTCATAGTCAGTGTGTTGGGGTCACCCGCTGGGGGTCCTCAGGTTAGTGTTTGGGGTCACCCACCGGGATCACAATGGTCCTCAGGACAGTGTGTGGGGTTACTCGCCGGGGTCACAACAGTCTTCAGGTTAGTGTGAGGGGTCACCCACTGGGGTCACAATGATCCTCAGGTCAGTGTATGTGGGGTCACCCGCTGGGATCACAAGGGTCTTCATGTAATGGAGTCCGGGGACTAAAAGTTCTCTTCTGTCCATTAGCCCGGCCGATAGTTAATTATTCTATAGTTCCCCAGAGTTCCTAATATACGCTCCAGTTCAACACCCAGTAACCTCGGTGTTTGATCACCTCGGTATCACCAATATAAGGCATTGTACCTGACCAGCTATCAGTAACTCTAGAGACTCTACACACTTCCACTGCCATCACCTGAATCAACTCCTCACTGATTAACTCTCCTAATTGACGATGAAACAGGAAAGAACCAATTAGACATAACTCCCCGAATGTGGAACCCCAATTTACAATTAAAGGTGGCTTACTGAACTAAAACAAAGGAAAATATATTGAAACAATAAAGAAACTTACATGGAGCACATGGCGGTATTGCCCAAAACCCAGGATAATGCTATTGAGTAATGCTACTTGCTGACTCCCTCTCGGACCTCTTCTTTCTTCACTCCAGGTCTGCCTGCAGTCTTGACGACGCAGCCGGTGGGTGGTGGTGACATCCAGACAGCTACCCACGATGGTGTTAGACGTTGACATCCCGTGACAGCTTTATGTTGACAGCATGCTGAGGCCAGGACAACCTCGTTAGTAACGTCAGGTGTCGGCCGGGTGACTGGTGGATTTTGCTTTTTTGGTGGATTACAATGGAGTGTTATTGTGGTGGATTATTATGGAATGTTACTCTGGTGGATTATTATGTAGGGATATTGTGGTACGGAAGGTTGTTTGGTGGATTATTTTGGAGGGTTATTGTAGTGGATTATTATATAGGGTTATTGTTGTGGATTATTATATAAGGTTATTGTTATGGATTAAAATGAGGTATTAATGTAGTGGATTATTATGAAGGGTTGTTGAGAAAGATTATTATGGTGGAGGGTTATTATGGTGGATTATTATGAAAGGTTGTTGTGGAGGATTTTTATGTAGGGTTAATTTTGGTGGATTATTATGAAGGCTTATTGTTTTGTATAATTATGGAGAGTTATTGTTGTAGATTATAATGGAGGGATATTTTGGTGGTTTATTGGGGAGGGCCATTGTTGTGGATTATTATTGAGGATTATTGTGGTGGATTATTGTGGAAAAATATTTTGAAGGATCATGTTTTCGAGCATTATAGAAGGTAATCATTGTGGATTATTCTCGTGGAATACTATGGATGGTTATTGTGTTGGATTATTACAGATTTACTTTGGTATTTTATTTTTGGAGGGTTATTGTAATGGTTAATTATTGAGGGATAGTGAGGTGGATTCTTTTGGATGATAATAGTTGGAGATTATTGCGGTGAATTATTTTAGAGGGTTTTTTAATTTTGTTTATTATAAGGGGTTAAAGTGGTAGCTCTGTTGGATTATTCTCGATGATTATTGTAGTGGATTATTACGGGGGATTTTTTCGTGGATTATTATAGAGGAATCTTGTAGTGGATTATTTTGAAGGGTTATTGTGGTGGTTTAATACGGATGGTTACTGTGGTGAGTTATTTGGTTGTTCAGGCTGTTCACCTGAGGAGGTGAATAGAATACTGGGTTGAGGACTTTATAATTAAGGAAGTCATAATCAGTGTGTGTGGGGCCACCCGCTGGAGTCACACCAGTCTTCAGGTCAGTTTGTGAGGTCACCCACCCGGGGTCACGACGGTCCTCAAGTCTACCCTATGCAGCTTAGGAACCTTTCTCTTACCTTAAGACAATGGTTTAATATAAATTCCTCAAACACGTAATAAATGCAGCAATTGAGATAAACAGATGGAACATAAAGTCACCTCAGAAGTTTGGCTTCAATAACAATTAAAAGCAAATAAGAGCAAAAGATGTAATTGGAGATTAAAATTAATTTGAACTTATAGGTTATTACTCTGAAATATTACTACAACAGTCTATTATTGTAGGTTATTATTGTCAGTTATTATTACAACAGGCTCTTCTAGTAGGTTTTTACTGCAAGTTATAATTGCAGGTTGTTAATTAATACTAGCTTGCTCTTCATTCAGGATATTAAGACTGATTATTCAGACGAGTTATTATAACAAGTCACTAGGGATATTATTACAACTGATTGTTACGTATGATCATTTACACAATCTGATTGTTGTAGCTGGTTATTACATTTTCAGGCTATTACGAAAATGTTATTAGGCTAGTTAAGACGGGTTATTGAGGAGGGGGAATAACGATGAGCTAGTTATACAGGGTGTTACAGCATGTTTTGTGTTTTATAATTTGTGTTGAATATTACCTGCAATTATTCGTGTTATTTCTGCTCGCTATTACGTCAGGCTATTATGAGGTGTTATTAATGTAGGTTATTATGGGGGTTCTTATAGCAAAGTTTGGCAAAAGGTTATTACTTCTGGATATTAATGCAGGTTATTGCTGTTATTCTTTTAGAGATGGTAATTACTTGAGATCACAATGAGCGGTTATTATAAACTGGCTAATACTGCAGTTTCTAACAGCTGATTATTAAGATTGGTGGTTTTACTTTATTCAAGCTTTTAATATAAGTCCCAAGTTCACTTAACAAGTGAACAAATCCACAAGGTAAACCACGGGATCCTAGTGAGGACAGTAGCACTCCAGGTTGCAATTCTTTTGACCATGTGGTGGCACAGTTGACTAAGGCGTGTCTGGGAACATCCCGTGCATAAGTTCGAACCCTCATCAAGACCCTTGTGGATTTGATCATTTGATATATCAGTCTATTGTGATTTCTGTGTGTACTTAATAAGTTTTAAAATAGATGTAGGGAGCTTCAATATGATGCAACATGATGCCAGAATACAATTTGTACTCATAATATCGCACATAGAAAATATTATGTGACCTTCACAACCCAGGCCAACATGGATTTCGAGCGGGAAGACGTTGCCTCTCACAGCTACTTGAGCACTACGACAAAGTCACGGAGGCATTAGACGAAAAACAGAATGCTGATGTGATATACACGGACATCGCAAAGGATTTCGATAAATGTGACCATAGCGTGATAGCTCACAAAATAAAGTCAATGGGAATAACCGGTAAAGTAGGACGCTGGATACTCTGTTTTCTGTCAAACAGGACTCAGCGAGTAACTGTCAACCATATAAAATCTAGTCCAAGTGCAGTTAAAAGCTCTGTACCTCAGGGTACAGTCCTTGCACCGCTGCTTTTTCTTATTCTCATATCAGATATAGACAAAAATACAAGTCACAGCTTCGTATCATCCTTTGCAGATGACACAAAAATCAGTATGAAAATTACCTCAACTGAAGACATTGAAAAACTTCAAGCTGATATTAATAAAGTTTTCGACTGGGCATCAGAAAATAACATGATGTTTAACAGTGATAAATTCCAGGTACTCAGGTACGGTAAAAATGAGGACCTTAAACATAATACAGGGTACAAAACACAATCAAATGTACCCATACTAGGAAAACAGCATGTAAAGGATTTGCGAATAATGATGTCTGACGACCTAACGTTTAGGGAGCATAACCAAGCAAATATTGCGACAGCCTGAAAAATGATAGGATGGATTACGAGAACTTTCAAATCCAGGGATCCCATCACAATGGTTGTACTCTTCAAGTCACTTGTGTTGTCCCGTCTTGAGTACTGCTCAGTACTCACTTCCCCCTTCAGAGCAGGAGAGATTGCTGAAATAGAGGGAATACAGAGAACATATACGGCACGCATAGACGCGATAAAGCACCTAAAATATTGGGATCGTCTCAAAGCCCTCCAAATGTACTCACTAGAAAGAAGACGAGAGATATCAAATAATATACACCTGGAAGATACTGGAGGGCCAAGTACTAAATCTACACAGTAAAATAACAACGTACTGGAGTGAACGATATGGAAGAAAATGCAGAATAGAACCAGTGTAGAGCAGAGGTGCCATAGACACAATCAGAGACCACTGTATAAACATCAGAGGTCCACGGTTGTTCAACACCCTCCCAGCAAGCATAAGAAATATTGCCGGAACAACCGTGGACAGCTTCAAGAGGAAACTAGATTTATTCCTCCAAGGAGTTCCGGACCAACCGGGCTGTGGTGGGTATGTGGGCCTGCGGGCCGCTCCAAGCAACAGCCTAGTGGACCAAACTCTCACAAGTCAAGCCTGGCCTCGGGCCGGGCTTGGGGAGTAGAAGAACTCCCGAACCCCATCAACCAGGTATCAACCATGTATTATACCTAATTCAATAACAAATAAAAACGGATTGCAATAACATATATTTCTCTTGGGGAAGATTATTTCGGAAGGTTATTACTGCGAGATATCATTAAAGGCTGTTATAGTAGTAATTATGATACGCATTTTGTGCAGGTTACTTCATCAAAATATTGCCAGAGGCAAAACCAGAAAGAATTTTACAAGTTATTTGGACAGAGAATTACTGCTGGTTATAACTTCTACATATTAGTTATGTTATAGGAACAGGTTATAAGGTCTGGTTATGTTCGCAGGTTGTTAGACTGACAACTCCACAGTATACCTGAGAATGTGACTGCCAGACGAGGGCTTCTACAGGTTACATGAACATGTGGTGGCCAAGTAAACCAACATCACAGTGTACCTGACCTCTTGGTTTACCAAACAAGCAGTTCCACAATATTGAGAACTTCGTGGTTGTCAGACATGCCAGCTTCGCTGTGTACAAAATAATGCGGTTTTAAGACATGCAGCTTTGCAGTATACATGACAACATTGTTACTAGGTTAACATCTCCAGAGTATACATGACAATATCGTTACTAGGTTAATATCTCCAGAGTATACATGACAACATCGTTAGTAGGTTAACATCTCCAGAGTATACATGACAACATCGTTACTATGTTAACATCTCCAGAGTATACATGACCACCTCGTTTTTAAAGATGCCAATTCCTCAAAATATATGATCATTTAATTACAAAACACAGCACCATCTCATGGCCACGTGGCTGTCAGGTCAGCTCTGCATAATACATGACCACGTGGCTGTCAGGTCAGCTCTGCAGTATACATGACTACGTGGTAAGCGAGCTACAAAGTATACATGATCACGTGATATCTACAGTGCAACCGTTGATTAATGCCAACATAAGTAAACACACTGGTGACCTCTGATGACCCAGAGGTCATAACAGTCTTGACACGAGTCAATGTTTTCATTCTTAAAATAACAGGAGTCTTGTATTAAGACTTTTCTCATAAGTACTTGAGGGCAGTTTTCACTCCTTAATGGTTATCACTGCCTTCAGATAAAGGTTCTTAGTGTCACTTAGTGTTGAGGTGAAGGTCTATATACAACCCGTCCTCCAAATAGAACGTCGCATTTTGACGTATACTCTACCTAAGGCCAAAAATTGTCGTACTAGAAAATGGTAAAGGCTCGCGAAATTTTCATACTCTCTCGTTTTCTGCTGAGGATCCTCTGTTAGGTTAGGATAATGGGTCATTAATACGTCAGTTTCTTGACGTTGGGAACCTTAGGAGGACGGTCTGCTTCATAATACTTTGTGAGTCTTAAATAATAAGGAAGAGTCATGGTCAGTGTGTGGGGTCACCCGCTGGTGTCCTGACGATCCACAGGTCGACCCGACAATGAACACAGTCTTCCTTTTACCTTAAGTCAACAGTTTAATATAACTTCCCAAAACACGTAATAAACTCAGCAACCGTTTAAAACAGATAAAACATAAAGTCACCTCAAAATTTTGGATTCAATAACAATTAAGGGACTAAGAGCAAAAAATATAACTGGTGTTTAAAAGAAAATGAACATAGATGTTATTACTCCGGGATATTAATATTGTTGGTTATTACTGTGAGTTATTATTACAACAGCCTATTCTCGTAGGTGTTTAGTGCAAGTTATAACTGCAGGTTGTTATACCAGCTGGCTGTTCATTCAGGATATTGAGACTGATTATTGAGGCGGGTTATTATAACAGGTCGCTAGGGACAGTTTAACAACTGATTGTTACGTTTGGTTATTTACACAAAGTGATTGTTGTGGTTTATTATTATATCAGAATATTACGTAATAGCCTGATGTTAGCGGCGGGGAATTACGAAAGTTGGTTATACAGGGTGTTGCAGCATGTTTTTGTGTTCACCTAGTTGTGCTTGCTGGGGGTTAAACTCTGCTCTCTAGGCCCGCCTCTCAACTATCAGTCAATCAACTGTTACTAACCACTAACAATTTTTTTTCCTCACCCAGGAAGCAGCTCGTAACAGCTGTTTACCTTCCAGGTATCTATTAACTGTTAGGTAACAGGAGTATTAGAGTGAAAGAACCGCTGCCCGTCTGTTTCTGCTGGCTCCTGGATCGAACCTGGATCCTAGGATTGCGAGTCTACAGTGTTGTCTACTCAGCCACAGGCCCCACCCCATATCCCTATGCTGGATATTGCCAGGAAATATAACAAGCGGGGTGGTCCAGCTTTATATAGGCGCCGGGTATGGTGCCTAGTTTCTCACTGTAGCAAGCTGGGTGGACCAGCTGTATATGGGCGCCTGAGAATGGTGCCAGGCCTGTCATTATAGTAAGCCGGGTGATTATTATTGAGTGTTATTTTGGTGGATTATTATGGAGGTTGTTATGGTGGATTATTATGGAAGGCCACTTTGGTGGATTATTATGGAGGGCCACTTTGGTGGATTATTTTGGAGGGTCATTGTGGTGGATTATTTTGGAGGATTATTGTGGTGAATTATTATGGAGGGTTATTGGCGTGGTTTATTTTGGAGGGTTATTGTAATGTATTATTTTATAGGGTTAAAGTTGTGGATTATTATGGAGAATTATCGAGGCGGATTATTATGGAGGTTACTGTGGAGGATTTTTATTGAGGGTTATTTTGGTGGATTATTTTGAGGAGTTATTGTAGTGGATAATTTTGGAGGGTTATTGAAGTGGATTATTATATAGGGTTATTGTAGTGGATTAAAACGAAGTGTTAATGTGCTGGATTATTATGGAAGGTTATTGTGGTATATTATTATTATAGAAGAATGTTGTGGAAGATTATTATGGAGGGTTAATTTTGGAGGATTACTATGGAGGGTTATTTTATTGTATTATTATGGAAAATTTTTTTGGTTGAGTATAATGTAGGGCTATTTTGGTGGTTTATTGTGGAGGGTCATAATTATGGATTATTATTGAGGATTATTATGGTGGATTATTGTTGTTAATTATTGTGGTGAATTATTTTGTAGGATCTTGTTGTAGAGTATTATAGAAGGTTATCGTTGTGGAATATTCTCGTTGAATATTATGAAGGGTTAACATTGTTACTAGGTTAACATCTCCAGAGTATACATGACCACCTCGTTGCCACAGAAGACAATTCCACAAAATATATGACCTTTTAGTTGCAAGAACAGCAGCTTCTCATGACCACGTGGCTGTCAGGTTTTTAGTGCATGTTATAATTACAGGTTGTTATACCAGCTTGCTGTTCATTCAGAATATTGAGACGTATAATTGAGGCGGGTTATTATAAAAGGTCACTTGGGATAGTTTAACAACTGACATTTACGTCTGGTCATTTACACAAACTAATTGTTGTTATTGGATATTACAATATGATATTACGTAAAGATTTAGACTAGTTAAGACGGGTTATTGAGGCGGAAAATTACAAGGAGCTAGTTATACTGGGTGTTGCAGCATGGTTTTTGGGCAGGATAATACCTGGAACTATAGCAAGCTGGGTGGACCAGCGTACATGGGTGCCTGGGTATGGGTCCCGACCTGTCACTATAGCAAGCCGTGTGGACCGTCTCTATATGGGCACCTGGATATGGTACGTGTCAGTCCTGTCGCTATAGCATGCTGGGTGAACCAGCTGTATATGGGTGTTACGAATCATCACGTGATTGACTCTCAATGGAGTAAATCTGCATGAAGTGTGAGCGGATGCATATGATATTTAATAATATTGCATGCTATAAGTCATATGGTAATGAAAGCTGGTGTGAGAGGGGGTCAAGGAGTCATGGGCTTGCCTGGGGAGTGAACGTGTGTTGGACGCGAATCTTTCATGTGAGGAGGACTAGTCTTGTCCAGTGTAATGTTGCCAAGATGTTTCATAATTCAGTTATATGTATTCTTATAAGAATGTTTATGATTGTAGTTATCACTTTAGAATGTATTAAATATTATGTTAGTGTGATTGTGTCAGTTTGGGAGTTGTTACTTCCGTATACAGTGTGTGAGTTTAACAGTTGTGTGAGACTTGTTGGTAACTGGGAGGTGAGGGAAACAGCGTCTGAGAGGGAGTAGAGTCGCGTGTGAGACCTCAGTAGCGAGGAGTGTGGACTGGTATCAACATATATTACTTAAGTAGTTGTATTTCTCTGTTGTTATGATAGCTGTATGTAACAGGTCTGGCATATAAATAATAGACACATTAATAATAATTATTATTCTCACAGTGTGATGCCCAGTTCTCTGGTTTATATACATTTTCTTTTTGTGTTGTCTCCTATACGTAAACCGAGTGTATCATTAACATAGTATTTATTCACCCCATTTATCCCAAGATAGACTTACATTATAATAAATTTGGGTGAATACAATGATTACGAAAATACAGTCAGAGCAGCAAGACTAGTGGTACTTAACAATGAGTGCCTGGGTATTGTGACAGGCCTGTCACTATAGCAAGCTGGGCGGATAATCTATATGTGGGTGCCTGGGTATGGTGCCAGGCCTGTTACTATACTTGCTTGATACCTGCTTGATGGGGTTCTGGGAGATCTTCTACTCTCCAAGCCCGGCCCGAGGCCCGGCTTGACCTGTAAGAGTTTGGTCCACTAAGCTGTTGCTTGGAGCGGCCCGCAGGCCCACTTATCCACCTCAGCCCGGTTGGTCTTACACTTCTTTGAGAAAATTATCTAGTTTTCTCATGAAGATGTCCACGGTTGTTCAGGCAATATTTCTTATACTCGCTGGAAGGGTGTTGAACAGCCGCGGACCTTTGTTATTCATACAGTGTTCTCTGATTGTGCCTATGACACCCTTGCTCCCAACTGGTTCTAGTCTGCATTTTCTTCTATATCGTTCTCTCAAGTATGTTGTTATATTACTGTGTAGATTTGGGACCTGGCCCTCCCCTCTACCCCCTCTCTACCTGTTACCTCACACTCCCTACCCATTTCCGACCTTACCTTGTCTTTCATCGTTCATATTTCCGTACAGCTATTTATATTTTAGATATCGTAATGTTAGTTCCTTTACACCAAAACATATATCAGATCTGTTTTACGCAAACCAAGCGAGACATCTCAATATGTCGCCCAAGCCTTCAACACCTGACTTATTAAGTTGCCCCCAGGCTACCTGTCCCGACACCCACAATATGTAAGCTGCCGCCGGCTACCTGTCCCCCGGCGTTCAACACTTGATTACCTGTCAAGTCATTGCCAGCGTTCACCACCGTAATAATGTATATATTCAATAGGCATTAATAAAACGTATTTATTTATTGGTCTATATGAAACATTAAAACCCTCATTAACTCCACTCTAATACTTGGTCCACATAAAGCTATAAGAGTGCCTCTAATCCAGTTTACAAGAACAACTTTCTGCTTACAAAAATAAAATTTGCCAAACAAAGGCATATCCTAAAGGATTTTTTCAGTTATAACGAACAAAGGTTAGGGAAAGGATAGGTCCATTAAAAGCCGAGACAGGTCAGATAACGGATAATGACGAAGAGATGAGTAGTATTTTTATTAAATGTTTTGTCTCTGTATTTACTAAAGAAGAACTTAACTCTATGCCTTCAGCCGAATAAGTCTATGTGGATGGGGACGAGGACAGGTTGACCAGTCTAACAGTTACCAGGGATGATATTATTAAACAAATAGTAAAACTCAAACCAAACAAATCCCCAGGGCCGGATGAAGTGTTCGCCAGGGTGCTTAAAGAATGCAAAGGGGAGCTTTGCGAGCCATTGTATACCATATTTAATAAATCATTAGAGTCAGCCAGAGTGCCAGAGTCGTGGAGGGTTGCAAATGTGGTACAAATTTTTAGGAAAGGAGATTTATCACTTACATCAAACTATCAGTCAATCAGCCTAACATCTGTTGTGGGAAAGTTACTTGAATCGATAATTGCAAATACCATTCATCTTCATCTTGAAAAACATAAATTAATAAATGAGTCACAACATGGTTTTACAAATGGCCATTCGTGTTTAACAAATTTGCTATCTTTCTATTCCAGCATAGTTGAGGCAGTTGATAGTGGTAAGGTTTGCGATGTTGTGTACCTTGACTTTAGCAAAGCTTTTGATACAGTACCACATGAAAGACTGATTAAAAGACAGAGGCTCATGGTATTGGGAGTGCTATATTAAGTTGGATTAGGGCATGGCTATTCCAAAGGAAACAGAGTTAATGTTTGGAATTAAGTCAGAGTGGGAAAATTTTGTACGTGGAGTGCTCAAGGCTCTGTCCTGGGGCCCTCTGTTGTTTATAATATATATAAATGATTTAGATTCAGGTTTGAGTAGCAACATTTGCAAATTTGCCGATGATACAAAAATCGGTAAGGAAATTAACACAGAAGAAGACTCACTATCACTACAAGTTGATCTAAATAGGGTTTTGAAATGGTCAAAAGATTGACAGATGCAGTTTAATGCTGATAAATGTAAAGTTCTGAGGCTAGGTAATGATGATAGAGTTACAAGATACGAGCTAGATGGTGTTGAGATTGCGAAGTCGGATTGCGAAAGAGGTCTTGGAGTTATGATTAGTAAGAATTTAAAACCAAAGGATCAATGCATGAATGTTCGTAATAAGGCAAATAGGACACTGGGATTTATTAATCAAAGTGTTTGGAACAAGACACCTGGTGTTGTTCTTCAGCCAATTGGAGAGCTTGTAAGAAATGGATCCCACAGAATTTTGGCTTACCAAAATCTTGTCCCCATTGTTAGGAACTATTTCCTCTTCTCATTTGACCAATTCTCTTGAATTAGTTAACAAATTGAATAGTGTTCCTGTCACTCCTGATGTAAAGTTAATCAGTTTTGATGTTTGTTCCTTCTTTACTAAGGTACCGGTTGATGATATTCTCGATTATCTTGCTCGTGAACTAATGTGCCATGTTTTACCTCTTTCTGCTGATATTATTGTCAAACTTGTTAAGTTGTGCATTAAAGAATGTAAATTTACCTTTAATAATGAGTATTATTTACAGACTTTTGGAATGGCAATGGGAAATCCTTTATCGCCATTGCTTTCAAACTTGTACATGGAATTCTTCGAAAAGAAATTTGCTTCAAAAATAACTCCTGGAATCAATCCATGGTTTAGATATGTTGATGATATTTTGGGTATATGGCCTTCAGATGTGAACAAAGACGAATTTGTAGCCAAACTTAATGATCAAGTCACCTCTATAAAATTTACTATGGAGACTGAAATTGATAAATGTTTGCCATTCGTAGATGTTCTTATTCATAGGGAAGATTCTTCACAGAAGTTTAGTGTCTACAGAAAACCTACGAATAATTTATCATTATTTAATTCATTATTTTTCAGGGCATAGATACAATGTGAAAAAGTCAATTTTTTCTTCAATGTATCTAAGAGCTCTTCGAGTAGTGAGTCCAGAATTCTTAGACGAAGAGTTTAAGAATATTAATTCGATTGGTCTCAAGCTTTGTTACCCACTGAGTTTTTTGGAAGTTTGCCGTTGCAAAGCACGTCGTACATATTATAATAATATATGCAGTGAAAAAATTCGCCCCAAAAATGTGTTATGTTTACCATATTTCTCTGGGTTTGAGAATATTGTCAAGGCCTTGAAACTTTTTAATATACATGTAATGTTTAGCTACGAAAATACTGTTGGTAAGCTATTAGTTAGGAAGAGCCCTCGTAGTGATAATTGTGTCATTTATAAAATACCTTGTAAAGACTGTAATAAGTTCTATGTTGAGCAAACATCTAAAGATTTGAAATGTAGAATTTCGCAACATAAATACTCTGTAAGACATGGCCAATTGTCTAATGCTTTGTTTGTTCATCTGTCAGAAGATGCTCACCAAATTGATTGGGAGATGGCGTCTTCAATAACGAATTGTAAAAGCACCTATAGTAGAAACATAATTGAATCTGCTTTGATACAGATCACAAAAGAAAGTAATTTGAACATTAGCAGTAGTCTATATACCTTAGATCCACTTTTAATAGATCAATTAAAGGGCGATTTAAGTAGGATCATTGGAACACATTTGTCTCACTAATTCATTGTAAATATTTACTATTTTATGCTATAATTATCTATGTGTGGGCCTGTGTGTAGTTGCTGCATCAGATGGGCCAATGGGCTGCATCAGATGGGCCAATGGGCTGCATCAGATGGGCCAATAGGCCCTCTGCAGTGTATACGTATTGTACCTCACTCCACCATTCTCTCCTTCCTATTTATGTCCAGTACTCGATCTATAAAATCACTCCTTCTGAAGATGTATTAATATACGAAAGTACTTAAGGAAATTCCTGTTTCATTTTTCCTCCGTGGTCTGACACTGTCACATATATATATATATATATATATATATATATATATATATATATATATATATATATATATATATATGTCGTACCTAGTAGCCAAAACGCACTTCTCAGCCTACTATGCAAGGCCTGATTTGCCTAATAAGCCAAGTTTTCCTGAATTAATATATTTTCTCTAATTTTTTTTTTTATAAAATGATAAAGCTACCCATTTCATTATGTATGAGGTCAATTTTTTTTTATTAGAGTTAAAATTAACGTAGATATATGACCGAACCTAACCAACCCTACCTAACCTAACCTATCTTTATAGGTTAGGTTAGGTTAGGTAGCCGAAAAAGTTAGGTTAGGTTAGGTTAGGTAGGTTAGGTAGTCGAAAAGCAATAAATTCATGAAAACTTGGCTTATTAGGCAAATCGGGCCCTGCATAGTAGGCTGACAAGTGCGTTCTGGCTACTAGGTACGACATATATATATATATTTATATATATATATATATATATATATATATATATATATATATATATATATATATATATATATATATATATAAATATATATATATATATGTATATGTCGTACCTAGTAGCCAGAACGCACTTCTCAGCCTACTACGCAAGGCCCGATTTGCCTAATAAGCCAAGTTTTTCTGATTTAATATACTTTCTCTAATTTTTTTCTTATGAAATGATAAAGCTACCCATTTCATTATATATGAGGTCAATTATTTTTTATTGGAGTTAAAATTAACGTAGATATATGACCGAACCTAACCAACCCTACCTAACCTAACCTAACCTATCTTTATATATAAGGTTAGGTTAGGTAGCCGAAAAAGTTAGGTTAGGTTAGGTTAGGTAGGTTAGGTAGTCGAAAAACAATTATTTCATGAAAACTTGGCTTATTAGGCAAATCGGACCTTGCATAGTAGGCTGAGAAGTGCGTTCTGGCTACTAGGTACGACATATATATATATACATATATATGTATATATATATACATATATATATATATATATATATATATATATATAAATATATATATATATATATATATATATATATATATATATATATATATATAACTGAAAACTCACACCCCAGAAGTGACTCGAACCCATACTCCCAGATGCCACGCAACTGGTATGTACAAGACGCCTTAATCCACTTGACCATCACGACCGGACATAATGAGGTGATAGCCGAGGCTATTTGAACCACCCCACCGCCGGCACTCGGATAGTAATCTTGGGCATAGCATTTTACCAAATCACCTCATTCTTTGGGGCACACGTGAGGAACACAAATGCGAACAAGCCTGAATGGTCCCCAGGACAATATGCAACTGAAAACTCACACCCCAGAAGTGACTCGAACCCATACTCCCAGATGCCACGCAACTGGTATGTACAAGACGCCTTAATCCACTTGACCATCACGACCGGACATAATGAGGTGATAGCCGAGGCTATTTGAACCACCCCACCGCCGGCACTCGGATAGTAATCTTGGGCATAGCATTTTACCAAATCACCTCATTCTTTGGGGCACACGTGAGGAACACAAATGCGAACAAGCCTGAATGGTCCCCAGGACAATATGCAACTGAAAACTCACACCCCAGAAGTGACTCGAACCCATACTCCCAGATGCCACGCAACTGGTATGTACAAGACGCCTTAATCCACTTGACCATCACGACCGGACATAATGAGGTGATAGCCGAGGCTATTTGAACCACCCCACCGCCGGCACTCGGATAGTAATCTTGGGCATAGCATTTTACCAAATCACCTCATTCTTTGGGGCACACGTGAGGAACACAAATGCGAACAAGCCTGAATGGTCCCCAGGACAATATGCAACTGAAAACTCACACCCCAGAAGTGACTCGAACCCATACTCCCAGATGCCACGCAACTGGTATGTACAAGACGCCTTAATCCACTTGACCATCACGACCGGACATAATGAGGTGATAGCCGAGGCTATTTGAACCACCCCACCGCCGGCACTCGGATAGTAATCTTGGGCATAGCATTTTACCAAATCACCTCATTCTTTGGGGCACACGTGAGGAACACAAATGCGAACAAGCCTGAATGGTCCCCAGGACAATATGCAACTGAAAACTCACACCCCAGAAGTGACTCGAACCCATACTCCCAGATGCCACGCAACTGGTATGTACAAGACGCCTTAATCCACTTGACCATCACGACCGGACATAATGAGGTGATAGCCGAGGCTATTTGAACCACCCCACCGCCGGCACTCGGATAGTAATCTTGGGCATAGCATTTTACCAAATCACCTCATTCTTTGGGGCACACGTGAGAAACACAAATGCGAACAAGCCTGAATGGTCCCCAGGACAATATGCCCAAGATTACTATCCGAGTGCCGGCGGTGGGGTGGTTCAAATAGCCTCGGCTATCACCTCATTATGTCCGGTCGTGATGGTCAAGTGGATTAAGGCGTCTTGTACATACCAGTTGCGTGGCATCTGGGAGTATGGGTTCGAGTCACTTCTGGGGTGTGAGTTTTCAGTTGCATATTGTCCTGGGGACCATTCAGGCTTGTTCGCATTTGTGTTCCTCACGTGTGCCCCAAAGAATGAGGTGATTTGGTAAAATGCTATGCCCAAGATTACTATCCGAGTGCCGGCGGTGGGGTGGTTCAAATAGCCTCGGCTATCACCTCATTATGTCCGGTCGTGATGGTCAAGTGGATTAAGGCGTCTTGTACATACCAGTTGCGTGGCATCTGGGAGTATGGGTTCGAGTCACTTCTGGGGTGTGAGTTTTCAGTTGCATATTGTCCTGGGGACCATTCAGGCTTGTTCGCATTTGTGTTCCTCACGTGTGCCCCAAAGAATGAGGTGATTTGGTAAAATGCTATGCCCAAGATTACTATCCGAGTGCCGGCGGTGGGGTGGTTCAAATAGCCTCGGCTATCACCTCATTATGTCCGGTCGTGATGGTCAAGTGGATTAAGGCGTCTTGTACATACCAGTTGCGTGGCATCTGGGAGTATGGGTTCGAGTCACTTCTGGGGTGTGAGTTTTCAGTTGCATATTGTCCTGGGGACCATTCAGGCTTGTTCGCATTTGTGTTCCTCACGTGTGCCCCAAAGAATGAGGTGATTTGGTAAAATGCTATGCCCAAGACTACTATCCGAGTGCCGGCGGTGGGGTGGTTCAAATAGCCTCGGCTATCACCTCATTATGTCCGGTCGTGATGGTCAAGTGGATTAAGGCGTCTTGTACATACCAGTTGCGTGGCATCTGGGAGTATGGGTTCGAGTCACTTCTGGGGTGTGAGTTTTCAGTTGCATATTGTCCTGGGGACCATTCAGGCTTGTTCGCATTTGTGTTCCTCACGTGTGCCCCAAAGAATGAGGTGATTTGGTAAAATGCTATGCCCAAGATTACTATCCGAGTGCCGGCGGTGGGGTGGTTCAAATAGCCTCGGCTATCACCTCATTATGTCCGGTCGTGATGGTCAAGTGGATTAAGGCGTCTTGTACATACCAGTTGCGTGGCATCTGGGAGTATGGGTTCGAGTCACTTCTGGGGTGTGAGTTTTCAGTTGCATATTGTCCTGGGGACCATTCAGGCTTGTTCGCATATATATATATATATATATATATATATATATATATATATATATATATATATATATATATATATATATATATATATATATATATATATATATATATATATATATATTGGTAGCAGTCTTTCCTGTAGACATATATTATTAAATATGACCGAAAAAATAAAATTAATAATTCTAACACGAATTTTCTCCATCTTTCTTATGTTTCTTTTCACTGTTGATGGTAATTGAAAAATCAATTCTCCAAAATTCATTTTTATTTCTAGTCTGACGCGACACTTGAGCGCGTTTCGTAAAACTTATTACATTTTCAAAGACTTTAGTTTACACACACACACAACTGAACTATAACTGAATAGAGCTTAAACATCTTCGATTTTTTATACCTGCATTTGGGTGAGGTGATATGTTACAACAGTTTTGGATGAGGTGAAAACAAACTTTCAACACAAGACAGAACACAAAATAATGGGTATTGAAGGTAAGAATGGAAGTAATTGCAGAGGGCCTATTGGCCCATATTTCTTGATGCTTCTATATTGGAGCAGAGTCTTGAAGTGGGTAGAATATAGTTGTGCATTAATTGGCTGTTGATTGCTTGTGTTGACTTCTTGATGTGTAGTGCCTCGCAGATGTCAAGCCGCCTGCTATCGCCGTATCTATCGATGATTTCTGTGTTGTTTGCTAAGATTTCTCTGGTGATGGTTTGGTTATGGGAAGAGATTATATGTTCCTAAATGGAGCCCTGTTGCTTATGCATCGTTAAACGCCTGGAAAGAGATGTTGTTGTCTTGCCTATATACTGAGTTTTTTGAGGCTTACAGTCCCCAAGAGGCCATTTGAAGGCATAGACGACGTTGATCTCTTTTAAAGCGTTCTGCTTTGTGTCTGGAGAGTTTCTCATGAGTAGGCTGACCGTTTTTTTGGTTTTATAGTAAATCGTCAGTTGTATCTTCTGATTTTTTTCTGTAGGTATAACGTTTCTATTAACAATATCTTTCAGGACCCTTTCCTCCGTTTTATGAGCTGTGGAAAAGAAGTTCCTGTAAAATAGTCTAATAGGTGTTGTGTTAGTTGTCACTTCATAGGTTGCATGGCGTTTCACTTTCCTTCTTATGATGTCTTCAACGAAACCATTGGAGAAGCCGTTGTTGACTAGGACCTGCCTTACCCTACAGAGTTTTTTATCGACTTGCTTCCATTCTGAGCTGTGGCGTAGAGCACGGTCGACATAAGCGTTAACAACACTCCTCTTGTACCTGTCTGGGCATTCACTGTTGGCATTGAGGCACATTCCTATGTTTGTTTCCTTAGTGTAAACTGCAGTGTGGAAACCTACGCTCCTTTCCATGATGGTTACATCTAGAAAGGTCAGCTTCCCATCCTTCTCCATCTCGTAAGTGAAACGTAACACAGAATTCGCTCAAATGCCTATTTCAGCTCCTGCAGATGTCTGACATCAGGTACCTGTGTAAAAATGTCGTCAACATACCTGCAGTATATGGCCGGTTTCAAGTTCATGTCGACTAAGACCTTTTGTTCGATGGTACCCATGTAGAAGTTCGCAAACAGGCCACCTAGGGGAGAACCGTTGGCGACCCCATCTACTGCTTATACATGTGCCCTTCCGGGCTCAAGAAGGGTGCCTCTTTAGTACAAGCTTGGAGTAGTTTCCTTAGAATGTTTTCTGGTATGGAAAGGCGGGCCTAGAGAGCAGAGTTCAACCCCCAGCAAGCACAACTAGGTGAAATCAAAAACATGCTGCAACACCCTGTATAACCAGTTTTCGTAATTCCCCGCCACTAACATCAGGCTATTACGTAATATCCTGATGTAATAACCAACCACAACAATCAGTTTGTGTAAATAACCAGACGTAACAATCAGTTGTTAAACTATCCCTAGTCACCTGTTATAATAACCCGCCTCAATAATCACAATAATTCTAACACGAATTTTCTCCATCTTTCTTATGTTTCTTTTCACTGTTGATGGTAATTGAAAAATCAATTCTCCAAAATTCATTTTTATTTCTAGTCTGACGCGACACTTGAGCGCGTTTCGTAAAACTTATTACATTTTCAAAGACTTTAGTTTACACACACACACAACTGAACTATAACTGAATAGAGCTTAAACATCTTCGATTTTTTATACCTGCATTTGGGTGAGGTGATATGTTACAACAGTTTTGGATGAGGTGAAAACAAACTTTCAACACAAGACAGAACACGAAATAATGGGTATTGAAGGTAAGAATGGAAGTAATTGCAGAGGGCCTATTGGCCCATATTTCTTGATGCTTCTATATTGGAGCAGAGTCTTGAAGTGGGTAGAATATAGTTGTGCATTAATTGGCTGTTGATTGCTTGTGTTGACTTCTTGATGTGTAGTGCCTCGCAGATGTCAAGCCGCCTGCTATCGCCGTATCTATCGATGATTTCTGTGTTGTTTGCTAAGATTTCTCTGGTGATGGTTTGGTTATGGGAAGAGATTATATGTTCCTAAATGGAGCCCTGTTGCTTATGCATCGTTAAACGCCTGGAAAGAGATGTTGTTGTCTTGCCTATATACTGAGTTTTTTGAGGCTTACAGTCCCCAAGAGGGCATTTGAAGGCATAGACGACGTTGATCTCTTTTAAAGCGTTCTGCTTTGTGTCTGGAGAGTTTCTCATGAGTAGGCTGACCGTTTTTTTGGTTTTATAGTAAATCGTCAGTTGTATCTTCTAATTTTTTTCTGTAGGTATAACGTTTCTATTAACAATATCTTTCAGGACCCTTTCCTCCGTTTTATGAGCTGTGGAAAAGAAGTTCCTGTAAAATAGTCTAATAGGGGGTATAGGTGTTGTGTTAGTTGTCACTTCATAGGTTGCATGGCGTTTCACTTTCCTTCTTATGATGTCTTCAACGAAACCATTGGAGAAGCCGTTGTTGACTAGGACCTGCCTTACCCTACAGAGTTTTTTATCGACTTGCTTCCATTCTGAGCTGTGGCGTAGAGCACGGTCGACATAAGCGTTAACAACACTCCTCTTGTACCTGTCTGGGCATTCACTGTTGGCATTGAGGCACATTCCTATGTTTGTTTCCTTAGTGTAAACTGCAGTGTGGAAACCTACGCTCCTTTCCATGATGGTTACATCTAGAAAGGGCAGCTTCCCATCCTTCTCCATCTCGTAAGTGAAACGTAACACAGAATTCGCTCAAATGCCTATTTCAGCTCCTGCAGATGTCTGACATCAGGTACCTGTGTAAAAATGTCGTCAACATACCTGCAGTATATGGCCGGTTTCAAGTTCATGTCGACTAAGACCTTTTGTTCGATGGTACCCATGTAGAAGTTCGCAAACAGGACACCTAGGGGAGAACCGTTGGCGACCCCATCTACTGCTTATACATGTGCCCTTCCGGGCTCAAGAAGGGTGCCTCTTTAGTACAAGCTTGGAGTAGTTTCCTTAGAATGTTTTTTGGTATGGAAAGGCGGGCCTAGAGAGCAGAGTTCAACCCCCAGCAAGCACAACTAGGTGAAATCAAAAACATGCTGCAACACCCTGTATAACCAGTTTTCGTAATTCCCCGCCACTAACATCAGGCTATTACGTAATATCCTGATGTAATAACCAACCACAACAATCAGTTTGTGTAAATAACCAGACGTAACAATCAGTTGTTAAACTATCCCTAGTCACCTGTTATAATAACCCGCCTCAATAATCAGTCTCAATATCCTGAATTAACAGCCAGCTGGTATAACAACCTGCAATTATAACTTGCACTAAACACCTACGAGAATAGACTGTTGTAATAATAACTCACAGTAATAACCAACAATGTTAATATCCCGGAGTAATAACATATATGTTCAGTTTCTTATAAACACCAGTTATATATTTTGCTCGTAGTCCCTTAATTGTTATTGAATCCAAAATTTTGAGGTGACTTTATGTTTCATCTATTTTAGACGGTTGCTAAATTTATTACGTGTTTTGGGAAGTTATATTAAACTGTTGACTTAAGGTAAAAGGAAGACTGTGTTCATTGTCGGGTCGACCTGTGGATCGTCGGGACCCCAGCGGGTGACACCACACACTGACCATGACTCTTCCTTATTATTTAAGACTCACAAAGTATTATGAAGCAGCCCGTCCTCCTAAGGTTCCCAACGTCAAGAAACTGACGTATTAATGACCCATTATCCTAACCTAACAGAGGACCCTCAACAGAAAACGAGAGAGTATGAAAATTTCGAGAGCCGCTCCAATTTTCTAGTACAACAATTTTTGGCCTTAGGTAGAGTATACGTCAAAATGCGACGTTCTATTTGGAGGACGAGTTGTATATAGACCTTCACCTCAACACTAAGTGACACTAAGAACCTTTATCTGAAGGAAGTGATAACCATTAAGGAGTGAAAACTGCCCTCAAGTACTTATGAGAAAACTCTTAATACAAGACTCCTGTTATTTTAAGAATGAAAATGTTGACTCGTGTCAAGACTGTTATGACCTCTGGGTCATCAGAGGTCACCAGTGTGTTTACTTATGTTGGCATTAATCAACGGTTGCACTGTAGATATCACGTGATCATGTATACTTTGTAGCTCGCTTACAACGTAGTCATGAATACTGCAGAGCTGACCTGACAACCACGTGGTCATGTATTATGTAGAGCTGACCTGACAGCCACGTGGCCATGAGATGGTGCTGTGTTTTGTAATTAAATGATCATATATTTTTGTGAGATTGGCATCTTTAACAACGAGGTGGTCATGTATACTCTGGAGATGTTATCATAGTAACGATGTTGTCATGTATACTCTGGAGATGTTAAAATAGTAACGATGTCGTCATGTATACTCTGGAGATGATAACCTAGTAACGATGTCGTCATGTATACTCTGGAGATGATAACCTAGTAACGATGTCGTCATGTATACTCTGGAGATGTTAACATAGTAACGATGTTGTCATGTATACTTTGGAGATGTTAACCTAGTAACGATGTTGTCATGTATACTCTGGAGATGTTAACCTAGTAACGATGTCGTCATGTATACTCTGGAGATGTTAACCTAGTAACAATGTTGTCATGTATACTGCAAAGCTGCTTGTCTGAAAACTGCATTATTTTGTACACAACGAACCTGGCAAGTCTAGCAACCTCTAAGTTCCCAATATTGTGGAACTGCTAGTCTGGTAAACCAAGAGGTCAGGTACACTGTGATGTTGGTTTACCTGGCCACCACATGTTCATGTAACCTGTAGAAGCCCTCGTCGGGCAGTCACATTCTCAGGTAAACGGTGGAGTTGTCAGTCTAACAACCTGCGAACATAACCAGACCCTATAACCTGCTCCTATAACATAACTAATAACTAGAAGTTAAAACCATCAGTAATTATCTGCCCAAATAACTTGTAAAATTCTCTCTGGTTTTGCCTTTGGCAATATTTTGATGAAGTAACCTGCATAAATTGCGTATCATAATTACTACTATAACAGCCTTTAATGATAACTCGCAGTAATAACCTTCCGAAATAATCTTCCCCAAGAGAAATATATGTTATTGCCATCCGTTTTTATTTGTTATTGAATTAGGAATAATACCTGGTTGATACCTGGTTGATGGGGTTCTGGGAGTTCTTCTACTCCCCAAGCCCGGTCCGAGCCCAGGCTTGACTTGTGAGAGTTTGGTCCACTAGGCTGTTGCTTGGAGCGGCCCGCAGGCCCACATACTCACCACAGCCCGGTTGGTCCGGAACTCCTTGGAGGAATAAATCTAGTTTCCTCCTGAAGCTGTCCACGGTTGTTCCGGCAATATTTTTTATGCTTGCTGGGAGGGTGTTGAACAACCGTGAACCTCTGATGTTTATACAGTGTTCTCTGATTGTGCCTATGGCACCTCTGCTCTACACTGGTTCTATTCTGCATTTTCTTCCATATCGTTAACTCCAATACGTTTTTTTTTTACTGTGTAGATTTGGTACTTGGCCCTCCAGTATCTTCCAGGTGTATATTATTTGATATCTCTCGTCTTCTTTCTAGTGAGTACATTTGGAGGGCTTTGAGACGATCCCAATAATTTAGGTGCTTTATCGCGTCTATGCGTGCCGTATATGTTCTCTGTATTCCCTCTATTTCAGCAATCTCTCCTGCTCTGAAGGGGGAAGTGAGTACTGAGCAGTACTCAAGACGGGACAACACAAGTGACTTGAAGAGTACAACCATTTTGATGGAATCCCTGGATTTGAAAGTTCTCGTAAACCATCCTATCATTTTTCTGGCTGTCGCAATATTTGCTTGGTTATGCTCCCTAAACGTTAGGTCGTAAGACATCATTATTCCCAAATCCTTTACATGCTGTTTTCCTACTATGGGTACATTTGATTGTGTTTTATACCCTGTATTATGTTTAAGGTCCTCATTTTTACCGTACCTGAGTACATGGAATTTATCACTGTTAAACATCATGTTATTTTCTGATGCCCCGTCGAAAACTTTATTAATATCAGCTTGAAGTTTTTCAATGTCTTCAGCCGAGGTAATTTTCATACTGATTTTTGTGCCATCTGCAAAGGATGATACGAAGCTGTGACTTGTATTTTTGTCTATATCTGATATGAGAATAAGTAAAAGCAGCGGTGCAAGGACTGTACCCTGAGGAACAGAGCTTTTAACTGCACTTGGATTAGACTTTATATGGTTGACCGTTACTCGCTGCGTCCTGTTTGACAGAAAACAGAGTATCCAGCGTCCTACCTTACCGGTTATTCCCATTGACTTCATTTTGTGTGCTATCACGCCATGGTCACATTTATCGAAAGCCTTTGCGAAGTCCGTGTATATCACATCAGCATTCTGTTTTTCGTCTAATGCCTCCGTGACTTTGTCGTAGTGCTCAAGTAGCTGTGAGAGGCACGATCTTCCAGCTCGAAATCCATGTTGGCTTGGGTTGTGAAGGTCACATAATATTTTCTATGTGTGATATTATGAGTACAAATTGTATTCTGGCATCATGTTGCATCATGTTGAAGCTCCCTACATCTATTTTAAAACTTATTAAGTACACACAGAAATCACAATGGAGTGATATATCAAATGATCAAATCCACAAGGGTCTTGATGAGGGTTCGAACTTATGCACGGGATGTTCCCAGACGCGCCTTAGTCAACTGTGCCACCACATGGTCAAAAGAATTGCAACCTGGAGTGCTAGTGTTCTCACTAGGATCCCGTGGTTTATCCGAAGCACAACCGCGGTTTCACACAATTTCCCCATGCATTCGGGGGTTCCGTCATTCGTTGCAATTCTTGCATTCGTTGCAATACTTTTGACCATGTGGTGGTACAGTTGACTAATGCGTGTCTGGGAACATTCCCGTGCGTAAGTTGGAACCCTCAACAAGGCCTTTGTGGATTTGTTCACTTGTTAAGTGAATTTGGGACTTATATTAAAAGCTTGAATAAAGTAAAACCACCAATCTTAATAATCAGCTGTTAGAAACTGCAGTATTATCCAGTTTGTAATAACCGCTCGTTGTGATCTCAAGTAATTACCATCTGAAAAGAATAACAGCAATAACCTGCATTAATATCCAGAAGTAATAACCTTTTGCCAAACTTTGCTATAAGAACCCCCATAATAACCTACATTAATAACACCTCATAATAGCCTGACGTAATAGCGAGCAGAAATAACACGAATAATTCCAGGTAATATTCAACACAAATTATAAAACACAAAAACATGCTGTAACACCCTGTATAACTAGCTCATCGTTATTCCCCCTCCTCAATAACCCGTCTTAACTAGCATAATAACATTTTCGTAATAGCCTGAAAATGTAATAACCAGCTACAACAATCAGATTGTGTAAATGATCATACGTAACAATCAGTTGTAATAATATCCATAGTGACCTGTTATAATAACTCGCCTGAATAATCAGTCTCAATATCCTGAATGAAGAGCAAGCTAGTATTAATTAACAACCTGCAATTATGACTTGCAGTAAAAACCTACTAGAAGAGCCTGTTGTAATAATAACTGACAGTAATAACCTACAATAATAGACTGTTGTAGTAATATTTCAGAGTAATAACCTATAAGTTCAAATTCATTTTAATCTCCAATTACATCTTTTGCTCTTATTTGCTTTTAATTGTTATTGAAGCCAAACTTCTGAGGTGACTTTATGTTTCATCTGTTTATCTCAATTTCTGCATTTATTACGTGTTTGGGGAATTTATATTAAACCATTGTCTTAAGGTAAGAGAAAGGTTCCTAAGCTGCATAGGGTAGACTTGAGGACCGTCGTGACCCCGGGTGGGTGACCTCACAAACTGACCTGAAGACTGGTGTGACTCCAGCGGGTGACCCCACACACTGATTATGACTTCCTTAATTATAAAGTCCTCAACCCAGTATTTTATTCACCTCCTCAGGTGACCAGCCTGAACAACCAAATAATTCATCACAGTAGCCATCCGTATTAAACCACCACAAAACTCTCCAAAATAATCCACTACAAGCTTCCTCTAAAATAATCCACGAAAAAATCCTCCGTAATAATCCACTACAATAATCCTCCATAATAATCGACGATAATAATTCAACAGAATAAGCCACCACTCTAACCCTTTATAATAAACAAAAACAAAAACCCTCTAAAATAATTCACCGCAATAATCTCCAACTATTATCATCCATAAGAATCCATCTCACTATCCCTCAATAATTATCCATTACAATAATCCTCCAACAATAAAATACCAAAATAAATCTGTAATAATCCAACACAATAACCATCCATAAAATTCCACGAGAATAATCCACAATGATTACCTTCTACAATGCTCTAAAACATGATCCTTCAAAATATTTTTCCATAATAATCCTCATTAATAATCCACAATAATAGCCCTCCCCAATAAACCACCAAAATAACCCTCCATTACAATCTACCACAATAACTATCCATAATTATACAAAACAATAACCCTACATAATAATCCACCACAATAACCCTCCATAATAATCCTTCTCGGAGTTCCACCTGAGCAGCCGTAGGGTGAAGACGTGTCGTCTGAACACTCCGGCAGTTTGGGGAGGTTGCAGTTTTTTCGCCGGCAGGGGGTGTGGGGGTCTCTTACCCTCCCTGTCCAGTGTTGTTGCCTGCCTGGCTGCGTGCTGACGTGGCCGTTTTGCCATGGGGGGCCTGGCTATTCCTCCTGTGTTGAGGGTAAATTCCGTGGGACTGGAATTCACGTGTAAGGCTGGTTATCCGGCCGTTGAGTTAGTTATGTGTGACATGCTTCGTGTCCCGGTGGAAGCTGTGTATGGCGTTGAGCTTGTTACGGCCCACCGGGTGATTGTCAAGTTCGTGGGGGAGGAGGAGTATCGGGACTTCCTCCGGCGGAACGAGGGGCGTTCATTGCAGTTGCCGGATGGCGCCGGCTCCGTTACGATCTCGGACCGAAGTGGTGCCCTGACATATGTCAGTGTGCACGGTGCACCCCTGGAGTTCCCTGAAAACCTTCTCCGGCGCTTCTTCGGGAGGTATGGTGCAGTCATCAGTGTGCGGGTGAACAAGCTGTCCTCGGGGAAGTATGCTGGGAAGCAGACAAATGTCCGTACATTAGGTATGCGCCTGCGGTCGGATATCCCTTCTTCTGTCCGGCTGCTGGGCTACTACGTTCGGGTGTACTATGCCCGGCAGCCCCGTACTTGTTTCCGGTGTGGCCAGTTGGGGCATCAGGCTGCCGGGTGCTCTGAGACACCTGCTGCGCCCGTTAACTTATTCCGGGAGGAGGATTTCCCGCCGCTCCCTCAGGGCGTGGATTCCGGAGATGAAGTGGAGCAGGTCCCAGTCGCTGCTGATGCGGCCCCTCCTGCGTCACCCGACATGCCCCCGGTGCTTGTTACCCCTCAGCCGAGTGCATCTGCGTCTTCCTCGACTCCTGCTGCTGTGCCTGGTCCTGCGCCCTCGCCAGGTGTTCCGGCTGTGTTGGGTGTTAAGGGTGCTGCGGAGCATCCTGTTGTGTGCGGCCCGGTTCCCCATGTGGTTGAGGCTGCTGAAGTACTGCGACGGGCGTTGGTTCGCCCGGTTCGTGAGGGCCGTGGTTCTGGGTCCGCCTCCGGCTGTGAGGATGTGCGGCCAGTGCCCAAGCGTTCTAGGCGCTCTTCTACTGCTTGGGCTGATATGGAGGACTACGACGCGGGTGGAGCTTCGGGAGATGGTGTGGCGGTTCCAGGTGCCTCGTGCTCTACGACGCTGGTGGTGGCTGATGTCCATGTGTCAGCTGTTGACGATGATTGTGCGTCTAATTTACCTCCTGTTCTTTCTCCTGCAGAAGGTTCTCCGCAGTGGGGGGTGGTTGCTCCTACAGGCGTGGATGGTGTGGATCCTGGTACGAGCCGAGGCATCAAGCTGGTGCTGAAAAAGGATGCCAAGCGTGGGGGGGTCCCGGCAGGTGCAACGTTCAGTGGTTGCCGAGGAGCCCTGTGAGGCAGCTGAGGAGGCTCCCAGTGTGCTGCCCATTGCCCGGCCTCTTGGGAAGGAGCCTCTCCCTCTCATCTTGGCCTCCGGAGTGGCGATGGATGCTGACCATCCATTGCATTTTGAAATTGTTGACCGTGAGCGTCCTGATCCGTGGTGCCCTTCTACCATCTGGATTCGTCGGGCTAAGTGTTTTATTGTGGGTGTGCCAGAGTTAATGCCCGATCCTCGTACGCTCAATAGTGACCATGTTTCGGAGGACATTATGTTACTTTGGGAAGCGTACTGTATTCGCTTCCCGGCGGAAGAGTGGCCGGACAAGTATGAGATCTTTTCGTAGTCTGTGTGCTTGCTGTGTGTTTTATTTTTCTTTTGTTTTCTTGTGTTTTTGATGTTGGCCCTTCAGGCCGGTGTTTAGTGACTTGTGTTTTTGCCTGCTTTTTTATTGTCATTGGCCTCGCCTTTTGTTACGGGGCGTTAATGTATTGATTTTCTGTTGCTTTACCTGTTGCCTCTTGTTGTATGTTTTGTTTTTTGGAGGTGTTGTTTTGTACTGTGATTGCTGGATTGCCATTGTATTCTGTTTTATGTTTTGATGTATGCTGTATTTTTCATGTTTTTCTTGTGTATGTGTTTTGTTGTGCTATGCTGTTTTGTTGTGCTCGGCTGTCGGCCCTTCTGGCCGGTGGTCTATTGTTTTCCTTTATGTATTCTGTATTTATATTGTATTTAATTTGCATGCTCTGCATGTAAAAAAAAAAAAAAAAAAAAAAAAAAAAAAATAATCCTTCTCAATAACCCTTCATAATAATCCACTACAATAACACCTCATTTTAATCCACAAAAATATCCTTATATAATAATCATCTACAATAACTCTTAAAAGTAATCCACTACAATAACCCTTCAAAATAATCCACCAAACAACCTTCCGTCCACAATATCTCTATATAATAATCCACCAGAGTAACATTCCATAATAATCCACCACAATAACACTCCATTGTAATCCACCAAAAAGCAAAATCCACCAGTCACCCGGCCGACACCTGACGTTACTAACGAGGTTGTCCTGGCCTCAGCATGCTGTCAACATAAAGCTGTCACGGGATGTCAACGTCAACACCATCGTGGGTAGCTGTCTGGATGTCACCACCACCCACCGGGTGCGTCGTCAAGACTGCAGGCAGACCTGGAGTGGAGAAAGAAGAGGTCTGAGAGGGAGTCAGCAAGTAGCATTACTCATTAGCATTATCCTGGGTTTTGGGATATACCGCCATGTGCTCCATGTAAGTTTCTTTATTGTTTCAATATATTTTCCTTTGTTTCAGTTCAGTAAGCCACCTTTAATTGTAAATTCATCCATTGAGGTTCCACATTCGGGGAGTTATGTCTAATTGGTGGTTTCCTGTTTCATCGTCAATTAGGGGAGTTAATCAGTGAGTTCATTCAGGTGATGGCAGTGGAAGTGTGTAGAGTCTCTAGAGTTACTGATAGCTGGTCAGGTACAATGCCTTATATTGGTGATACCGAGGTGATCAAACACCGAGGTTACTGGGTGTTGAACTGGAGCGTATATTAGGAACTCTAGGGAACTATAGAATAGTTAACTAACGGCCGGGCTAATGGACAGAAGAGAGCTATTAGTCCCTGGCACCGTTACATGAAGACCGTCGGGACCCCAGCGGGTGACCCCACACACTAACCTGAAGACCGTCGTGACTCCAGCGGGTGACCCCCTCACACTGACCTGAGGACCGTCGTGACCCCAGTGACACACTGACAATGACTCATCCTAATTAATAAAGTCATCAACCCAGTATTTTATTCACCTCCTCAGGTGACCCGCCTGAATTACCAAATAATTCACCACAGTGGCAATCCGTATTAAACCACCACAATAACTCTCACAAATAATCTGCCACAATAACTCTCCAAAATAATCCACCACAATATTCCTCTAAAATAATACACCAAAATAATCGGCTATAATAATCCTCTACAATAATCCATGACAATAACCCTCCATAATAATCCAAGATAATAATGCAACAAAATAGGCCACCACGCTAACCTTCTATGATAATCGAAAACAAAAAACCCTCTAAAATAATCCACCACAAAACTCCACCACTATTATCATCCATACCAAACCACCTCAATATCCATAAATAATTATCCATTACAATAACCATCCAAAATAATATACCAAAATTAACCTCTGTAATAATCCAACACAATAACCCTCCATAATATTCCACGAGAATAATCCACAAAATAACCTTTTATAATACTCTAAAACAAGATCCTACAAAATAATTCACCACAATAATTAACAACAACAATATGCCATAATAATCCTCAATAATAATCCATAACAATGACCCTCCACAATAAACCACCAAAATAACCCTCCATTATAATCTACCAAAAAAACTCTCCATAATAATACAATAAAATAACCCTCCTTAATAATCCAACAAAAATAGCCCACCATAATAATCCTCCAAAATTAACCCACCATAATAATCCTCCAAAATTAACCATCAATAATAATCTTCCACAAAAGTCTTCTATAAAAATAATCGACCATAATAACCCTCCTTAATAACTCTCCTCAATAACCCTCCATAAACAACCACCACAGTCCCCCTCCATAATAATCCAACACAAAAACCCTCAGTAATAATCCACCACATTAACATTCCATTTTAATCCACCACAATAACCCTATATAATAATCCACTTCAATAACCCCCCAAAAATTCACTACAACAACCCTTCAAAATAATTACCCAAATAACCCTCAATATAAATCCACCACAGTAACCTCCATAATAATACACCACAATAACCCTTTATAATAATACACTGCAATAACCTTCCAAAATCAACTACGACAATAACCCTCCATAATAATTCACAATAAATCTTCCCAATAATCCATCACAATGACCCTCCAAAATAATCCACCAAAGTGGCCCTCCATATTAATCCACCATAACAACCTCCATAATAATCCACCAAAATAACACTCAATAATAATCACCCGGCTTACTATAATGACAGGCCTGGCACCATTCTCAGGCACCCATATACAGCTGGTCCACCCAGCTTGCTACAGTGAGAAACTCGGCACCATACCCGGCGCCTATATAAAGCTGGACCACCCCGCGTGTTATATTTCCTGGCAATATCCAGCATAGGGATATGGGGTGGGGCCTGTGGCTGAGTAGACAGTGCTTAGAACTCGTAATCCTAGGATCCAGGTTCGATCCAGGTGCCGCCAAAAACAGATGGGCAGAGTTTCTTTCACCCTGATGCACCTGTTATCTAACAGTAAATAGGTACCCGGGAGTTAAACAGCTCTTACGAGCGGCTTCCTGGGTGTGCCAAAAAAATTTGTTAGTGGTTAGTAACAGTTGATTGACTAATAGTTGAGAGGCGGGCCGAGAGAGCAGAGTTCAACCCCCAGCAAGCACAACTAGGTGAATACAGTAACATGCTGCAACACCCTGTATAACCAGCTTTCGTAATTCCGCGGCCCTACCATCAGGCTATTACGTAATATCCTGATCTAATAACGAACAACAACAATCAGTTTGTGTAAATAACCAGACGTAACAATGTTTTATTAAACTATCCCGAGCAACCTGTTATAATAACCCGCCTCAATAATCAGTCTCAATATCCTGAACGAACAGCCAGCTGGTATAACAACCTGCAATTATAACTTGCACTAAACACCTACGAGAATAGACTGTTGTAATAATAACTCACAGTAATAACCAACAATATTAATATCCCGGAGTAATAACATATATGTTCAGTTTCTTATAAACACCAGTTATATATTTTGCTCTTAGTCCCTTAATTGTTATTGAATCCAAAATTTTGAGGTGACTTTATGTTTCATCTGTTTTAGACGGTTGCTAAATTTATTACGTGTTTTGGGAAATGATATTAAACTGTTGACTTAAGGTAAAAGGAAGACTGTGTTGTTCTAGGGTCGACCTGTGGACCGTCGTGACCCCAGAGGGTGACCCCCACACACTGACTATGACTCTTCCTTATCATTTAAGACTCACAAAGTATTATGAAGCAGCCCGTCCTCCTAAGGTTTCCCAACGTCAACAAAGTGACGTATTAATGATCCATTATCCTAACCTAACGAAGGACCCTCAACAGAAAACGAGTGAGTATGAAAATTTCGCGAGCACTTTTATTTCTAAAATTTCTAAAATGTCATTTTAGAGTAAAGATTCAACTCCCCATAGTCAACAAGGGCAGATGGCGCATTTAAAATATGGGGTCTATTTTCAGTGCACAGAAATTAAGTACCATCTTGGGTGTAATTCAGTATATTAGAAAAATTTAAGTATGATCCAGTATTGTAGTTATTATTCAATCCCGCTCAAGTATCTAGGTAATTTTCCAATGGTTTTGAATAATGATTACGTCGCCTTCAGTGACAAGCACACGATTAAGTTTTATTAATCATCTTGGAATAGTAATTTGGCAACAAAGCCAAGGTCAGCCTCTCTGCTGGGAGAGGAGAGAAAGATCAGTGTGGTTTGGACAACAGCTGGAGAAAGGGATCCTCTCCCTGAGGGGGGTCAAGGTCACGCCCTCTGGCCCAGGTCTTTGTAGAGGTAAGGTAAAAGTCTGTGTGTTAACGGATTGTTTAATGACTTCATGCCGTTGCCAAAGTAGGATATTGTCAGCTGGGGCGAATTCCTTTGTTCATATATAACTAATTGTGTTTTAATAAATTTGCTTAAATTATTCGTGTTTAGTGAGTTCCCCGATTTAATCTTGATTATTCGAATCTTTAGATCCTGGGATTTGGGCAATACCACCATGTGCTCCATGTAAGTTTCTTCATCGTTGCAATAGATTTTCCCTAGTTTTAGTTCAGTAAGTCAGCTTTCATAGTAAATTCATCCATTGGAGTTCCACATTCGGGTAGTTATGTCTAATTGGCGGTTTTCTGTTTCATCGTCAATTAGGGGAGTTAATCAGTGAGGAATTGGTTCAAGTGGTGGCAGTGGAAACACGTAGAGTCTCTAGAGTTACTGGAAGCTGATCAGGTTGGGATACCGTTACCTGTGGCAGGTGGCTACAGGTGACGGACATCCCAATCTTGAGCACTCCAGGTGCAAACTATGTGAACAGGAACTGCGGCATGATCTCCCACACTACATCACCGAATGCCTAGGTATTAGACCTTTCAGACCAGTTGTCATGAGGTACCTGGAGCTTTCCAATTACATTATTCACTCTCGTATTCTTGAGGATATCCACATATTGCACCCAAAATTTGCCAGTGCAGGTTGCTAAACATATGGTCCTGTATGACTAACCATCTTGCGAGATGGGGACTTTTATTACCACTGCTACCTTATTCACTCTTGTGTTGATGATATCCTCAAAATGCATCCGGAGTCTGCCAGTGCAGACTGCCTATCACAGGTGTCTGTATGACTAACCATCCTGTGTGATGGGGATATTTTAGCATCACGTAGTTAGCTTTTATGACACACTGAACTCCACTTCATATAGTCTAGGGTAGCTGCACAAATGCAGATATACTTCATGTATTAACAAAAAAATGATCAGGTACAATGCCTTGTATTGGTGATACCGAGATGATCAAACACAGAGGTTACTGGGTGTTGAAATGGAGCGTGTAGTAAGATCTCTGTGAACTATTGAATAGTTAACTAACGGCCGGGCTAATGAGCAGAAGAGAGCTATTAGTCCACCACACAGTTACATGAGGATCGTCGTGACCCCAGCGGGTGACCCCACACACTGACCTGAGGACCGTCGTGACCCCAGCAGTTGACCCCACACACTCACCATGACTCATCCTAATTAATAAAGTCACCAAACCAGTGTTTTATTCACCTGCTCAGGTGACCCGCATGAACAACCAAATAATTCACCTCAGTGGCAATCCGTATTAAACCACCACAATAACTCACCAAAATAATCCACCACAATATTCCTCTATAATAATTCACGAAAATAATCCTCCATAATAATCCACCACAATAACCCTCTATAATAATCCACCACAATAACCCTCCATAATAATCCACGAGAATAATCCAACAGTATAAGCCACCACGCCAACCTTCTATAATAATCCAAAACAAAAACCCTCTAAAATAATCCACCACAATATTCCACCACTATTATCATCCATACCAATCCACCTCAATATCCATAAATAATTATCCATTACAATAACCATCCAAAATGATATTCGAAAATTAACCTTTTTAATAAACCAACACAATAACCCTCCAAATTAATCCACGAGAATAATCCACAACGATAACCTTTTATAATAATCTAAAACAAGATCTTACAAAATAATTCACCACAATAATTCATCACAATAATTAACAACAATAATCCGCCATGATAATAATCAATAATAATCCAGAACAATGACCATCCACAATAAACCACCAAAATAACCCTCCATTAGAATCTACCAAAATAACTCTCCATAATAATAAAATAAAATAACCATCCATAATAATCCAACAAAATTAACCCTCCATAATAATCCTCCAAAATTAACCATCAATAATAATCTTCCACAACATTCTTCTGTAATAATAATCCACTACAATAACCCTTCTAAATAATCCTCCTCAATAACCCTCCATAAACAACCACCACAGTCCTCCTCCATAATAATCCCGTACAAAAACCCTGATTAATAATCCACCACATTAACACTCATTTTAATCCACCACAATAACCCTACATAATAATCCACTTCAGAAACCCCCTCCCCCCAAAAAATCAACTACAATAACCCTTCAAAATAATCCACCAAAATAACCCTCCATAAAAATCCACCACAGTAACCGCCATAATAATACACCACAATAACCCTATATAATAATACACTGCAATAACCTTCCAAAAGAAACAACCACAATAACCCATCGTAATAATTCACCACAATAAACCTCCAAAATAATCCACCACAATGACCCTCCAAAATAATCCACCAAAGTGGCCCTCCATAATAATCCACCATAACAACCTCCATAATAATCCACCAAAATAACACTCAATAATAATCACCCGGCTTACTATAATGACAGGCCTAGCACCATTCTCAGGCACCCATATACAGCTGGTCAACCCAGCTTGCTACAGTGAGAAACTCGGCACCATACCCGGCGCCTATATAAAGCTGGACCACCCCGCGTGTTATATTTCCTGGCAATATCCAGCATAGGGATATGGGGTGGGGCCTGTGGCTGAGTAGACAGTGCTTAGGACTCGTAATCCTAGGATCCAGGTTCGATCCAGCCGCCAGCAGAAACAGATGGGCAGAGGTTCTTTCACTCTAATGCTCCTGTTATCTAACAGTTAATAGGTACCTAGGAGGTAAAAAGCTCTTACGAGCTGCATCCTGGGTGAGGAAAAATAATTGTTAGTGGTTAGTAACAGTTGATTGACTGATAGTTGAGAGGCGGGCCGAGAGAGCAGAGTTCAACCCCCAGCAAGCACAACATGGTGAATACAAAAACATGCTGCAACACCCTGTATAACCAGCTTTCGTAATTCCCCGCCGCTAACATCAGGCTATTACGTAATATTCTGATCTAATAACGAACCACAACAATCAGTTTGTGTAAATAACCAGACGTAACAATCAGTTGTTAAACTATCCCGAGCAACCTGTTATAATAACCCGCCTCAATAATCAGTCTCAATATCCTGAACGAACAGCCAGCTGGTATAACAACCTGCAGTTATAACTTGCACTAAACACCTACGAGAATAGGCTGTTGTAATAATAACTCACAATAATAACCAACAATATTAATATCCCGGAGTAATAACATATATGTTCAGTTTCTTTTAAACACCAGTTATATTTTTTGCTCTTAGTCCCTTAATTGTTATTTAATCCCAAATTTAAGGTGACTTTATGTTTCATCAGTTTTAGACGGTTGCTAAATTTATTACGTGTTTTGGGAAGTTATATTAAACTGTTGACTTAAGGTAAAAGGAAGACTGTGTTCATTGTCGGGTCGACCTGTGGATCGTCGGGACCCCAGCGGGTGACACCACACACTGACCATAAATCTTCCTTATTATTTAAGACTCACAAAGTATTATGAAGCAGCCCGTCCTCCTAAGGTTCCCAACGTCAAGAAACTGACGTATTAATGACCCATTATCCTAACCTAACAGAGGACCCTCAACAGAAAACGAGAGAGTATGAAAATTTCGAGAGCCGCTCCAATTTTCTAGTACAACAATTTTTGGCCTTAGGTAGAGTATACGTCAAAATGCGACGTTCTATTTGGAGGACGAGTTGTATATAGACCTTCACCTCAACACTAAGTGACACTAAGAACCTTTATCTGAAGGAAGTGATAACCATTAAGGAGTGAAAACTGCCCTCAAGTACTTATGAGAAAACTCTTAATACAAGACTCCTGTTATTTTAAGAATGAAAATGTTGACTCGTGTCAAGACTGTTATGACCTCTGGGTCATCAGAGGTCACCAGTGTGTTTACTTATGTTGGCATTAATCAACGGTTGCACTGTAGATATCACGTGATCATGTATACTTTGTAGCTCGCTTACAACGTAGTCATGAATACTGCAGAGCTGACCTGACAACCACGTGGTCATGTATTATGTAGAGCTGACCTGACAGCCACGTGGCCATGAGATGGTGCTGTGTTTTGTAATTAAATGATCATATATTTTTGTGAGATTGGCATCTTTAACAACGAGGTGGTCATGTATACTCTGGAGATGTTATCATAGTAACGATGTTGTCATGTATACTCTGGAGATGTTAAAATAGTAACGATGTCGTCATGTATACTCTGGAGATGATAACCTAGTAACGATGTCGTCATGTATACTCTGGAGATGATAACCTAGTAACGATGTCGTCATGTATACTCTGGAGATGTTAACATAGTAACGATGTTGTCATGTATACTCTGGAGATGTTAACCTAGTAACGATGTTGTCATGTATACTCTGGAGATGTTAACCTAGTAACGATGTCGTCATGTATACTCTGGAGATGTTAACCTAGTAACAATGTTGTCATGTATACTGCAAAGCTGCTTGTCTGAAAACTGCATTATTTTGTACACAACGAACCTGGCAAGTCTAGCAACCTCTAAGTTCCCAATATTGTGGAACTGCTAGTCTGGTAAACCAAGAGGTCAGGTACACTGTGATGTTGGTTTACCTGGCCACCACATGTTCATGTAACCTGTAGAAGCCCTCGTCCGGCAGTCACATTCTCAGGTAAACGGTGGAGTTGTCAGTCTAACAACCTGCGAACATAACCAGACCCTATAACCTGCTCCTATAACATAACTAATAACTAGAAGTTAAAACCATCAGTAATTATCTGCCCAAATAACTTGTAAAATTCTCTCTGGTTTTGCCTTTGGCAATATTTTGATGAAGTAACCTGCATAAATTGCGTATCATAATTACTACTATAACAGCCTTTAATGATAACTCGCAGTAATAACCTTCCGAAATAATCTTCCCCAAGAGAAATATATGTTATTGCCATCCGTTTTTATTTGTTATTGAATTAGGAATAATACCTGGTTGATACCTGGTTGATGGGGTTCTGGGAGTTCTTCTACTCCCCAAGCCCGGTCCGAGCCCAGGCTTGACTTGTGAGAGTTTGGTCCACTAGGCTGTTGCTTGGAGCGGCCCGCAGGCCCACATACTCACCACAGCCCGGTTGGTCCGGAACTCCTTGGAGGAATAAATCTAGTTTCCTCCTGAAGCTGTCCACGGTTGTTCCGGCAATATTTTTTATGCTTGCTGGGAGGGTGTTGAACAACCGTGAACCTCTGATGTTTATACAGTGTTCTCTGATTGTGCCTATGGCACCTCTGCTCTACACTGGTTCTATTCTGCATTTTCTTCCATATCGTTAACTCCAATACGTTTTTTTTTTACTGTGTAGATTTGGTACTTGGCCCTCCAGTATCTTCCAGGTGTATATTATTTGATATCTCTCGTCTTCTTTCTAGTGAGTACATTTGGAGGGCTTTGAGACGATCCCAATAATTTAGGTGCTTTATCGCGTCTATGCGTGCCGTATATGTTCTCTGTATTCCCTCTATTTCAGCAATCTCTCCTGCTCTGAAGGGGGAAGTGAGTACTGAGCAGTACTCAAGACGGGACAACACAAGTGACTTGAAGAGTACAACCATTTTGATGGAATCCCTGGATTTGAAAGTTCTCGTAAACCATCCTATCATTTTTCTGGCTGTCGCAATATTTGCTTGGTTATGCTCCCTAAACGTTAGGTCGTAAGACATCATTATTCCCAAATCCTTTACATGCTGTTTTCCTACTATGGGTACATTTGATTGTGTTTTATACCCTGTATTATGTTTAAGGTCCTCATTTTTACCGTACCTGAGTACATGGAATTTATCACTGTTAAACATCATGTTATTTTCTGATGCCCCGTCGAAAACTTTATTAATATCAGCTTGAAGTTTTTCAATGTCTTCAGCCGAGGTAATTTTCATACTGATTTTTGTGCCATCTGCAAAGGATGATACGAAGCTGTGACTTGTATTTTTGTCTATATCTGATATGAGAATAAGTAAAAGCAGCGGTGCAAGGACTGTACCCTGAGGAACAGAGCTTTTAACTGCACTTGGATTAGACTTTATATGGTTGACCGTTACTCGCTGCGTCCTGTTTGACAGAAAACAGAGTATCCAGCGTCCTACCTTACCGGTTATTCCCATTGACTTCATTTTGTGTGCTATCACGCCATGGTCACATTTATCGAAAGCCTTTGCGAAGTCCGTGTATATCACATCAGCATTCTGTTTTTCGTCTAATGCCTCCGTGACTTTGTCGTAGTGCTCAAGTAGCTGTGAGAGGCACGATCTTCCAGCTCGAAATCCATGTTGGCTTGGGTTGTGAAGGTCACATAATATTTTCTATGTGTGATATTATGAGTACAAATTGTATTCTGGCATCATGTTGCATCATGTTGAAGCTCCCTACATCTATTTTAAAACTTATTAAGTACACACAGAAATCACAATGGAGTGATATATCAAATGATCAAATCCACAAGGGTCTTGATGAGGGTTCGAACTTATGCACGGGATGTTCCCAGACGCGCCTTAGTCAACTGTGCCACCACACGGTCAAAAGAATTGCAACCTGGAGTGCTAGTGTTCTCACTAGGATCCCGTGGTTTATCCGAAGCACAACCGCGGTTTCACACAATTTCCCCATGCATTCGGGGGTTCCGTCATTCGTTGCAATTCTTGCATTCGTTGCAATACTTTTGACCATGTGGTGGTACAGTTGACTAATGCGTGTCTGGGAACATTCCCGTGCGTAAGTTGGAACCCTCAACAAGGCCTTTGTGGATTTGTTCACTTGTTAAGTGAATTTGGGACTTATATTAAAAGCTTGAATAAAGTAAAACCACCAATCTTAATAATCAGCTGTTAGAAACTGCAGTATTATCCAGTTTGTAATAACCGCTCGTTGTGATCTCAAGTAATTACCATCTGAAAAGAATAACAGCAATAACCTGCATTAATATCCAGAAGTAATAACCTTTTGCCAAACTTTGCTATAAGAACCCCCCATAATAACCTACATTAATAACACCTCATAATAGCCTGACGTAATAGCGAGCAGAAATAACACGAATAATTGCAGGTAATATTCAACACAAATTATAAAACACAAAAACATGCTGTAACACCCTGTATAACTAGCTCATCGTTATTCCCCCTCCTCAATAACCCGTCTTAACTAGCATAATAACATTTTCGTAATAGCCTGAAAATGTAATAACCAGCTACAACAATCAGATTGTGTAAATGATCATACGTAACAATCAGTTGTAATAATATCCCTAGTGACCTGTTATAATAACTCGCCTGAATAATCAGTCTCAATATCCTGAATGAAGAGCAAGCTAGTATTAATTAACAACCTGCAATTATGACTTGCAGTAAAAACCTACTAGAAGAGCCTGTTGTAATAATAACTGACAGTAATAACCTACAATAATAGACTGTTGTAGTAATATTTCAGAGTAATAACCTATAAGTTCAAATTCATTTTAATCTCCAATTACATCTTTTGCTCTTATTTGCTTTTAATTGTTATTGAAGCCAAACTTCTGAGGTGACTTTATGTTTCATCTGTTTATCTCAATTTCTGCATTTATTACGTGTTTGGGGAATTTATATTAAACCATTGTCTTAAGGTAAGAGAAAGGTTCCTAAGCTGCATAGGGTAGACTTGAGGACCGTCGTGACCCCGGGTGGGTGACCTCACAAACTGACCTGAAGACTGGTGTGACTCCAGCGGGTGACCCCACACACTGATTATGACTTCCTTAATTATAAAGTCCTCAACCCAGTATTTTATTCACCTCCTCAGGTGACCAGCCTGAACAACCAAATAATTCATCACAGTAGCCATCCGTATTAAACCACCACAAAACTCTCCAAAATAATCCACTACAAGCTTCCTCTAAAATAATCCACGAAAAAATCCTCCGTAATAATCCACTACAATAATCCTCCATAATAATCGACGATAATAATTCAACAGAATAAGCCACCACTCTAACCCTTTATAATAAACAAAAACAAAAACCCTCTAAAATAATTCACCGCAATAATCTCCAACTATTATCATCCATAAGAATCCATCTCACTATCCCTCAATAATTATCCATTACAATAATCCTCCAACAATAAAATACCAAAATAAATCTGTAATAATCCAACACAATAACCATCCATAAAATTCCACGAGAATAATCCACAATGATTACCTTCTACAATGCTCTAAAACATGATCCTTCAAAATATTTTTCCATAATAATCCTCATTAATAATCCACAATAATAGCCCTCCCCAATAAACCACCAAAATAACCCTCCATTACAATCTACCACAATAACTATCCATAATTATACAAAACAATAACCCTACATAATAATCCACCACAATAACCCTCCATAATAATCCTTCTCGGAGTTCCACCTGAGCAGCCGTAGGGTGAAGACGTGTCGTCTGAACACTCCGGCAGTTTGGGGAGGTTGCAGTTTTTTCGCCGGCAGGGGGTGTGGGGGTCTCTTACCCTCCCTGTCCAGTGTTGTTGCCTGCCTGGCTGCGTGCTGACGTGGCCGTTTTGCCATGGGGGGCCTGGCTATTCCTCCTGTGTTGAGGGTAAATTCCGTGGGACTGGAATTCACGTGTAAGGCTGGTTATCCGGCCGTTGAGTTAGTTATGTGTGACATGCTTCGTGTCCCGGTGGAAGCTGTGTATGGCGTTGAGCCTGTTACGGCCCACCGGGTGATTGTCAAGTTCGTGGGGGAGGAGGAGTATCGGGACTTCCTCCGGCGGAACGAGGGGCGTTCATTGCAGTTGCCGGATGGCGCCGGCTCCGTTACGATCTCGGACCGAAGTGGTGCCCTGACATATGTCAGTGTGCACGGTGCACCCCTGGAGTTCCCTGAAAACCTTCTCCGGCGCTTCTTCGGGAGGTATGGTGCAGTCATCAGTGTGCGGGTGAACAAGCTGTCCTCGGGGAAGTATGCTGGGAAGCAGACAAATGTCCGTACATTAGGTATGCGCCTGCGGTCGGATATCCCTTCTTCTGTCCGGCTGCTGGGCTACTACGTTCGGGTGTACTATGCCCGGCAGCCCCGTACTTGTTTCCGGTGTGGCCAGTTGGGGCATCAGGCTGCCGGGTGCTCTGAGACACCTGCTGCGCCCGTTAACTTATTCCGGGAGGAGGATTTCCCGCCGCTCCCTCAGGGCGTGGATTCCGGAGATGAAGTGGAGCAGGTCCCAGTCGCTGCTGATGCGGCCCCTCCTGCGTCACCCGACATGCCCCCGGTGCTTGTTGCCCCTCAGCCGAGTGCATCTGCGTCTTCCTCGACTCCTGCTGCTGTGCCTGGTCCTGCGCCCTCGCCAGGTGTTCCGGCTGTGTTGGGTGTTAAGGGTGCTGCGGAGCATCCTGTTGTGTGCGGCCCGGTTCCCCATGTGGTTGAGGCTGCTGAAGTACTGCGACGGGCGTTGGTTCGCCCGGTTCGTGAGGGCCGTGGTTCTGGGTCCGCCTCCGGCTGTGAGGATGTGCGGCCAGTGCCCAAGCGTTCTAGGCGCTCTTCTACTGCTTGGGCTGATATGGAGGACTACGACGCGGGTGGAGCTTCGGGAGATGGTGTGGCGGTTCCAGGTGCCTCGTGCTCTACGACGCTGGTGGTGGCTGATGTCCATGTGTCGGCTGTTGACGATGATTGTGCGTCTAATTTACCTCCTGTTCTTTCTCCTGCAGAAGGTTCTCCGCAGTGGGGGGTGGTTGCTCCTACAGGCGTGGATGGTGTGGATCCTGGTACGAGCCGAGGCATCAAGCTGGTGCTGAAAAAGGATGCCAAGCGTGGGGGGGTCCCGGCAGGTGCAACGTTCAGTGGTTGCCGAGGAGCCCTGTGAGGCAGCTGAGGAGGCTCCCAGTGTGCTGCCCATTGCCCGGCCTCTTGGGAAGGAGCCTCTCCCTCTCATCTTGGCCTCCGGAGTGGCGATGGATGCTGACCATCCATTGCATTTTGAAATTGTTGACCGTGAGCGTCCTGCTCCGTGGTGCCCTTCTACCATCTGGATTCGTCGGGCAAAGTGTTTTATTGTGGGTGTGCCAGAGTTAATGCCCGATCCTCGTACGCTCAATAGTGACCATGTTTCGGAGGACATTATGTTACTTTGGGAAGCGTACTGTATTCGCTTCCCGGCGGAAGAGTGGCCGGACAAGTATGAGATCTTTTCGTAGTCTGTGTGCTTGCTGTGTGTTTTCTTTTTCTTTTGTTTTCTTGTGTTTTTGATGTTGGCCCTTCAGGCCGGTGTTTAGTGACTTGTGTTTTTGCCTGCTTTTTTATTGTCATTGGCCTCGCCTTTTGTTACGGGGCGTTAATGTATTGATTTTCTGTTGCTTTACCTGTTGCCTCTTGTTGTATGTTTTGTTTTTTGGAGGTGTTGTTTTGTACTGTGATTGCTGGATTGCCATTGTATTCTGTTTTATGTTTTGATGTATGCTGTATTTTTCATGTTTTTCTTGTGTATGTGTTTTGTTGTGCTATGCTGTTTTGTTGTGCTCGGCTGTCGGCCCTTCTGGCCGGTGGTCTATTGTTTTCCTTTATGTATTCTGTATTTATATTGTATTTAATTTGCATGCTCTGCATGTAAAAAAAAAAAAAAAAAAAAAAAAAAAAATAATCCTTCTCAATAACCCTTCATAATAATCCACTACAATAACACCTCATTTTAATCCACAAAAATATCCTTATATAATAATCATCTACAATAACTCTTAAAAGTAATCCACTACAATAACCCTTCAAAATAATCCACCAAACAACCTTCCGTCCACAATATCTCTATATAATAATCCACCAGAGTAACATTCCATAATAATCCACCACAATAACACTCCATTGTAATCCACCAAAAAGCAAAATCCACCAGTCACCCGGCCGACACCTGACGTTACTAACGAGGTTGTCCTGGCCTCAGCATGCTGTCAACATAAAGCTGTCACGGGATGTCAACGTCAACACCATCGTGGGTAGCTGTCTGGATGTCACCACCACCCACCGGATGCGTCGTCAAGACTGCAGGCAGACCTGGAGTGGAGAAAGAAGAGGTCTGAGAGGGAGTCAGCAAGTAGCATTACTCATTAGCATTATCCTGGGTTTTGGGATATACCGCCATGTGCTCCATGTAAGTTTCTTTATTGTTTCAATATATTTTCCTTTGTTTCAGTTCAGTAAGCCACCTTTAATTGTAAATTCATCCATTGAGGTTCCACATTCGGGGAGTTATGTCTAATTGGTGGTTTCCTGTTTCATCGTCAATTAGGGGAGTTAATCAGTGAGTTCATTCAGGTGATGGCAGTGGAAGTGTGTAGAGTCTCTAGAGTTACTGATAGCTGGTCAGGTACAATGCCTTATATTGGTGATACCGAGGTGATCAAACACCGAGGTTACTGGGTGTTGAACTGGAGCGTATATTAGGAACTCTAGGGAACTATAGAATAGTTAACTAACGGCCGGGCTAATGGACAGAAGAGAGCTATTAGTCCCTGGCACCGTTACATGAAGACCGTCGGGACCCCAGCGGGTGACCCCACACACTAACCTGAAGACCGTCGTGACTCCAGCGGGTGACCCCCTCACACTGACCTGAGGACCGTCGTGACCCCAGTGACACACTGACAATGACTCATCCTAATTAATAAAGTCATCAACCCAGTATTTTATTCACCTCCTCAGGTGACCCGCCTGAATTACCAAATAATTCACCACAGTGGCAATCCGTATTAAACCACCACAATAACTCTCACAAATAATCTGCCACAATAACTCTCCAAAATAATCCACCACAATATTCCTCTAAAATAATACACCAAAATAATCGGCTATAATAATCCTCTACAATAATCCATGACAATAACCCTCCATAATAATCCAAGATAATAATGCAACAAAATAGGCCACCACGCTAACCTTCTATGATAATCGAAAACAAAAAACCCTCTAAAATAATCCACCACAAAACTCCACCACTATTATCATCCATACCAAACCACCTCAATATCCATAAATAATTATCCATTACAATAACCATCCAAAATAATATACCAAAATTAACCTCTGTAATAATCCAACACAATAACCCTCCATAATATTCCACGAGAATAATCCACAAAATAACCTTTTATAATACTCTAAAACAAGATCCTACAAAATAATTCACCACAATAATTAACAACAACAATATGCCATAATAATCCTCAATAATAATCCATAACAATGACCCTCCACAATAAACCACCAAAATAACCCTCCATTATAATCTACCAAAAAAACTCTCCATAATAATACAATAAAATAACCCTCCTTAATAATCCAACAAAAATAGCCCACCATAATAATCCTCCAAAATTAACCCACCATAATAATCCTCCAAAATTAACCATCAATAATAATCTTCCACAAAAGTCTTCTATAAAAATAATCGACCATAATAACCCTCCTTAATAACTCTCCTCAATAACCCTCCATAAACAACCACCACAGTCCCCCTCCATAATAATCCAACACAAAAACCCTCAGTAATAATCCACCACATTAACATTCCATTTTAATCCACCACAATAACCCTATATAATAATCCACTTCAATAACCCCCCAAAAATTCACTACAACAACCCTTCAAAATAATTACCCAAATAACCCTCAATATAAATCCACCACAGTAACCTCCATAATAATACACCACAATAACCCTTTATAATAATACACTGCAATAACCTTCCAAAATCAACTAAGACAATAACCCTCCATAATAATTCACAATAAATCTTCCCAATAATCCATCACAATGACCCTCCAAAATAATCCACCAAAGTGGCCCTCCATATTAATCCACCATAACAACCTCCATAATAATCCACCAAAATAACACTCAATAATAATCACCCGGCTTACTATAATGACAGGCCTGGCACCATTCTCAGGCACCCATATACAGCTGGTCCACCCAGCTTGCTACAGTGAGAAACTCGGCACCATACCCGGCGCCTATATAAAGCTGGACCACCCCGCGTGTTATATTTCCTGGCAATATCCAGCATAGGGATATGGGGTGGGGCCTGTGGCTGAGTAGACAGTGCTTAGGACTCGTAATCCTAGGATCCAGGTTCGATCCAGGTGCCGCCAAAAACAGATGGGCAGAGTTTCTTTCACCCTGATGCACCTGTTATCTAACAGTAAATAGGTACCCGGGAGTTAAACAGCTCTTACGAGCGGCTTCCTGGGTGTGCCAAAAAAATTTGTTAGTGGTTAGTAACAGTTGATTGACTAATAGTTGAGAGGCGGGCCGAGAGAGCAGAGTTCAACCCCCAGCAAGCACAACTAGGTGAATACAGTAACATGCTGCAACACCCTGTATAACCAGCTTTCGTAATTCCGCGGCCCTACCATCAGGCTATTACGTAATATCCTGATCTAATAACGAACAACAACAATCAGTTTGTGTAAATAACCAGACGTAACAATGTTTTATTAAACTATCCCGAGCAACCTGTTATAATAACCCGCCTCAATAATCAGTCTCAATATCCTGAACGAACAGCCAGCTGGTATAACAACCTGCAATTATAACTTGCACTAAACACCTACGAGAATAGACTGTTGTAATAATAACTCACAGTAATAACCAACAATATTAATATCCCGGAGTAATAACATATATGTTCAGTTTCTTATAAACACCAGTTATATATTTTGCTCTTAGTCCCTTAATTGTTATTGAATCCAAAATTTTGAGGTGACTTTATGTTTCATCTGTTTTAGACGGTTGCTAAATTTATTACGTGTTTTGGGAAATGATATTAAACTGTTGACTTAAGGTAAAAGGAAGACTGTGTTGTTCTAGGGTCGACCTGTGGACCGTCGTGACCCCAGAGGGTGACCCCCACACACTGACTATGACTCTTCCTTATCATTTAAGACTCACAAAGTATTATGAAGCAGCCCGTCCTCCTAAGGTTTCCCAACGTCAACAAAGTGACGTATTAATGATCCATTATCCTAACCTAACGAAGGACCCTCAACAGAAAACGAGTGAGTATGAAAATTTCGCGAGCACTTTTATTTCTAAAATTTCTAAAATGTCATTTTAGAGTAAAGATTCAACTCCCCATAGTCAACAAGGGCAGATGGCGCATTTAAAATATGGGGTCTATTTTCAGTGCACAGAAATTAAGTACCATCTTGGGTGTAATTCAGTATATTAGAAAAATTTAAGTATGATCCAGTATTGTAGTTATTATTCAATCCCGCTCAAGTATCTAGGTAATTTTCCAATGGTTTTGAATAATGATTACGTCGCCTTCAGTGACAAGCACACGATTAAGTTTTATTAATCATCTTGGAATAGTAATTTGGCAACAAAGCCAAGGTCAGCCTCTCTGCTGGGAGAGGAGAGAAAGATCAGTGTGGTTTGGACAACAGCTGGAGAAAGGGATCCTCTCCCTGAGGGGGGTCAAGGTCACGCCCTCTGGCCCAGGTCTTTGTAGAGGTAAGGTAAAAGTCTGTGTGTTAACGGATTGTTTAATGACTTCATGCCGTTGCCAAAGTAGGATATTGTCAGCTGGGGCGAATTCCTTTGTTCATATATAACTAATTGTGTTTTAATAAATTTGCTTAAATTATTCGTGTTTAGTGAGTTCCCCGATTTAATCTTGATTATTCGAATCTTTAGATCCTGGGATTTGGGCAATACCACCATGTGCTCCATGTAAGTTTCTTCATCGTTGCAATAGATTTTCCCTAGTTTTAGTTCAGTAAGTCAGCTTTCATAGTAAATTCATCCATTGGAGTTCCACATTCGGGTAGTTATGTCTAATTGGCGGTTTTCTGTTTCATCGTCAATTAGGGGAGTTAATCAGTGAGGAATTGGTTCAAGTGGTGGCAGTGGAAACACGTAGAGTCTCTAGAGTTACTGGAAGCTGATCAGGTTGGGTTACCGTTACCTGTGGCAGGTGGCTACAGGTGACGGACATCCCAATCTTGAGCACTCCAGGTGCAAACTATGTGAACAGGAACTGCGGCATGATCTCCCACACTACATCACCGAATGCCTAGGTATTAGACCTTTCAGACCAGTTGTCATGAGGTACCTGGAGCTTTCCAATTACATTATTCACTCTCGTATTCTTGAGGATATCCACATATTGCACCCAAAATTTGCCAGTGCAGGTTGCTAAACATATGGTCCTGTATGACTAACCATCTTGCGAGATGGGGACTTTTATTACCACTGCTACCTTATTCACTCTTGTGTTGATGATATCCTCAAAATGCATCCGGAGTCTGCCAGTGCAGACTGCCTATCACAGGTGTCTGTATGACTAACCATCCTGTGTGATGGGGATATTTTAGCATCACGTAGTTAGCTTTTATGACACACTGAACTCCACTTCATATAGTCTAGGGTAGCTGCACAAATGCAGATATACTTCATGTATTAACAAAAAAATGATCAGGTACAATGCCTTGTATTGGTGATACCGAGATGATCAAACACAGAGGTTACTGGGTGTTGAAATGGAGCGTGTAGTAAGATCTCTGTGAACTATTGAATAGTTAACTAACGGCCGGGCTAATGAGCAGAAGAGAGCTATTAGTCCACCACACAGTTACATGAGGATCGTCGTGACCCCAGCGGGTGACCCCACACACTGACCTGAGGACCGTCGTGACCCCAGCAGTTGACCCCACACACTCACCATGACTCATCCTAATTAATAAAGTCACCAAACCAGTGTTTTATTCACCTGCTCAGGTGACCCGCATGAACAACCAAATAATTCACCTCAGTGGCAATCCGTATTAAACCACCACAATAACTCACCAAAATAATCCACCACAATATTCCTCTATAATAATTCACGAAAATAATCCTCCATAATAATCCACCACAATAACCCTCTATAATAATCCACCACAATAACCCTCCATAATAATCCACGAGAATAATCCAACAGTATAAGCCACCACGCCAACCTTCTATAATAATCCAAAACAAAAACCCTCTAAAATAATCCACCACAATATTCCACCACTATTATCATCCATACCAATCCACCTCAATATCCATAAATAATTATCCATTACAATAACCATCCAAAATGATATTCGAAAATTAACCTTTTTAATAAACCAACACAATAACCCTCCAAATTAATCCACGAGAATAATCCACAACGATAACCTTTTATAATAATCTAAAACAAGATCTTACAAAATAATTCACCACAATAATTCATCACAATAATTAACAACAATAATCCGCCATGATAATAATCAATAATAATCCAGAACAATGACCATCCACAATAAACCACCAAAATAACCCTCCATTAGAATCTACCAAAATAACTCTCCATAATAATAAAATAAAATAACCATCCATAATAATCCAACAAAATTAACCCTCCATAATAATCCTCCAAAATTAACCATCAATAATAATCTTCCACAACATTCTTCTGTAATAATAATCCACTACAATAACCCTTCTAAATAATCCTCCTCAATAACCCTCCATAAACAACCACCACAGTCCTCCTCCATAATAATCCCGTACAAAAACCCTGATTAATAATCCACCACATTAACACTCATTTTAATCCACCACAATAACCCTACATAATAATCCACTTCAGAAACCCCCTCCCCCCAAAAAATCAACTACAATAACCCTTCAAAATAATCCACCAAAATAACCCTCCATAAAAATCCACCACAGTAACCGCCATAATAATACACCACAATAACCCTATATAATAATACACTGCAATAACCTTCCAAAAGAAACAACCACAATAACCCATCGTAATAATTCACCACAATAAACCTCCAAAATAATCCACCACAATGACCCTCCAAAATAATCCACCAAAGTGGCCCTCCATAATAATCCACCATAACAACCTCCATAATAATCCACCAAAATAACACTCAATAATAATCACCCGGCTTACTATAATGACAGGCCTAGCACCATTCTCAGGCACCCATATACAGCTGGTCAACCCAGCTTGCTACAGTGAGAAACTCGGCACCATACCCGGCGCCTATATAAAGCTGGACCACCCCGCGTGTTATATTTCCTGGCAATATCCAGCATAGGGATATGGGGTGGGGCCTGTGGCTGAGTAGACAGTGCTTAGGACTCGTAATCCTAGGATCCAGGTTCGATCCAGCCGCCAGCAGAAACAGATGGGCAGAGGTTCTTTCACTCTAATGCTCCTGTTATCTAACAGTTAATAGGTACCTAGGAGGTAAAAAGCTCTTACGAGCTGCATCCTGGGTGAGGAAAAATAATTGTTAGTGGTTAGTAACAGTTGATTGACTGATAGTTGAGAGGCGGGCCGAGAGAGCAGAGTTCAACCCCCAGCAAGCACAACATGGTGAATACAAAAACATGCTGCAACACCCTGTATAACCAGCTTTCGTAATTCCCCGCCGCTAACATCAGGCTATTACGTAATATTCTGATCTAATAACGAACCACAACAATCAGTTTGTGTAAATAACCAGACGTAACAATCAGTTGTTAAACTATCCCGAGCAACCTGTTATAATAACCCGCCTCAATAATCAGTCTCAATATCCTGAACGAACAGCCAGCTGGTATAACAACCTGCAGTTATAACTTGCACTAAACACCTACGAGAATAGGCTGTTGTAATAATAACTCACAATAATAACCAACAATATTAATATCCCGGAGTAATAACATATATGTTCAGTTTCTTTTAAACACCAGTTATATTTTTTGCTCTTAGTCCCTTAATTGTTATTTAATCCCAAATTTAAGGTGACTTTATGTTTCATCAGTTTTAGACGGTTGCTAAATTTATTACGTGTTTTGGGAAGTTATATTAAACTGTTGACTTAAGGTAAAAGGAAGACTGTGTTCATTGTCGGGTCGACCTGTGGATCGTCGGGACCCCAGCGGGTGACACCACACACTGACCATAAATCTTCCTTATTATTTAAGACTCACAAAGTATTATGAAGCAGCCCGTCCTCCTAAGGTTCCCAACGTCAAGAAACTGACGTATTAATGACCCATTATCCTAACCTAACAGAGGACCCTCAACAGAAAACGAGAGAGTATGAAAATTTCGAGAGCCGCTCCAATTTTCTAGTACAACAATTTTTGGCCTTAGGTAGAGTATACGTCAAAATGCGACGTTCTATTTGGAGGACGAGTTGTATATAGACCTTCACCTCAACACTAAGTGACACTAAGAACCTTTATCTGAAGGAAGTGATAACCATTAAGGAGTGAAAACTGCCCTCAAGTACTTATGAGAAAACTCTTAATACTAGACTCGTGTTATTTTAAGAATGAAAACGTTGACTCGTGTCAAGACTGTTATGACCTCTGGGTCATCAGAGGTCATCAGTGTGTTTACTTATGTTGGCATTAATCAACGGTTGCACTGTAGATATCACGTGATCATGTATACTTTGTAGCTCGCTTACAACGTAGTCATGTATACTGTAGAGCTGACCTGACAGCCACGTGGTCATGTATTATGTAGAGCTGACCTGACAGCCACGTGGTCATGTATTATGTAGAGCTGACCTGACAGCCACGTGGTCATGTATACTGTAGAGCTGACCTGACAGCCACGTGGTCATGTATTATGTAGAGCTGACCTGACAGCCACGTGGTCATGTATTATGTAGAGCTGACCTGACAGCCACGTGGTCATGTATACTGTAGAGCTGACCTGACAGCCACGTGGTCATGTATTATGTAGAGCTGACCTGACAGCCACGTGGTCATGTATACTGTAGAGCTGACCTGACAGCCACGTGGTCATGTATTATGTAGAGCTGACCTGACAGCCACGTGGTCATGTATACTGTAGAGCTGACCTGACAGCCACGTGGTCATGTATACTGTAGAGCTGACCTGACAGCCACGTGGTCATGTATACTGTAGAGCTGACCTGACAGCCACGTGGTCATGTATACTGTAGAGCTGACCTGACAGCCACGTGGTCATGTATACTGTAGAGCTGACCTGACAGCCACGTGGCCATGAGATGGTGCTGTGTTTTGTAATTAAATGATCATATATTTTTGTGAGATTGGCATCTTTAACAACGAGGTGGTCATGTATACTCTGGAGATGTTATCATAGTAACGATGTTGTCATGTATACTCTGGAGATGTTAAAATAGTAACGATGTCGTCATGTATACTCTGGAGATGATAACCTAGTAACGATGTCGTCATGTATACTCTGGAGATGTTGACATAGTAACGATGTTGTCATGTATACTCTGGAGATGTTAACCTAGTAACGATGTTGTCATGTATACTCTGGAGATGTTAACCTAGTAACGATGTCGTCATGTATACTCTGGAGATGTTAACCTAGTAACAATGTCGTCATGTATACTCTGGAGATGTTAACCTAGTAACAATGTTGTCATGTATACTGCAAAGCTGCTTGTCTGAAAACTGCATTATTTTGTACACAACGAACCTGGCAAGTCTAGCAACCTCTAAGTTCCCAATATTGTGGAACTGCTAGTCTGGTAAACCAAGAGGTCAGGTACACTGTGATGTTGGTTTACTTGGCCACCACATGTTCATGTAACCTGTAGAAACCCTCGTCTGGCAGTCACATTCTCAGGTATACTGTGGAGTTGTCAGTCTAACAACCTGCGAACATAACCAGACCCTATAACCTGTTACTATAACATAACTAATAACTAGAAGTTAAAACCATCAGTAATTATCTGCCCAAATAACTTGTAAAATTCTCTCTGGTTTTGCCTTTGGCAATATTTTGATGAAGTAACCTGCACAAAATGCGTATCATAATTACTACTATAACAGCCTTTAATGATATCTCGCAGTAATAACCTTCCGAAATAATCTTCTCCAAGAGAAATATATGTTATTGCCATCCGTTTTTATTTGTTATTGAATTAGGTATAATACCTGGTTGATACCTGGTTGATGGGGTTCTGGGAGTTCTTCTACTCCCCAAGCCCGGTCCGAGGCCAGGCTTGACTTGTGAGAGTGTGGTCCACTAGGCTGTTGCTTGGACCGGCCCGCAGGCCCACATACCCACCACAGCCCGGTTGGTCCGGAACTCCTTGGAGGAATAAATCTAGTTTCCTCCTGAAGCTGTCCACGGTTGTTCCGGCAATATTTCTTATGCTTGCTGGGAGGGTGTTGAACAACCGTGGACCTCTGATGTTTATACAGTGTTCTCTGATTGTGCCTATGGCACCTCTGCTCTACACTGGTTCTATTCTGCATTTTCTTCCATATCGTTAACTCCAATACGTTTTTTTTTTTACTGTGTAGATTTGGTACTTGGCCTCCCAGTATCTTCCAGGTGTATATTATTTGATATCTCTCGTCTTCTTTTTAGTGAGTACATTTGGAGGGCTTTGAGACGATCCCAATAATTTAGGTGCTTTATCGCGTCTATGCGTGCCGTATATGTTCTCTGTATTCCCTCTATTTCTGCAATCTCTCCTGCTCTGAAGGGGAAAGTGAGTACTGAGCAGTACTCAAGACGGGACAACACAAGTGACTTGAAGAGTACAACCATTTTGATGGAATCCCTGGATTTGAAAGTTCTCGTAAACCATCCTATCATTTTTCTGGCTGTCGCAATATTTGCTTGGTTATGCTCCCTAAACGTTAGGTCGTAAGACATCATTATTCCCAAATCCTTTACATGCTGTTTTCCTACTATGGGTACATTTGATTGTGTTTTATACCCTGTATTATGTTTAAGGTCCTCATTTTTACCGTACCTGAGTACATGGAATTTATCACTGTTAAACATCATGTTATTTTCTGATGCCCCGTCGAAAACTTTATTAATATCAGCTTGAAGTTTTTCAATGTCTTCAGCCGAGGTAATTTTCATACTGATTTTTGTGCCATCTGCAAAGGATGATACGAAGCTGTGACTTGTATTTTTGTCTATATCTGATATGAGAATAAGTAAAAGCAGCGGTGCAAGGACTGTACCCTGAGGAACAGAGCTTTTAACTGCACTTGGATTAGACTTTATATGGTTGACCGTTACTCGCTGCGTCCTGTTTGACAGAAAACAGTATCCAGCGTCCTACTTTACCGGTTATTCCCATTGACTTCATTTTGTGTGCTATCACGCCATGGTCACATTTATCGAAAGCCTTTGCGAAGTTCTTGTATATCCCATCAGCATTCTGTTTTTCGTCTAATGCCTCCGTGACTTTGTCGTAGTGCTCAAGTAGCTGTGAGAGGCACGATCTTCCCGCTCGAAATCCATGTTGGCTTGGGTTGTGAAGGTCACATAATATTTTCTACGTGCGATATTATGAGTACAAATTGTATTCTGGCATCATGTTGCATCATGTTGAAGCTCCCTACATCTATTTTAAAACTTAATAAGTACACACAGAAATCACAATAGAGTGATATATCAAATGATCAAATCCACAAGGGTCTTGATGAGGGTTCGAACTTATGCACGGGATGTTCCCAGACGCGCCTTAGTCAACTGTGCCACCACATGGTCAAAAGAATTGCAACCTGGAGTGCTACTGTCCTCATTAGGATCCCGTGGTTTATCCGAAGCACAACCACGGTTTCACACAATTCCCCCGTGCATTCGGGAGTTCCGTCATTCGTTGCAATTCTTGCATTCGTTGAAATACTTTTGACCATGTGGTGGTACAGTTGACTAAGGCGTGTCTGGGAACATTCCCGTGCGTAAGTTGGAACCCTCAACAAGGCCTTTGTGGATTTGTTCACTTGTTAAGTGAATTTGGGACTTATATTAAAAGCTTGAATAAAGTAAAACCACCAATCTTAATAATCAGCTGTTAGAAACTGCAGTATTATCCAGTTTGTAATAACCGCTCATTGTGATCTCAAGTAATTACCATCTGAAAAGAATAACAGCAATAACCTGCATTAATATCCAGAAGTAATAACCTTTTGCCAAACTTTGCTATAAGAACCCCAATAATAACCTACATTAATAACACCTCATAATAGCCTGATGTAATAACGAGCAGAAATAACACGAATAATTGCAGGTAATATTCAACACAAATTATAAAACACAAAAAATGTTGTAACACCCTGTATAACTAGCTCATCGTTATTCCCCCTCCTCAATAACCCGTGTTAACTTGCATAATAACATTTTCATAATAGCCTGAAAATGTAATAACCAGCTACAACAATCAGATTGTGTAAATGATCATACGTAACAATCAGTTGTAATAATATCCTGTTACGAACCCAGATCCAGCGTCCGAGCATGGAGTAGTAACGACCGCGCCATCTGTGGGTCAGCTCCCGAAACCCCCCGCCAAACGACGACGACACCTGGTGAGGATGCCGTGTATCAGCTACGAGGACCAGTTTCCGGTCCCGTTCAGCACTCTACACCGCCGCCACTGACCTCTGGTGAGGTGGTGCTCCGACGACAGCGCCATCTATGGACTGGATGCGTCAGGTGTTTGTGCCCGAGCCCGTAAGTGAGGTGTTTTAGTGTCCCAGTTATTGATGACGTGTCTGCTTACAGAGCCGACCTGGGACTGCTGGGATGGAAGTGGAGTCAGTCTACCCGAGGCAGCCAGTCTCCATACCTTGAACTTTGCTGCAGCTGTTGTGACGTCGTCCCCCCGGAAGAACACTGTGGTGTGTTAAGCCTGCCAGTGGAGTGGCAGTAAAAGGATTTACCCGGGACCGACTATTGGAGACGATCATCCACTGGGGTACTGAAGACAGGAGAGTGATTTGTGGTGTCACACGAGGCTCCTGTCTAGGGCGTTCCCCTTTTATCGTTCGTGGAGTGGCCGTATCAGCCTTGTTGGCTCAGAACCTGCCAGCAGACCAGCTGGACGTGTGGTTGACGGCCTCCACGGCGGTGCCCCCAGTGGACCCGTGTTTTGGCTGACCTGTGGCCAGAGTAGGCTCAACTTCTTTGGAGAATTCGTTGTGGGGCCACGAAGAAAGCACCAAGGATTCGGCACAGAGAGTTATGGCACCAGCGTCTTCAGCAGAAGACATCGATTGTGGATTAATCCCCTTGTAAAGTGTTAATACCCCTCCCCCTTGTGCACCCTTATTTTATATATTTAATCGGTGATGGTGAAAATTATAATATTAAGTTCTTAGCTTTCTTTCCCTACTCCCTTTAAGTTACTTGCGTCACAGATCTCATCCCTTGATAGCCACTACTGGCTTGGGAACGGATATCTATATCTGACTCTAACAACATCAGAGTGAGAACCCCGTTGCGTCCCGAGAGGGTCATAACATATCCCTAGTGACCTGTTATAATAACTCGTCTGAATAATCAGTCTCAATATCCTGAATGAAGAGCAAGCTAGTATTAACAACCTACAATTATAACTTGCAGTAAAAACCTACTAGAAGAGCCTGTTGTAATAACTGACAGTAATAACCTACAATAATAGACTGTTGTAGTAATATTTCAGAGTAATAACCTATAAGTTCAAATTCATTTTAATCTACAATTACATCTTTTGCTCTTATTTGCTTTTAATTGTTATTGAAGCCAAACTTCTGAGGTGACTTTATGTTTCATCTGTTTATCTCAATTTCTGCATTTATTACGTGTTTGGGGAATTTATATTAAACCACTGTCTTAAGGTAAGAGAAAGGTTCCTAAGCTGCATAGGGTAGACTTGAGGACCGTCGTGACCCCGGGTGGGTGACCTCACAAACTGACCTGAAGACTGGTGTGACTCCAGCGGGTGACCCCACACACTGATTATGACTTCCTTAATTATAAAGTCCTCAACCCAGTATTTTATTCACCTCCTCAGGTGACCAGCCTGAACAACCAAATAATTCATCACAGTAGCTATCCGTATTAAACCACCACAAAACTCTCCAAAATAATCCACTACAAGCTTCCTCTAAAATAATCCACGAAAAAATCCTCCGTAATAATCCACTACAATAATCCTCCATAATAATCGACGATAACAATTCAACAGAATAAGCCACCACTCTAACCCTTTATAATAAACAAAAACAAAAACCCTCTAAAATAATTCACCGCAATAATCTCAAACTATTATCATCCATAAGAATCCACCTCACTATCCCTCAATAATTATCCATTACAATAATCCTCCAACAATAAAATACCAAAATAAACCTGTAATAATCCAACACAATAACCATCCATAAAATTCCACGAGAATAATCCACAATGATTACCTTCTACAATGCTCTAAAACATGATCCTTCAAAATATTTTTCCATAATAATCCTCATTAATAATCCACAATAATAGCCCTCCCCAATAAACCACCAAAATAACCCTCCATTACAATCTACCACAATAACTATCCATAATTATACAAAACAATAACCCTCCATAATAATCCACCACAATAACCCTCCATAATAATCCTTCTCAATAACCCTTCATAATAATCCACTACAATAACACCTCATTTTAATCCACAAAAATATCCTTATATAATAATCATCTACAATAACTCTTAAAAGTAATCCACTACAATAACCCTTCAAAATAATCCACCAAACAACCTTCCGTCCACAATATCTCTATATAATAATCCACCAGAGTAACATTCCATAATAATCCACCACAATAACACTCCATTGTAATCCACCAAAAAGCAAAATCCACCAGTCACCCGGCCGACACCTGACGTTACTAACGAGGTTGTCCTGGCCTCAGCATGCTGTCAACATAAAGCTGTCACGGGATGTCAACGTCAACACCATCGTGGGTAGCTGTCTGGATGTCACCACCACCCACCGGCTGCGTCGTCAAGACTGCAGGCAGACCTGGAGTGGAGAAAGAAGAGGTCTGAGAGGGAGTCAGCAAGTAGCATTACTCATTAGCATTATCCTGGGTTTTGGGATATACCGCCATGTGCTCCATGTAAGTTTCTTTATTGTTTCAATATATTTTCCTTTGTTTTAGTTCAGTAAGCCACCTTTAATTGTAAATTCATCCATTGAGGTTCCACATTCGGGGAGTTATGTCTAATTGGTGGTTTCCTGTTTCATCGTCAATTAGGGGAGTTAATCAGTGAGTTCATTCAGGTGATGGCAGTGGAAGTGTGTAGAGTCTCTAGAGTTACTGATAGCTGGTCAGGTACAATGCCTTATATTGGTGATACCGAGGTGATCAAACACCGAGGTTACTGGGTGTTGAACTGGAGCGTATATTAGGAACTCTAGGGAACTATAGAATAGTTAACTAACGGCCGGGCTAATGGACAGAAGAGAGCTATTAGTCCCTGGCACCGTTACATGAAGACCGTCGTGACCACGGCGGGTGACCCAACACAGTGACCTGAGGACCGTCGGGACCCCAGCGGGTGACCCCACACAGTGACCTGAGGACCGTCGTGACCCCAGCGACACACTGACAATGACTCATCCTAATTAATAAAGTCATCAACCCAGTATTCACCTCCTCAGGTGACCCGCCTGAATTACCAAATAATTCACCACAGTGGCAATCCGTATTAAACCATCACAATAACTCTCACAAATAATCCGCCACAATAACTCTCCAAAATAATCCACCACAATATTCCTCTAAAATAATACACCAAAATAATCGGCTATAATAATCCTCTACAATAATCCATGACAATAACCCTCCATAATAATCCAAGATAATAATGCAACAAAATAGGCCACCACGCTAACCTTCTATGATAATCGAAAACAAAAAACCCTCTAAAATAATCCACCACAAAACTCCACCACTATTATCATCCATACCAAACCACCTCAATATCCATAAATAATTATCCATTACAATAACCATCCAAAATAATATACCAAATTTAACCTCTGTAATAATCCAACACAATAACCCTCCATAATATTCCACGAGAATAATCCACAAAATAACCTTTTATAATACTCTAAAACAAGATCCTACAAAATAATTCACCACAATAATTAACAACAACAATATGCCATAATAATCCTCAATAATAATCCATAACAATGACCATCCACAATAAACCACCAAAATAACCCTCCATTATAATCTACCAAAAAAACTCTCCATAATAATACAATAAAATAACCCTCCTTAATAATCCAACAAAAATAACCCACCATAATAATCCTCCAAAATTAACCCACCATAATAATCCTCCAAAATTAACCATCAATAATAATCTTCCACAAAATTCTTCTATAAAAATAATCGACCATAATAACCCTCCTTAATAACTCTCCTCAATAACCCTCCATAAACAACCACCACAGTCCCCCTCCATAATAATCCAACACAAAAACCCTCAGTAATAATCCACCACATTAACATTCCATTTTAATCCACCACAATAACCCTATATAATAATCCACTTCAATAACCCCCCAAAAATTCACTACAACAACCTTTCAAAATAATTACCCAAATAACCCTCAATATAAATCCACCACAGTAACCTCCAAAATAAACTACGACAATGACCCTCCATAATAATTCACAATAAATCTTCCCAATAATCCATCACAATGACCCTCCAAAATAATCCACCACAATGACCACCAAAATAATCCACCAAAGTGGCCCTCCATAATAATCCACCATAACAACCTCCATAATAATCCACCAAAATAACACTCAATAATAATCACCCGGCTTACTATAATGACAGGCCTGGCACCATTCTCAGGCACCCATATACAGCTGGTCCACCCAGCTTGCCACAGTGAGAAACTCGGCACCATACCCGGCGCCTATATAAAGCTGGACCACCCCGCGTGTTATATTTCCTGGCAATATCCAGCATAGGGATATGGGGTGGGGGCCTGTGGCTGAGTAGACAGCACTGAGGACTCGTAATCCTAGTATCCAGGTTCGATCCAGGTCCCGCCAAAAACAGATGGGCAGAGCTTCTTTCACCCTGATGCACCTGTTACCTAACAGTAAATAGGTACCCGGTAGTTAAACAGCTGTTACGAGCGGCTTCCTGGGTGTGCCAAAAAAATTTGTTAGTGGTTAGTAACAGTTGATTGACTAATAGTTGAGAGGCGGGCCGAGAGAGCAGAGTTCAACCCCCAGCAAGCACAACTAGGTGAATACAGTAACATGCTGCAACACCCTGTATAACCAGCTTTCGTAATTCCGCGCCCCTACCATCAGGCTATTACGTAATATCCTGATCTAATAACGAACCGCAACAATCAGTTTGTATAAATAACCAGACGTAACAATGTTTTATTAAACTATCCCGAGCAACCTGTTATAATAACCCGCCTCAATAATCAGTCTCAATATCCTGAACGAACAGCCAGCTGGTATAACAACCTGCAATTATAACTTGCACTAAACACCTACGAGAATAGACTGTTGTAATAATAACTCACAATAATAACCAACAATGTTAATATCCCGGAGTAATAACATATATGTTCAGTTTCTTATAAACCCCAGTTATATATTTTGCTCTTAGTCCCTTAATTGTTATTTAATCCCAAATTTAAGGTGACTTTATGTTTCATCTGTTTTAGACGGTTGCTAAATTTATTACGTGTTTTGGGAAATGATATTAAACTGTTGACTTAAGGTAAAAGGAAGACTGTGTTGTTCTAGGGTCGACCTGTGGACCGTCGTGACCCCAGAGGGTGACCCCCACACACTGACTATGACTCTTCCTTATCACTTAAGACTCACAAAGTATTATGAAGCAGCCCGTCCTCCTAAGGTTTCCCAACGTCAACAAAGTGACGTATTAATGATCCATTATCCTAACCTAACGAAGGACCCTCAACAGAAAACGAGTGAGTATGAAAATTTCGCGAGCACTTTTATTTCTAAAATTTCTAAAATGTCATTTTAGAGTAAAGATTCAACTCCCCATAGTCAACAAGGGCAGATGGCGCATTTAAAATATGGGGTCTATTTTCAGTGCACAGAAATTAAGTACCATCTTGGGTGTAATTCAGTATATTAGAAAAATTTAAGTATGATCCAGTATTGTAGTTATTATTCAATCCCGCTCAAGTATCTAGGTAATTTTCCAATGGTTTTGAATAATGATTACGTCGCCTTCAGTGACAAGCACACGATTAAGTTTTATTAATCATCTTGGAATAGTAATTTGGCAACAAAGCCAAGGTCAGCCTCTCTGCTGGGAGAGGAGAGAAAGATCAGTGTGGTTTGGACAACAGCTGGAGAAAGGGATCCTCTCCCTGAGGGGGGTCAAGGTCACGCCCTCTGGCCCAGGTCTTTGTAGAGGTAAGGTAAAAGTCTGTGTGTTAACGGATTGTTTAATGACTTCATGCCGTTGCCAAAGTAGGATATTGTCAGCTGGGGCGAATTCCTTTGTTCATATATAACTAATTGTGTTTTAATAAATTTGCTTAAATTATTCGTGTTTAGTGAGTTCCCCGATTTAATCTTGATTATTCGAATCTTTAGATCCTGGGATTTGGGCAATACCACCATGTGCTCCATGTAAGTTTCTTCATCGTTACAATAGGTTTTCCCTAGTTTTAGTTCAGTAAGTCAGCTTTCATAGTAAATTCATCCATTGGAGTTCCACATTCGGGTAGTTATGTCTAATTGGCGGTTTTCTGTTTCATCGTCAATTAGGGGAGTTAATCAGTGAGGAATTGGTTCAAGTGGTGGCAGTGGAAACACGTAGAGTCTCTAGAGTTACTGGAAGCTGATCAGGTTGGGTTACCGTTACCTGTGGCAGGTGGCTACAGGTGACGGACATCCCAATCTTGAGCACTCCAGGTGCAAACTATGTGAACAGGAACTGCGGCATGATCTCCCACACTACATCACCGAATGCCTAGGTATTAGACCTTTCAGACCAGTTGTCATGAGGTACCTGGAGCTTTCCAATTACATTATTCACTCTCGTATTCTTGAGGATATCCACATATTGCACCCAAAATTTGCCAGTGCAGGTTGCTAAACATATGGTCCTGTATGACTAACCATCTTGCGAGATGGGGACTTTTATTACCACTGCTACCTTATTCACTCTTGTGTTGATGATATCCTCAAAATGCATCCGGAGTCTGCCAGTGCAGACTGCCTATCACAGGTGTCTGTATGACTAACCATCCTGTGTGATGGGGATATTTTAGCATCACGTAGTTAGCTTTTATGACACACTGAACTCCACTTCATATAGTCTAGGGTAGCTGCACAAATGCAGATATACCTCATGTATCAACAAAAAAATGATCAGGTACAATGCCTTGTATTGGTGATACCGAGATGATCAAACACAGAGGTTACTGGGTGTTGAAATGGAGCGTGTAGTAAGATCTCTGTGAACTATTGAATAGTTAACTAACGGCCGGGCTAATGAGCAGAAGAGAGCTATTAGTCCACCACACAGTTACATGAGGATCGTCGTGACCCCAGCAGATGACCCAACACACTGACCTGAGGACCATCGTGACCCCAGCGGGTGACTCCACACACTGACCTGAGGACCATCGTGACCCCAGCGGGTGACTCCACACACTGACCTGAGGACCATCGTGACCCCAGCAGTTGACCCCACACACTGACCATGACTCATCCTTATTAATAAAGTCACCAAACCAGTGTTTTATTCACCTCCTCAGGTGACCCGCATGAACAACCAAATAATTCACCACAGTGGCAATCCGTATTAAACCACCACAATAACTCTCCATAATAATCCACCACCATAACCCTCTATAATAATCCACCACAATAACCCTCCATAATAATCCACGAGAATAATCCCACAGTATAGGCCACCACACCAACCTTCTATAATAATCCAAAACAAAAACCCTCTAAAATAATCCACCACAATATTCCACCACTATTATCATCTATACCAATCCACCTCAATATCCATAAATAATTATCCATTACAATAACCATCCAAAATGATATATCAAAATTAACCTCTTTAATAAACCAACACAATAACCCTCCATAATAATCCACGAGAATAATTCACAACGATAACCTTTTATAATAATCTAAAACAAGATCCTACAAAATAATTCACCACAATAATTCATCACAATAATTAACAACAATAATCCGCCATGTTAATAATCAATAATAATCCATAACAATGACCATCCACAATAAACCACCATAATAACCCTCCATTATAATCTACCAAAATAACTCTCCATAATAATAAAATAAAATAACCCTCCATAATAATCCAACAAAATTAACCCTCCATAATAATCCTCCAAAATTAACCATCAATAATAATCTTCCAAAACATTCTTCTTTAATAATAAGCCACTATAATAAGCCACTACAATAACCCTTCTAAATAATCCTCCTTAATAACCCTCCATAAACAACCACTATAGTCCTCCTCCATAATAAGCCAGTGTAACACAGGGAGGGTGTTCTCGAATTATCTTTCCTTCTTCTCCCTCTCTACCCGTATTCCTACTTTTTATTCTCTAACAAGGGACTCCAAAACTTTTACTAAAGCCGACTCCACGCCACGTGGTCCTAAGACGATTGACCGACTTAGGATTCTACAACCCGTATGACGTGACATAGGCTTTGAGCAAAACCCTAGAGTCACCTCTGCCGTCACCACCAGACCAGTAACACTGAGCAATGATCGAGGTCTGGATCGATCATGCTAATTAATCAACCTTGGGGCTTGATCCTCACTATAACCGTTGACCTTGGAACTTGAGTGTGGAATTAATTAAACGGGAATGATGAATTCCGATTCGATGTTAGAATCGGCGCCCAATTCAACTCTGCCTCGTGTGGACCACGTGACCAGGACAAGTCCACATAAATATAACATACACATGGAAATAATGAAAATGCAGATTATTAACTAATTAATTTATTAAAAGAAAAACTAAAACAAAATCTAAAGATGTTCACTCCCTACTTGACCTGAACGGCAATGAATTGACTATCCCTATAAATAACAATAGCAACTATACCTCTATGTTGACCAGCTCAGATGTTGGGGCTGGTCTTGGGGGAGAGGTAAGATGGTTGACCTCCCTCAGTTGATCTCTGATCCCACACTAATCTGTCCTCTCTCTGATGCTCCAGGAGCCCAGAGCAGAGTATTGTTCCACATTGCTTACCAAGTTACTTAGCAAGGTTTAAGTTATAACAATTAACCTCTGTTGTACTTAATTGATCCAGACTGGTTGAATTATTTTACTGAAGTTAAATTACACAAGCATCTAACGGCAGAGCTGTTCCCGATCACCAAATGGCTATTTGACCTTTGAGAAATAGTGGACATGTCAACTCTGATGACCTATGACCGCCAGGTCACTCCGCCTTACAACTTAGATCTGGTTCGTGACGTCACTAATGGTGACTTAACTCAATAATTAGAATACTCTTGATATTGTACCCAGTAATATTATACAATACAATTTGAATGCAAAATGAATAAAGGCTAATTTCTCTAAATAAGTGAATACTATAGGATGATTCATTATACAAAACTATGAACAAAGATGTCCGCCATTTTGTGACTCAGACTTGCTAATCCCCAGAGGAATGCACGTTGTGAGGTCAGGTCCTTACACGACTTCTGGAACCTTCTGGAATAATTCTTACAACAGCCTAGTTTGTTACACCAGTACAAAAACCCTGATTAATAATCCACCACATTAACACTCATTTTAATCCACCACAATAACCCTACATAATAATCCACTTCAGAAACCCCCTCTCCCCAAAAATCAACTACAATAACCCTTCAAAATAATCCACCAAAATAACCCTCCATAAAAATCCACCACAGTAACCGCCATAATAATACACCACAATAACCCTATATAATAATACACTGCAATAACCTTCCAAAATAAACAACCACAATAACCCGTCGTAATAATTCACCACAATAAACCTCCAAAATAATCCACCACAATGACCCTCCAAAATAATCCACCAAAGTGGCCCTCCATATTAATCCACCATAACAACCTCCATAATAATCCACCAAAATAACACTCAATAATGATCACCCGGCTTACTATAATGACAGGCCTGGCACCATTCTCAGGCACCCATATACAGCTGGTCCACCCAGCTTGCTACAGTGAGAAACTCGGCACCATACCCGGCGCCTATATAAAGCTGGACCACCCCGCGTGTTATATTTCCTGGCAATATCCAGCATAGGGATATGGGGTGGGGCCTGTGGCTGAGTAGACAGTGCTTAGGACTCGTAATCCTAGGATCCAGGTTTGATTCAGCCGCCAGCAGAAACAGATGGGCAGAGGCATGGGCATTTCACTCTAATGCTCCTGTTATCTAACAGTTAATAGGTACCTAGGAGGTAAAAAGCTCTTACGAGCTGCTTCCTGGGAGAGGAAAAATAATTGTTAGTGGTTAGTAACAGTTGATTGACTGATAGTTGAGAGGCGGGCCGAGAGAGCAGAGTTCAACCCCCAGCAAGCACAACTAGGTGAATACAAAAACATGCTGCAACACCCTGTATAACCAGCTTTCGTAATTCCCCGCCGCTAACATCAGGCTATAACGTAATATCCTGATCTAATAACGAACCACAACAATCACTTTGTGTAAATAACCAGACGTAACAATCAGTTGTTAAACTATCCCTAGCGACCTGTTATAATAACCCGCCTCAATAATCAGTCTCAATATCCTGAACGAACAGCCAGCTGTATAACAACCTGCAATTATAACTTGCACTAAACACCTACGAGAATGGACTGTTGTAATAATAACTCACAATAATAACCAACAATATTAATATCCCGGAGTAATAACATATATGTTCAGTTTCTTATAAACCCCAGTTATATATTTTGGTCTTAGTCCCTTAATTGTTATTGAAACCAAAATTTTGAGGTAACTTTACGTTTCATCTGTTTTAGACGGTTGCTAAATTTATTACGTGTTTATGGAAGTTATATTAAACTGTTGACTTAAGGTAAAAGGAAGACTGTGTTCATTGTCGGGTCGACCTGTGGATCGTCAGGACCCCAGCGGGTGACACCACACACTGACCATAACTCTTCCTTATTATTTAAGACTCACAAAGTATTATATAGCAGCCCGTCCTCCTAAGGTTCCCAACGACAAGAAACTGACGTATTAATGACCCATTATCCTAACCTAACAGAGGACACTCAACAGAAAACGAGAGAGTATGAAAATTTCGCGAGCCGCTACAATTTTCTAGTACGACAATTTTTGGCCTTAGGTAGAGTATACGTCAAAATGCAACGTTCTATTTGGAGGACGAGTTGTATATAGACCTTCACCTCAACACTAAGTGACACTAAGAACCTTTATCTGAAGGCAGTGATAACCATTAAGGAGTGAAAACTGCCCTCAAGTACTTATGAGAAAAGTCTTAATATAAGACTCCTGTTATTTTAAGAATGAAAACGTTGACTCGTGTCAAGACTGTTATGACCTCTGGGTCATCAGAGGTCACCAGTGTGTTTACTTATGTTGGCATTAATCATCGATTGCAATGTAGATATCACGTGATCATGTATACCTTGTAGCTCGCTTACCACGTAGTCATGTATACTGTAGAGTTGAACTGACAGCCACGTGGTCATGTATACTGTAGAGATGACCTGACAGATACGTAGTCATATATTCTGTAGAGCTGACCTGACAGCAACGTAGTCATGTATACTGTAGAGCTGACCTGACAGCCACGTAGTCATGTATACTGTAGAGCTGACCTGACAGCAACGTAGTCATGTATACTGTAGAGCTGACCTGACAGCCACGTAGTCATGTATACTGTAGAGCTGACCTGACAGCCACATAGTCATGAGAAGGTGGTGCATTTTGCAATTAAAAAGTCATATATTTTGTGGATTTGGCATCTTTAACAACGAGGTGGTCATGTATACTCTGGAGATGTTAACATAGTAACGCTGTTGTCATGTATACTCTGGCGATGTAAACCTAGTAACGCTGTTGTCATGTATACTCTGGAGATGTTTACCTAGAAACAATGTTGTCATGTATACTGCAAAGCTGTTTGTCTGAAAACTGCATTATTTTGTACACAACGAAGCTGGCATGTCTAGCAACCTCCAAGTTCTCAATATTGTGGAACTGCTAGTCTGGTAAACCAAGAGGTCAGGTACACTGTGATGTTGGTTTACCTGGCAACCACATGTTCATGTAACCTGTAGAAGCCCCTCGTCTGGCAGTCACATTCTCAGGTATACTGTGGAGTTGTCAGTCTAACAACCTGCGAACATAACCAGACCTTATAACCTGTTACTATAACATAACTAATATGTAGAAGTTATAACCAGCAGTAATTATCTGCCCAAATAACTTGTAAAATTCTTTCTGGTTTTAACTTTGGCAATATTTTGATGACGCAACCTGCATAAATTGCGTATCATAATTACTACTATAACAGCCTTTAATGATAACTCGCAGTAATAACCTTCCGAAATAATCTTCCCCAAGAGAAATATATGTTATTGCAATCCGTTTTTATTTGTTATTGAATTAGGTATAATACCTGGTTGATACCTGGTTGATGGGGTTCTGGGAGTTCTTCAACTCCCCAAGCCCGGTCCGGGGCCAGGCTTGACTTGTGAGAGTTTGGTCCACTAGGCTGTTGCTTGGAGCGGCCCGCAGGCCCACATACCCACCACAGCCCGGTTGGTCTGGAACTCCTTGGAGGAATAAATCTAGTTTCCTCTTGAAGCTGTCCACGGTTGTTCTGGCAATATTTCCTATGCTTGCTGGGAGGGTGTTGAACAACCGTGGACCTCTGATGTTTATACAGTGGTCTCTGATTGTGCCTATGGCACCTCTGCTCTAAACTGGTTCTATTCTGCATTTTCTTCCATATCGTTCACTCCAGTACGTTGTTATTTTACTGTGTAGATTTGGTACTTGGCCCTCCAGTATCTTCCAGGTGTATATTATTTGATATCTTTCTCGTCTTCTTTCTAGTGAGTACATTTGGAGGGCTTTGAGACGATCCCAATAATTTAGGTGCTTTATCGCGTCTATGCGTGCCGTATATGTTCTCTGTATTCCCTCTATTTCAGCAATCTCTCCTGCTCTGAAGGGGGAAGTGAGTACTGAGCAGTACTCAAGACGGGACAACACAAGTGACTTGAAGAGTACAACCATTGTGATGGGATCCCTGGATTTGAAAGTTCTCGTAATCCAGCCTATCATTTTTCTGGCTGTTGCAATATTTGCTTGGTTATGCTCCCTAAACGTTAGGTCGTCAGACATCATTATTCTCAAATCCTTTACATGCTGTTTTCCTATTATGGGTACATTTGATTGTCTTTTATACCCTGTATTATGTTTAAGGTCCTCATTTTTACCGTACCTGAGTACCTGGAATTTATCACTGTTAAACATCATGTTATTTTCTGATGCCCAGTCGAAAACTTTATTAATATCAGCTTGAAGTTTTTCAATGTCTTCAGCCGAGGTAATTTTCATATAGATTTTTGTGTCATCTGCAAAGGATGATACGAAGCTGTGACTTGTATTTTTGTCTATAACTGATATGAGAATAAGGAAAAGCAGCGGTGCAAGGAATGTACCCTGAGGTACAGAGTTTTTAACTGCACTTGGACTAGATTTTATATGGTTGACCGTTACTCGCTGAGTCCTGTTTGACAGAAAACTGACTATCCAGCGTCCTACTTTATCGGTTATTCCCATTCACTTCACTTCGTGTGCTATCACGCCATGGTCACATTTATCGAAAGCCTTTGCAAAGTCTGTGTATATCACTTCAGCATTCTGTTTTTCGTCTAATGCCTCCGTGACTTTGTCGTAGTGCTCAAGTAGCTGTGAGAGGCACGATCTTCCCGCTCGAAATCCATGTTGGCCTGGGTTGTGAAGGTCACATAATATTTTCTATGTGCGATATTATGAGTACAAATTGTATTCTGGCATCATGTTGCATCATATTGAAGCTCCCTACATCTATTTTAAAACTTATTAAGTACACACAGAAATCACAATAGACTGATATATCAACTGATCAAATCCACAAGGGTCTTGATGAGGGTTCGAACTTATGCACGGGATGTTCCCAGACGCGCCTTAGTCAACTGTGCCACCACATGGTCAAAAGAATTGCAACCTGGAGTACTACTGTCCTCACTAGGATCCCGTGGTTAACCTTGTGGATTTGTTCACTTGTTAAGTGAATTTGGGACTTATATTAAAAGCTTGAATAAAGTAAAACCACCAATCTTAATAATCAGCTGTTAGAAACTGCAGTATTATCCAGTTTGTAATAACCGCTCATTGTGATCTCAAGTAATTACCATCTGAAAAGAATAACAGCAATAACCTGCATTAATATCCAGAAGTAATAACCTTTTGCCAAACTTTGCTATAAGAACCCCCCATAATAACCTACATTAATAACACCTCATAATAGCCTGACGTAATAGCGAGCAGAAATAACACGAATAATTGCAGGTAATATTCAACACAAATTATAAAACACAAAAACATGCTGTAACACCCTGTATAACTAGCTCATCGTTATTCCCCCTCCTCAATAACCCGTCTTAACTAGCCTAATAACATTTTCGTAATAGCCTGAAAATGTAATAACCAACTACAACAATCAGATTGTGTAAATGATCAGACGTAACAATCAGTTGTAATAATATCCCTAGTGACTTGTTATAATAACTCGCCTGAATAGTCAGTCTCAATATCCTGAATGAAGAGCAAGCTAGTATTAACAACCTGCAATTATAACTTGCAGTAAAAACCTACTAGAAGAGCCTGTTGTAATAATAACTGACACTAATAACCTACAATAATAGACTGTTGTAGTAATATTTCAGAGTAATAACCTTTAAGTTCAAATTAATTTTAATCTCCAATTACATTTTTTGCTCTTATTTGCTTTTAATTGTTATTGAAGCCAAACTTCTGAGATGACTTTATGTTTCATCTGTTTATCTCAATTGCTGTATTTATTACGTGTTTGGGGAATTTATATTAAACCATTGTCTTAAGGCAAGAGAAAGGTTCCTAAGCTGCATAGGGTCGACTTGAGGACCGTCGTGACCCCGGGTGGGTGACCTCACAAACTGACCTGAAGACTGGTGTGACTCCAGCTGGTGACCCCACACACTGATTATGACTTCCCTAATTATAAAGTCCTCAACCCAGTATTTTATTCACCTCCTCAAGTGACCAGCCTGAACAACCAAATAATTCATCACAGTAGCCATCCGTATTAAACCACTGTAATAACCCTGATTACCATTGTAATTGCTTAGAGCTCTGCAATCATCTCTCTGACCTCTATGATCGTTCTGAACGCTACCCTTGCTGTAACTCTCTTTCTCTACCCTTCCCTTCATCCAATACCCCAGCTTAACACTGTTACAGTCCAGAATGACCCCTCACTGGATGGCCACGAATATAAACTGAATATTAAATGAGGAGAACCCAACAAGAATAGGGGGTTATTAATTCAACTAATAATTAAAAAATATCATTAAACACTGCCACCACCTTCCAAGCATAAATGAATGTGTCTAAAATTATTGGGACCCTAGGAAGGAAGGGGCTCAATAATCAGGGAACTCAAAGGGTACGTACATGAATCTTAATGGATTAATACTGTAATCTTACTGAACTGAATGGGAGATTCTAGAGTGACTTTACTATTCATAAGATGGAGAACACAGGGGAACTTCTAGCACAGCAAATGAAAAATCACCAAAATGAATAACTCAGTCATTAATCAAAGGGAACAGAGAACTAAACACAAATGAGTGACAATTATTTTATTATTTGAATCAGTATATTTAAATCAAGACTGAAACATATCCTACTCTAAATAAAACCTATGAAGTAATGTAATGTAATACCAATGTTACCCAACTCAAAGTGCACATTTACCTTCAATACTGCAGCTTGCCAAAGGATGTTGATTGACTGCCCACAGGTCATTTGACCTGTACCTCAGTTGAGGCCCCAAGACACACTAACACTTCTTTATTAAAACGCTTACCAGTGGGACAGGCTAGACCCCCTAGTTCCTAGGCCTAAATTAACTCCGCCTATCCCAAGTCTACGGCCAATGGATTTAAACATGACTAGGTGATCTAGAAACCGGGCCAATGGCATGGGCAGGCACTACTCTGTGAGGCCCCGCCTCCCTAGGCCTACATGTCTTTAACCAATCCTGATCAAGCTTGACCATAAGGGTCAATTCCTCTTGACAGAAAACTCCAAAAACTGGGAAGACACCAACGACTTTCCTGAGGGACTGCCGGCTGGGCACCCACGTGTAACTTGAGATAACAAGTTTATTAGCCCTGGGGTACTATTTTCAATTCGTCACTGGACAGATGGACAGGAGAGCGAGGGGAGCAAGTGGCTTCAAGCTGTTTATGACCCCGAGGGTTAGACCTTGACAAAAGACAGGGATGACCTAAAGGGAGGGAAGGCAAGCGAGAGAAGGGAAGGGGAAGAGGAAGGAGACGAGAAAGGGGAAAGGGGGAAGGGGAAGGGGCTATGGTGTGCATATACCATTACAACTCCCCCTCTTTGGAAATTAAGAAATTTGTGTGTAAAGAAGTTTAAGGCACAAAATTCTTATCCAGACCCTGCCCTATCATAATCATTAACTCCAAAAACAACATTTAACTCAACAATAAATGACCCAATGCCTCAAAACAACAGAAATACTTATCTAATCCTAACTAATTCCATACAATCCTTCAAAACAAAAAATGTCACCCCCAAAAGGTGTGCTCCAACATGTATACATATATAACAAACAGTAATAATACATAAAACATAAGGACAGAGACCGTCCCTATAATCCTGGCTGTCCACTTGGATGCAGTCCTGTACCCTTCCAACTACCTGGAAGACAAAACATGCTATACCTGTCTTGATACAGTAACAAATAACTGTAAAAATCCAAATCTAACAACTAGCTAAAATCAGCCGATAGCCTTCAGCTATCCCAGTATTCCACCTGGAATAAAGATCAAACACATCATAGCACATCACACAGAAAACATTAAAAAAATCAATGTCATTAAAAAAATAAAAAATTATATCAAAATAGAGGAACACTACCTCGCAGGGACCTAGTGTTCCATTCCACACCTGTGGCAACTGTCCACCACAGCGCATCCCGATCTTAAAATCTAAAGAAAATACACAAAAATAATTTTATTAAAAAAATTCAATGTCCACAGAGATGTCTCTTAACCAACAACAACACACTGGATATAAATTCCTCAAACTCCTAATATCCCAAAGTTTATACTCAAGTCCACAACAACAGTGGGTGAACACATTTTCCTGACTGTGTACCACACAGTCAGGAAATATTGTTCAGTAAACCACAAAAAAAAAAAAATAAAAAAAAATATATAACTATTAGTATCTAGGATCTAGAAAAATCTAGATAAAGTTCCCCACTGATCAACGTTTCTAGAGACCCTACTAGATGGTTCTCAAACCAGTTCGCTCATACAAATTATCTAGACACAGGGTAATTTTCTAGTAAAAATTTTCTAGATTTATTTCCCTATTTCCCTAGTTCTAGTTTTCAACATTTAATACTGTTCCAGAGAACTTTCCGAAGGTGTATAGGTGCTTACTATCAGATGGAAAATTAAAAAGTTGAACTAACTGTTCCGAGTTAACACAGTTTACTATATTAATAGCATTTATGTTTATATGAAACTTTTATATAAAGAAGTTCTCTCATTCGTTCCTGGTGCCATTTCGTTGCTGTAGATTCGGGCGACTACCTCATGTTGCTTGAAGATCCTGGTCGTCTGGAAGTTCCATTTCCGGCCCCGGCCAACTACGGACAGTACAGAGGGTCTCGTACTACCCGTACCTGACTTGAGTGACAGCTGGCGGCTGTCTGCTCAGGTGGACCCCGCTAACAGGAACCCAGGTTCACCTCTTCTTATCGCTCCACAAACAGTCTTGATGGATTGTTGTTAACCATGGCTGCCACAGTAGAGCACAGCTTCGACGTGTCACGATGTCTCGCGTTGGTAGTGAGGTTCGAGTGGCGTTGAAGAGGGTGGCATGGTGACAGGACAGGTGGGCCCTGCTTCAGCTCCTGGGCGGCGTCATCTACCTGCGTTTACTTGTTATCCCGGTACTACTGGGCCGGTACACCTTTCCGTGCAACCCCTCGTGCAGCTGAGCTTGGGCCGAGGTACAGGATTGTACCTCCTCTGGCGATTCACCAGTACTCTGTAGGGGTAGTGCTGTTCGTACCCGGGACCACCGCGTTACATCTTCCACAGACGACGCAACCGCAGGTTTTGAGAGAGCTGACAAGTCATTGCAATTAGCGTTCTTCTTCATAGACCACTCGTCTTCCACTTCCGGTTTTCCCGCAGTCTTGACTACGCGGCTGGTGGGCTTGGTTGGTGACCTTGAGACAACTTGCCCATGGCTGTGATGGTGACTGAACTCTGCTCCGTGCAGACAGCATGGCTGGACTGGGACAACCTCGTTAGTGACGGGAGGTGTCGGCCGGGTGACTGTACGCCAGTCACCCCTTCCGGATAACCAATTGACGAGTTACCGGGCACAAGGGGGAGGACTTTATGTAACGTGCCTCGGACCCCGATCTTATCAGCCAGGTGGGTCATCCCCAGACCTGCTGATCTCGATCCTTGGTTCACGTGTGACTGGGAGGCTGGAACTGGTGTGCCATCTGACCTGAGAAAGGCAGACAACAACAAATGGCGGAAGCATGGATATTACTCTGAGGTATAGGAAGTTGGAAACCCCAGAGCAAGGCAAGTATGCTACCTGAGCCATGCACATTAGTAAATACACAAACATAGATGGAATTACAAATAAAGCAAATGAGCTTGGAGAACTGGTACTAGAGGAAAACCCAGACATAATAGCCCTCACAGAAACAAAGATCACGAAAACGATAACAAATGCAGTGTTCCCACAGGACTATTATGTTATGAGGAAAGAGAGGGAAGGAAGAGGTGGGGGTGGTGTAGCTCTGCTGGTAAGACAAGGCTGGGATTTTGAGGAGATGGATATTCAGGGCTGCGAAGGTTTCAGTGACTACATAGCAGGTACTGTAACAAATGGAGGGAAAAAAATTATAGTCGCAGTCATATATAATCCACCACCAAATGACAGAAGACCTAGACAGGAATATGATAGAAACAACATGGCCACCATTAACATAATAGAAAGAGCAGCTTCTGTTGCTAGCAGGAATGGATCTGGACTACTAATTATGGGAGACTTCAACCATGGGAAGATAGATTGGAAGAACAGAGACCCGCATGGAGGACCAGAAACATGGAGAGCTAAGCTGCTGGACGTGGCAACAAGAAACTTTCTAAGCCAGCACACCAAAGAACCAACAAGAATGAGAGGAGAAGATGAACCAGCAATGCTTGATTTGATATTTACCCTAAATGAATGTGATATAAGGGAAGTTAAGATGGAAGCGCCCTTGGGAATGAGTGACCACAGTGTATTGAACTTTGAGTACCTGGTAGAGCTAGGACTTATCTCCCCCCAAAAAGAACTAGGAATCAAAAGGCTGGCATACCGAAAGGGGAATTATGAACAGATGAGAAGTTTCCTAAGTGAAATACCTTGGGACACAGACCTCAGAGACAAGTCTGTACAGGGTATGATGGACTATGTTACCCAAAAGTGTCAGGAGGCAGTAAACAGGTTCATCCCGGCCCAAAGGGAAAAATCCGAGAAGCAACAGAAGAATCTATGGTATAATAGGGCATGTATGGAAGCGAAGAAACTGTACAAAAAGGCGTGGAGGAACTTCCGGAATAACAGAACACCAGAAAGCAGAGAGAGATACCAGAGAACCAGGAATGAGTACGTCAGGGTGAGAAGAGAAGCAGAGAAAAATTTTGAAAATGATATAGCAAACAAAGCCAAGACCGAACCAAAGCTACTCCACAGTCACATCAGAAGGAAAACAACAGTGAAAGAACAGGTATTGAAACTTAGAACAGGCGAGGACAGGTATACAGAGAATGACAGAGAGGTGTGTGAGGAACTCAACAAGAGGTTCCAGGAGGTCTTCACAATAGAACAGGGTGAGGTCACTGTGCTAGGAGAAAGGGAGGTAAACCAGGCGGCCTTAGAGGAGTTCGAAATTACGAGAGAGGAGGTCAAGAGACACCTGCTGGATCTGGATGTTAGAAAGGCTGTTGGTCCAGATGGGATCTCACCATGGGTACTGAAAGAGTGTGCAGAGGCACTTTGCCTGCCACTCTCCATAGTGTAGAGTAAGTCACTAGAGACGGGAGACCTACCAGAAATATGGAAGACGGCGAATGTGGTCCCAATATACAAAAAGGGCGACAGACAAGAGGCACTGAACTACAGGCCAGTGTCCTTGACTTGTATACCATGCAAGGTGATGGAGAAGATCGTGAGAAAAAACCTGGTAACACATCTGGAGAGAAGGGACTTCGTGACAAATCGCCAACATGGATTCAGGGAGGGTAAATCTTGCCTTACAGGCTTGATAGAATTCTACGATCAGGTGACACAGATTAAGCAAGAAAGAGAGGGCTGGGCGGACTGCATTTTCTTGGATTGTCGGAAAGCCTTTGACACAGTACCGCATAAGAGGCTGGTACATAAGCTGGACAGGCAGGTGTAGCTGGTAAGGTGCTCCAGTGGATAAGGGAGTATCTAAGCAATAGGAAGCAGAGAGTTACGGTGAGGGGTGAGACCTCCGATTGGCGTGAAGTCACTAGTGGAGTCCCACAGGGCTCTGTACTCGGTCCTATCTTGTTTCTGATATATGTAAATGATCTCCCGGAGGGTATCGATTCATTTCTCTCAATGTATGCGGACGATGCTAAAATTATGAGAAGGATTAAAACAGAAGAGGACTGTTTGAGGCTTCAAGAAGACCTAGACAAGCTGAAGGAATGGTCGAACAAATGGTTGTTAGAGTTTAACCCAACCAAATGTAATGTAATGAAGATAGGTGTAGGGAGCAGGAGGCCAGATACAAGGTATCATCTGGGAGAGGAAATTCTTCAGGAGTCAGAGAAGGAAAAAGACTTGGGGGTTGATATCACGCCAGACCTGTCTCCTGCAGCACATATCAAGCGGATAACATCAGCGGCATATGCCAGGCTGGCCAACATATGAACGGCATTCAGAAACTTGTGTAAAGAATCATTCAGAACTTTGTATACCACATATGTCAGGCCAATCCTGGAGTATGCAGCCCCAGCATGGAGTCCATATCTAGTCAAGGATAAGACTAAACTGGAAAAGGTTCAAAGGTTTGCCACCAGACTAGTACCCGAGCTGAGAGGTATGAGCTACGAGGAGAGACTACGGGAATTAAACCTCACTTCGCTGGAAGACAGAAGAGTTAGGGGGGACATGATCACCACATTCAAGATTCTGAAGGGGATTGATAGGGTAGATAAAGACAGTCTATTTAACACAAGGGGAACACGCACAAGGGGACACAGGTGGAAACGGAGTGCCCAAATGAGCCACAGAGATATTAGAAAGAACTTTTTTAGTGTCAGAGTGGTTGACAAATGGAATGCATTAGGAAGTGATGTGGTGGAGGCTGACTCCATACACAGTTTCAAGTGTAGATATGACAGAGCCCGATAGGCTCATGAATCTGTACACCTGTTGATTGACGGTTGAGAGGCGGGACCAAAGAGCCAGAGCTCAACCCCCGCAAACACAACTAGGTGAGTACAACTAGGTGAGTACCAGTGCCTCTACAGGATAATTATTATGAAATTACTAAACCTGACCAGGGGAGATCATTAACAATTTACTGTACAGCTCGCGACCTTGTTACCATGGGGTGACAAGATTGAACTTGACTACTGATGAGATCTCACAGAAGATCATCCTCATCATCTGACTCAGCACTTGGATCATTAGACAGGTCAGGAATTAGACTTACTGAAGGCAGCTCTAGTTCCTCCCTCGCATGATAAGGTTTTAATTTATTAATATGAATCGTTCTCTCAACTTGGTCTTCAAAAATACCTTTAATAACAAATTTAACCGGGCCTTTTCTTTCAATTACTCGGTAAGGGCCCCGCAATCTAGGTGCAAGTTTCCTACTCTGGTTGGCAGGAGCCGCTTCATTAACTCTCAACACAAGACTCCCGACTTTCAACTCAAGAAGTCGTAAAAATTAAAATATATTAAAAGGTCAATATATTAATATTGGTTAATATATTAAAATATATTAAACTTTGCTTATATTAAAAGCAAAATCCACCAGTCACCCGGCCGACACCTCACGTTACTAACGAGGTTGTCTTGGCCTCAGCATGCTGTCAACATAAAGCTGTCACGGGATGTCAACGTCTAACACCATCGTGGGTAGCTGTCTGGATGTCACCACCACCCACCAGCTGCGTCGTCAAGACTGCAGCTTGTGACCTGGAGACCTGGAGTGAAGAAAGAAGAGGTCCGAGAGGGAGTCAGCAAGTAGCATTACTCATTAGCATTTTCCTGGGTTTTGGACAATACCGCCATGTGCTCCATGTAAGTTTCTTTATTGTTTCGATAAAATTTCCTTTGTTTTAGTTCAGTAAGCCACCTTTAATAGTAAATTCATCCATTGGTGTTCCACATTCGGGGAGTTATGTCTAATTGGTGGTTTCCTGTTTCACTGTCAATTAGGGGAGTTAATCAGTGAGGAGTGCACAATACAATGCCTTGTATTGGTGATACCGAGGTGATCAAACACCGAGGTTACTGGGTGTTGAACTGGAGCGTATATTAGGAACTCTGGGGAACTATAGAATAGTTAACTAACGGCCGGGCTAATGGACAGAAGAGAGCTATTAGTCCCTGGCACCGTTACATGAAGACCGTCGTGACCACGGCGGGTGACCCCACACACACTGACCATGACTCATCCTAATTATTAAAGTCACCAACCCAGCATTTTATTCACCACCTCAGGTGACCCCGCCTGAACAACCAAGTAATTCATCACAGTTGCAATCCGTATTAAACCACCACAATATCTCTCAAAAATAATCCACCACAATAACTCTCCAAAATAATCCACCACAATATTCCTCTATAATAATACACGAAAATAATCCTCCATAATAATCCACCACAATAACCCGCCATAATAATCCACGAGAATAATCCAACAGAATAGGCCACCACGCTAACCTTCTGTATTAATCCAAAACAAAAAACCCTCTAAAATAAACCACCACAAAACTCCACCACTATTTTCATCCATACCAATCCACCTCAATATCCATAAATAGTTATCCATTATAATAACTGTTAAGAACAATGTTGCTTATTATGGAGAGTATGAAGTGTTACTCAGAAGGGCCAACAGCTAGAATCAAGATGTATCAAAAATAGTAGGATAGATAGGCCCGGCCCCCAAGGAACGTAGGTTCCTGTTAATGCTTCAAGGTTTTAGAATACAGGTCTGCTGTTTAGTATACAATCAGCTACACAACTTCAACAGGATTAATGGATAAACCTCAAAAACTAACTTATTTATTAAACCCTCTAACAACCCCCCATATACATTACTATAATAACAACACTTTACCACACTATCTTATGTTAACTACCTTGGTCCACATACACAGGATACAAGGGTTACACTAGGGAAAAGTTAGGGTAAAGTCTACTTGAAAAAAAACTCGAAGGCTTGAAGCAGCCTGGGGTAGCTAAGCCCCACGTGGTACCCTAGTCACAACACAATACACTTAGGGATGCCCAAAACACTGACTTAGACTACTCAATAACTACAACTTTTGCAAGAGACCTGTTTCACAGGGTTATACTTAGAGAATCACTGTAGACTAAGGTAAGGGAAAGGGAGAAGGAAGAGGAGAATGGTAACAGAGCCACACAGTGAAGATGTTGCCACAAGCACAGCCAGACTAGTGAAGAGCGAAGGAGCCTTCAGTCCTCGAGCTCCCCAAGTTGTTGTTGCCGGGAAAATAACCTAGCTGATCGTGCAGCTACAAACTATACAAGTCTTCACCGGCGTTCGTTACTAGTTACTTTAAAAGTTCTAAGAATAGCTGATAACTAGTTCAATATTATATTTAATCAACAACAAGCTTAGAGCCTGAATGCTTTGTGAGAAACAAGATTCATCTTACGTTTGGCAACGATGACGGGAATACTGCAGAACCAAGCTTTAAGGGGTCCTGCATGTAATTTTTATTGTAATTGACTTTCCTTCTCACATGATCCAATCCTATCAATTAAAATCCTATCAATTATTTAAAGTAATTATTTAGAACGCAAATTGACCTCTGGTTTCCATCTATGGAACCCAGGGTCGTAACACTCCACCCCCCTTCAGAGAGAGAGAAAAAAATGTGGCTACTAGCATAGTAGTCATATTTTTTGTAAGAGCATTCAGAGAATAAAAAGGAAAATCTTTGCAATAAAAGAAAATCAACCAAACAAAAATTTCTCTGCAAGAAAAAGCACAAAAGAATTCTCTAAAAGAAAAAACACACAAAAATAAATTTCTGAAAGAAAAAGCACACACACAAAACAAATTCTCTGAAGGAAAACGCACATACAAAAAAAAAAAAATGGGGAAGCAAATAAATTTGACACGGAATATTTAATGTCACAGGAGAACCTAAAAAAATAACTAAAGCATGACAGTTGGTATATGGTTTCCTGTGGCTCAGATGAATATCACTCAGGTAACCGGGATAGCGCATTGGCTATCACGTTGAGGCAGCCCGATAGATGAATAATGGAAAGATTGAAGTCCTGTAGGAACAATGCCCACCTGAGGATGCGTTTGTTCTCCTCCTTCACCTGGCTTAAGAACACTAGTGGGTTACGGTCAGTGTACACTCCCACTATATTACCTGTTAGATATACTTCAAACTTTTTACATGTTAACACTAGCGCCAACGCTTCTTTTTCTACCACTGAATATTTGCGTTACGCCTTGTCAAATTTCACAGAGTAATAGTAAACTGGGTGGTCCACTTGAATATCCCCAGTTTGCAAGAGCACTACACCAGCACCCGAGTCAGACGTGTCTACATGGATTTTAAATGATCGGTCGAACCTTGGACTAGCAAGCACTGGGGCAGAGGCTAAGATCAATTTCAGATTTTTAAACGCCTCAGCACAGTTTGTTGACCACTTAAATTTAACAGCCTTCCGCAACAAGTCCGTGAGAGGCGTGGCGACACTGGAAAAGTTCTGACAAAAGCGCCGGTAGCATGCACACATACCGATAAACCTTTGAACATCCTTTTTAGACCGGAGAACTGGATACTCCAGAATGGTACTGATTTCATCTTGCCGAGGTAACACTTTTCCTTGGCCCACTTCATAACCGAGGAACGTCACTGTGCCTTGGCCAAAATGACACTTTTTTGCATTTAAGGTTAGATTTGCATTTTTCAAAACTGTGAACTGGCGTAGCCTAGCTATGTGGTCAGCCCAATTAGTAACAAAAAGCACAATGTCATCTAAATACGCCCAACAATTTGGCACATTAGTGGGCAGAGAGTTCATTAGCCTCTGGCACTTTGCAGGGGCATTGCACAAACCGAATGGTAACACTTGATACTCAAAGACACCATCGGGTGTTACGAATGCAGTTAGTTGCTTGGCACACTTGGTGAGCGGGATCTGGCAATATACCCCTGAGAGGTCGAATTTCGAGACGTACTTGGCGTTTCCGATCTCGTTGATGCAGTCTTCTAGGAGGGGCAGCGCATAGACATCCACGATGGTCACCTTGTTGAGCTGCCAATAGCCGGTGCATAATCGCCAGGAACCATCTGGTTTGGGGACCAAAAGGCAGGGCGAGCGCCAAGAACCCTGGCTCAGCCGAATGAGGCTGTGCATGAGCAAAAAGTTGACTTCGTTCCGCATGATGGCCTTTTTTTCCGGACTCATCTGATAGGGTTGAAGACGAATGGGCGTGTAGTCCGTCAACTTGACATCATGGTAGAAGGCATCAGTCTGGGTCGGGACCTCCACGAACAGGCTGGAGAATTCGTCCAGTAACGACTACACCTCTTCACGTTGGGCCATCTGCAAATGGGACAGTCCCTCCTTCACAACATTCACAGAACTAGAATTATTGAGAATGAGATTAGTTGGGTCCCCAGAACAATCATCCCCTCCCTCACTGGAAAAGGAGACATTGCATAGAGTTATGGGCCTGGGGTCCCTGGAACTTCTTCAGACGGTTCAAGTGTACAAGCATCACCTGGTTACGCTTGTTAGGGTGCCTCACTTTGTACGTGAGGTCCCCAACCTTTTCTGTCACAATATAGGGGCCTTCGTACTTGTGAGACATATTGTTCCCTAGTCGAAGCTTTAATACCAGGACAGGGTCACCAGGCTGAAATGCCCACAACTTAGCCTTAGCATCGTGTCATTCTTTCATATCTTCTCGGGCCTTCCCATGATATTTTAGTGCAGCAGCCTTGCAGTCCTTGAGTCTCTGGTGGTGTTGCGCAAAGAAAGCTGAACCTTCGGTCAACGTTACGTTCCCTAACAGATTCTCCTGTAACATTTGCAAGGGTCCACGAACCTTATGGCTAAAGACTAGCTCAAAAGGAGAACAACCCAGTGAACTTTGTACCCCCTCTCGAGCAGCAAATAAAACATAGGGCAAGTTCTCATCACAGAATCTATGGGAATTCTCGCACGATGTCTTCAGCATCTGCTTAAGGGTCTGATGGAACCTCTCAATTACCCCCTGACTCTGTGGATGGTATGGGCTGGGAACCTTATGAGTTTTTCCATGGTCCTAACAGAATTGTTAAAAAATGTCAGAATTAAAATTAATACCATTGACGGTTTGCACGACCCGAGGCAGTCCAAAAGTAGAAAAAAATTGCAACATACGAGCAACAACAGTCTTTGCTCGGATGTTCCTTACAGCAAAAGCCTCAGGGTAACGGGTCGTGATACACATCATCATGATAAAGTAAATATTACTAGAGTTAGTTCTAGGTAATGGACCAACACAGTCCATTACCACATGAGAAAATGGTTCCTCCGGCACAACAATAGGCCTTGGAGGAGTTTAAGTGGTGTCTGGTTTGGTTTCCCAACAAGCTGGCAAGGATTACATGAATTACAAAATTTTGCCACATCGCTTTTCAGCTTGAGCCAATAAAATTTTTTAAAAATTTTGTGATAAGTAATATTAATACCTTGATGTCCCCCCTCCCCATAGGATCATCATGAGCAACTGCCAAAACTCTCTTCCTATAGCAGGTAGGCAACATTACCTGGTGGACTACCTCCAACTCATTTGACAAGGAAGAACTCTGTGGTCTCTATGTTCTCATCAAAATCTGATCATTGTAATAGTACCCAGTTGCTGTATCTACAATCTCCTCCTTAGAGAGAGCTACAACGTGAAATTCTGCAAGACTGGGGTCAGCTTTCTGTAACTCACTCAAGGAGGCATCCAGGCCCCTACCTTATTCCCCTGCTAAATCATTACCCACTATTACATCAACATTAGGGAAAGGTAGGTAAGAAGTGACTCCAACTGTACAAACACCCTTGTGGAAATCAGATTCCAGGATAACCTTACGGAGGGGTACAATTCGAGTATCACTAGTGACTCCCTCGACCAGTACTACCTCTCCAGTGTTGAGTGTTGGCACACTCTCCAAGATTAAAGTCTGGATGGCACCAGCGTCTCGGAAGATCACCACATCCTTCCAGGAAGATCCCTCAGACAACAAAAGTCTCCCTTTTGATAAGAATGGGGTAAGCAGGTCCAACCACTGTGGGTTGGAGGTCTTACTCCCTAACCCTTCAGAAGGCCTGAAGCTCTGTGTCACAACAAAAGCATTGGGACTTTTTTCTGGGTACAGTTGCCAACAACGGCTAGAAATATGGTTTGCATGTTTACAGTGACCACAGAATCGACAGGGAGGAGAGACATTACTAACAGAATTTCTCTTTGGTTCACCCTTAGGTGCCATGGGGCTAGACAATTTAACAGGGTTAGTTTTATTTGAAACAAATGGTGCATTAGGGTTAGAATGGGCTGGTCTGGACTGGCTGTGGGTATAAGTTTTGTTACTATGTGGGCTATAATTATTTTTATTGGACCTTTTGCCCACCAACTGGTGGCTTTCTGCCATCTTGGCCAAATCCATAACATTAGTATCTACTTCCGTCCACTCTCTAAGGTATCGTGTTACAGGCTTCTAGCATATTATCTATAAAATTCTCCATTAAAACTAAATTTTTTAGTGCCTCGTATGTTTCGGCTTTAGCTGTGCAAATCCATTTTTCGAACAATCTAATTTGATCATTAGCAAATTCAGTGAGAGGTTGGTTGTGAGTAGGCCTAAGGTTGCGATAAGTTTGTCGGCGAGCTTCAGGCGTAATTTCACATGCCCTCAGAATCCATTCCCTGACTTTACTATAATCAAAACACTTGCAGTCAGGCATGTTTATAAAAATATCTTGGGCTTTACCTCTAAGCCGCCTCTGTAAGATTTTCACCCACTTTTTCTTTGGCCAGTACATGGACATGGCCAGTCTCTGAAAATGGTTGAAAAATCTTTCAGGGCCTGACTATGAAAATTCAGGCAAGTTATGCTTTTTATCATAATGCCTGGGGTTGGAATCCCTGGCAGGTGTTGGTACATTGGCATTGCTTCTAACTTTTGCCTCCTCAGGAGCCTTTGCTCCTCTACCATAGCATTTTGTTCAGCCACTCTTGCCTCTTGCTCGGCTAGTTTTAATCGGGCCAACCGTAATTCAAATTCTATCCTGCTAGATTCAGTTCCAGCTGGACTGGCCTGGCATAAAATAGTATCACTTGCCAATAGGCCTTGGTCTATGCAATTCTGTAAAATTTCATTTTTTATGACACACTTTTTATTAGTTTCATTTAACTCGAGGCCCAATTACTTGCCCAACAAAACTAGGTTAGCTTTGGTCAGCTTTTAATCTCCAGTACTGAAGGTGTTTTTGCCAGTTCCTGCAATTTATCCTCCATCGCTAATTATTTTAGCTCCTAGCAAAATAAAAAATAAAAATAAAAATAGGAAAAAAAAACAAAATTTGCATGGCCCCTATCACAAGGCCACACTCACCTCAATCGTGAAGAGATTCAGCTGAGTGTCCTGTCAGTGCAAGCTGTATCCTTAGTTAGTTGAGCTGGACCCTTGGCTACCACACAACCGTTCTGCGGAATTCGAGAATTTTAGTTTTGGCACTCAAAAATCTAATTTTTTACAATTTAGGTATAAAAATTTCAGATCCCGGTAAGGCCGACCACTTGTTATGTAAAGGTTGCTTGTTATGAGGAGTATGAAGTGTTACTCAGAAGGGCCAATAGCTAGAATCAAGATGTATCAAAAATAGTGGGATAGATAGGCCCGGCCCCCAAGGAACGTAGGTTCCTGTTAATGCTTCAAGGTTTTAGAATACAGGTCTGCTGTCTAGTATACAATCAGCTACACCACTTCAACAGGATTAATGGATACACCTCAAAAACCAACTTATTTATTAAACCCTCTAACAACCTCCATATACGTTACTATAATAACAACACTTTACCACACTATCTTACCTTAACTATCTTGGTCCACATAGACAGGATACAAGGCTTACACTAGGGAAAAGCTAGGGTAAAGTCTACTTGAAAAAAACTCGAAGGCTTGAAGCAGCCTGGGGTAGCTAAGCCCCACGTGGCACCCTAGTTACAACACAATACACTTAGGGATGCCCAAAACACTGGCATAGACTACTCAATAACTACAACTTTTGCCAGAGACCGGTTACACAGGATTATACTTAACTTAGAGAATCACTGTAGACTAAGGTAAGGGAAAGGGAGAAAGAGGAGGAGAATGGTAACAGAGCCACACAGTGAAGATGTTTCCACAAAGCACAGCCAGACCAATGAAGAGCGAAGGAACCTTCATTCCCGGAGCTCCCAAAGTTGTTGTTGCTGGGAAAATAACCTAGCTGATCGAGCAGCTACTCTTCACTGGCCTTCATTACTAGTTACTTAAAAAGTTCAAAGAATAGCTGATAACTAGTTCAATATTATATTTAATCAGGATGAGGGGATGGGGGAGTGGGGGATGGTGGGGAGGACGAGGGGTCGGAGAAGTGGGAACGGTTGAAAGACCTCGCAGAAATAAGCTTGGAAAAACAGCTAGAAAATGCAAACCTGAATCAGTGCCTGGAAAAAATAAACTCAGTAGCTCTAGAAATATGCTCAAACTGCATACCCTTACGAAAAAAGAGGAAGAGATGCAGACTAGAACGGCGTTCTCTCTATACGCGAAGAAAACGAATCGAGGAACAACTTGAGAGTCCCAACCTAACTCAAGAACAACGAAGAAGGCTTGGAAATAGTGAAACTCAAGTGCAAGAAAATCTCAGGGCAAGACGAAGTGTTTTACATGGAGTTTAAACACTACAAAGAGGAGCTTTGCGAGCCATTGTCTACCGTATTAAATAAATCATTAGAGTCAGGCAGAGTGCCAGAGTCGTGGAAGGACTCGTGTCATCGTGGAAGTCGTCGAAGGACAGAAATAGAAGCTATTGAACTAAAGCTACAAGAATCATGCAAACTCCAAGAGAGACAAAGAGAGCAAAAGGCCATCAGTGAAATAGAGAGAAATCCGAAATATTTCTTCTCCTATGCAAAATATAAATAAAAAACTACATCTTTTATCGGGCCCCTGCGAAAGGGGGGATGGAACATCAAAGATGACAACAAAGAAATGAACGAAATACTGATGAATACATATGACTGTCTTCAGCGAGCCACTAAACACTCTGAAGATTCATAATACAAATGAATTTTTCATGGATGTGATACCAACATCAAATCATATGTCACCCTATTCCCACTGGATTTTGAAAAAGCCATGGACAGTATGCCAATGCAATCTGCACCAGGTCCTGATTCTTGGCACTCTATATTCAGCAAGAACTGTAGAAAATAACTATTGCAGACCCTTCACATTATTTGGATACATAGCCTAGATACTGGCGTTATCCCTGACATTCTAAAAACAACAGAGATAACACCACTTAATAAAGCAATAAATAAGGCAGAGGCAAAAAAATACAGACCGAAAGCACTAACATCACACATCATAAAAATCTTGGAAACAATGCTTAGAAGGAAGATCACAAAATACATGGAATCCCAACATCTCCATAACCCTGGACAACATTGTTTCAGAACAGGGCGTTCTTGCCTATCACAGTTGCTGGACCACTATGACATGGCCTTAGATATTATGGAAGAGAATCAAAACGCTGACGTAATTTACATAGATTTCTCAAAAGCCTGCGACAAATGTGACCATGGTGTTATTGCACACAAAATGTGTTCAAACGGAATTATCGGAAAAATAGGCAGATGGATGTACAACTTTCTGACTAACAGAACCCATTGTGTAATAGTCAACAAAATAAAATCCGATCCATCAACCGTGAATGTCAACTGTGACATAGAGAACACAGCAAACCTCCAATCAGATGTAAATCAGGTCTTTTTTGTCGGATACAGAAAAAAATTATGGTGTTTTACGAAGACAAGTTCGAGTTCATGCACTACGGAAAAAAATAAAATTAAAAAACAAAAACCACATACAAAATGCAGTCAAATCATAACATAGAACGAAAAGGCAATGTAAAGGATTTGGGTGTACTCCTGTCGGAAGACCTTACCTTTAAAGAACACAATAAAGTAGCCGTCACAACTGCAAGAAAAATGACAAGTTGGATAACAAAAACTTTTTACACTAGAGATGTTATACCGATGATGATACTTTTCAAGATGCTAGTGCTCTCTAGAGTGGAATACTGCTGCACAATGACAGCCCATTTTAAAGCTGTATATATATGACTTACCTGGAAAGCGTGCAGAGATCCTTTACTGCTAGAATCCAAGCAGTAAAACATCTAAACTACTGGGACCTACTAAAATGCCTAAATATGTATTCAATTGAGCGCAGGCGGGAAAGAGATACATAATAATTTACACGTGAAAAATAGTAGAGGGGCTGGTCCCAAACCTGCACACAGAAATAACATCACATGAGACCAGAATGCATGGCAGGATGTGCAGAATACTCTCGTTGAAAAGCAGATGTGCAATAGGTACTCTGAGGGAGAAGTCTATCAACTTCAAAGGCCCGAGACTGTTCAACGCGCATCCAATACACATAAGGGGCATAACTGGCCGACCCCCTCACAGTGTTCAAGAGAGAGAGAACTTGATAAGCACCTCCAAAGGATACCTGATCAAAAAGGCTGTGACTCATGCGACAGGTTGAGAGCAGCTGCGTCCAACAGCCTGGTTTACCAGTCAGCAACGAGGAGGCCTGGTCGAGGACCGGGTCGTGGGGACGCTAAGCCCTGAGTTTATTACGTTTTGCTGTTGCTGAGTTTGCTGAGTTTATTTCGTGTTTTGGGAATTTATATTAAACTGTTGACTTAAGGTAAAAAGGAAGGTTCTGTGTACCATGGGGTCGACCTGAGGACCGTCGTGACCCCCAGCGGGTGACCCCACACACTGACCTGAGGACCATCGTGACCCCCAGCGGGTGACCCCACACACTGACCTGAGGACCGTCGTGACCCCCAGCGGGTGACCCCACACACTGACCTGAGAACCGTCATGACCCCAGTGGGTGAACCCACACACTGACCTGAGAACCGTCGTGACCCCAGCAGGTGACCCCACACACTGACCTGAGAACCGTCGGGACCCCAGGGGGTGACCCCAGACACTGACCATTACTCCTCCTAATTAATGAAGTCATCAACCCAGTATTATATTTAACTCCTCAGGTGACCCGCTTGAACAACCAAATAATTTACTCAATTTGTATCAAACCACCACAAAACCCATAATAATAATCTACCACAATAACCATCTATAATAATCCACCAAAATAATCGACCACAATAACCCTCAATAATAATCCACAACAATAACCCACCGTAATAATCCACCAAAATAGCCCTCCATAGTAATCCACCGCAATAATCCTTCATAATAATCCACTGTGCAGCAGTGAAGCAATTGTGGGAACCGACCTGTGAGATTTATATTTATTTAAATTATATGAATTTATATTTACGTTAATTCGTATACTTCGATAGCAATTTGTATAATGATAAGTGGACTGTATTTCTGCAATAATCTCATAATCTCACAAATCGATCCTCTACACATTAGGAGGGGGTTTATATTAATTTAATTTTTATATATGCAGCCAATCAAACTACAGTATTAGACTACATACATTGAAGAGGTTCCTTATCTTATTTGTACAGCAGGTATAACCAGGATGTAGACACCACATTTTCCCTCTTTGAGGTAGCTTCCATCACCCTGGTAACTGATGCACAAAGCATGCTTCCTCGTCTTGACCTGTCAAAAGGGCGCTAGCTGTAAAGCCAGAATCCTATATATGACAGGTATATCAGAGAAAATACTGTACATGGAACAATGAAGACCTGGCTTAATTACCTTTAGTATGAGGCTATGTCGTGCTCTAACCGGACCACCCTACCCAATGACATTAATGGCCACTAATGATAGATAAACGGGTTTCGGAAAGAACACTTAACTTGAATTTGTTGACAGCGTGTTGAAAATGGTACACCTTTGGTTTCTATAACACTACGTCCAAGTAAAATTAACAGGAGCCGAATTTGCTCCCGTGAGCCTCTGGTCTCAGTATAAACAATGGCAATGTCTAACACTCCATACTACTGACGCTACTGGCCGACATTGTCCAGATATGATAGGAGCCGAATTTGCTCCACCCGTCTCGGAGGTGACACAACAATCCTATGGCTGACACTCCATACTACTGACGCTACTGGCCGACATTGTCCAGATATGATAGGAGCCGAATTTGCTCCACGCGTCCCGGAGGTGACAACAACAATGGCTGCCCTCCCTCACCCTGACGCCTAGCTTACATTGTCCAGATGTCAATAAGTGATAGAAGGGTCACATTTACTCTACTTTAATACTGATAATTAAGTTAATTTATATGAGATGTTTTATGATGGTAAAGTCCAAAGACTAATGTATTTAAGAATAATTCCCAGCAGAATAGCTGGTGAATTTATAATGGTATGTGGTGATGATATCCCGTTTTCTTTAGACGGTAATTCCACTACAAGTTACGTTTTCTATGGGTTAACTTGTTTATACAACACAGCTATTATCTGTCTGTATGATATATTAAATGGTGTCGGATTTTCCGACAGCAATTGAGTAAAAGAACATGGCGAAACTACAGGAACAACAGAACACCAGAGAGCAGGGAGAAATACCAGAGGGCCAGAAATGAGTAGATCATAGTGAGGAGAGAAGCAGAGAGGCAGTATGAAAATGACATCGCGAGTAAAGCTAAGACCCAACCAAAACTGCTCCACAGCCACATCAGGAGGAAAACAGCAGTGAAGGAACAAGTGATGAAACTCAGAAAAGGGGAGAACAGATACACAGAGAACGATAAAGAGGTGTGTGAAGAACTCAACAAGAGATTCCAGGAGGTCTTCACAATAGAACAAGGAGAGGTCCCTGCACTAAATGAGGAGGCAAACCGAACAACCTTGGAGGAAATTTACCTCACCAGTGATGAGGTCAAAAGGAATCTGTTGGAGCAGAATGTGTCAAAGGCTGTTGGGCCTGACAGAATCTCACCGTGGATTCTAAAAGAAGGTGCAGAAGCACTAAGTGTGCCACTCTTTACGGTGTATAATAAGTCACTGGAAACGGGAGACCTTCCAGAAAGCTGGAAGACAGCTAATGTAGTCCCGATTTACAAAAAGGGTGACAGGCAAGAGGCACTGAACTACAGGTCAGTTTCCTTAACTTGTATACCATGCAAGGTGATGGAGAAGATTTTGAGGAAAAGGCTCGTAGAGCATCTGGAGGGAAACAGCTTTGTAACACACCACCAGCATACCTTACCTTACCTTGAGGTTACCTTGAGGTGCTTCCGGGGCTTAGCGTCCCCGCGGCCCGGTCGTCGACCAGGCCTCCTGGTTGCCGGACTGATCAACCAGGCTGTTGGACTGCAGGAGCAGTGCTACTGCCCCTGGAGAGGGCTGCATCCAATTCATAATCTGTATATGGAACATCACATTCATCATGTTGCTTGCTCAACATGAAATTTATGAGAGAATTTCATAATTTGCAGCCCTCTCCAGGGGCAGTAGCACTGCTCATACGTCAGGCTGCTCGCAGCCTGACTTATGAGTCACAGCCTGGTTGATCAGGTATCCTTTGGAGGTGCTTATCCAGTTCTCTCTTGAACACTGTGAGGGGTCGGCCAGTTATGCCCCTTATGTGTAGTGGAAGCGTGTTGGACAGTCTCGGACCTCTGATGTTGATAGAGTTCTCTCTCAGAGTACCAGTTGCACCTCTGTTTTTCAACGGGGGTATTCTGCACATCCTGCCATGTCTTCTGGTCTCTTGTGATGTTATTTCTGTGTGCAGGTTTGGGACCAGCCCCTCTAATATTTTCCACGTGTAAATTATTATGTATCTCTCCCGCCTGCGCTCAAGGGAGTACAGTTTTAGGCTCTTTAGTCGGTCCCAATAGTTTAGATGTTTTACTGAGTGGATTCTAGCAGTAAAGGATCTCTGCACAGTTTTAGGCTCTTTAGTCGGTCCCAATAGTTTAGATGTTTTACTGAGTGGATTCTAGCAGTAAAGGATCTCTGCACGCTCTCCAGGTCAGCAATTTCTCCAGCTTTGAAAGGTGCTGTCATTGTGCAGCAGTACTCTACTCTAGAGAGCACAAGCGTTTTGAAAAGTATCATCATCGGTATAGCATCTCTAGTGTGAAAAGTTCTTGTTATCCAACCTGTCATTTTTCTTGCAGTTGTGATGGCTACTTTATTGTGTTCTTTAAAGGTAAGGTCTTCCGACATGAGTACACCCAGATCCTTTACATTGCCTCTTCGTTCTATGTTATGATTTGCCTGAGTTTTGTACGTGGTTTCCGTTTTTATATTTTCATTTTTTCCATAGCGCATGAGCTGGAACTTATCTTCGTTAAACACCATATTATTTTCTGTAGCCCATAGAAAGACCTGACTACATCTGACTGGAGGTTCGCCATGTCCTCTATGTTGCCTACTCTCATGAAGATCCTAGTGTCATCTGCAAAGGATGATACAGTGCTATAGGTTGTGTTCTTGTCTATGTCCGAAATGAGGATGAGAAAAAGCATTGGTTCAGAGATGGTAAATCGTGCCTCACAGGCCTAATAGAATTCTATGACCAAGCAACACAAATTAGGCAGGAAAGAGAAGGGTGGGCAGACTGCATTTTCTTGGACTGTCAGAAAGCCTTTGACACAGTACCTCATAAAAAGGCTGTTACAAAAGTTGGAGCAGCAGGCAAGAGTAAGAGGTAAGGTGCTCCAGTGGTTAAGGGAGTATCTAAGCAATAGGAAACAGCGAGTAACGGTGAGGGGTGAGGCATCAGAGAGGCGAGATGTCACCAGCGGAGTCCCACAGGACTCTGTACTCGGATCTATCCTGTTTCTAGAATATGTAAGCAACCTTCCAGAGGGTATAAACTCATTCCTCTCAATGTTTGCTGATGATGCAAAAATTATGAGAAAAATCAAAACACATGAAGATAGACAGAGACTACAGGACGACCTGGACAAACTGGAGGAATGGTCTAGAAAATGGCTGCTAAAGTTCAACTTAGGAAAATGTAAAGTAATGAAATTAGGCGAAGGGAGCAGAACGCTGAACACAAGGTACCATCTGGGAGGTGAAATTCTGCAAGAGTCAAATAGAGAGAAAGATCTGGGGGTCGATATCACACCGAACCTGTCCCCAGAGGCCCAGATCAAAAAGATATCATCAGCGGCATACGCTTGACTGGCCAATATAAGAACTGCCTTTAGAAACTTGTTTAAGGAATCGTTCAGGACCCTGTATACCACTTATGTAAGACCAATCCTGGAGTATGCAGCTCCAGCCTGGAGTCCATACATAGTTAAACACAAGACAAAGTTAGAGAAGATTCAGAGGTATGCCACCAGACTGATCCCGGAACTGAGAGGAATGAGTTACGAGGAAAGGCTAAGGGAGCTGAACCTCACAACCCTGGAAAACAGAAGAGTAAAGGGAGACATGATAACCACCTACAAAATTCTCAAGGAAATTGACAGGGTGGACAAAACAAACTCTTTAGCGCGAGTGGAACAAGAACAAGGAGACACAGGTGGAAACTTAGTACCCAGATGAGCCACAGAGACGCTAGAAAGAATTTTTTCAGTGTCAGGGTAGTTAACAAATGGAATGCATTAATTAGTGATGTGGTGGAGGCTGACTCCATACACAGTTTCAAATGTAGATATGAAAGAGCCCAATTGGCTCTGGAATCTGTACACCAGTTGATTGACAGTTGAGAGGCGGGACCAAAGAGCCAGAGCTCAACCCCCGCAAACACAACTCGGTGAGTACAATAACTCTTCAGTTTCATGATGCAACATGATGTTAAGTTACAATTTTTACTCATAATATCGCACATGGACAATATTATTCCTTATTCAAAAACAAATAAAAACGGGTTGCAATAACATATATTTCTGTTCGGAAAGAATATTTCGGAAGGATATTACTGCGAGTTATCATTGAAGTCTGTTATTGTAGTAATTATGATAAGCAATTTCTGCTGACTGTTACAGCAAAATATTGCATAATGCACAAACAGCAAGATTTTTACAAGTTATTTGGGCAGATAATTACTGCTGGTTATAACTTCGTTATTAGTCATGTTATAGGAACAGGTTATAAGGTCTGGTTATGTTCGCAGGTTGTTAGACTGACAACTCCACAGTATACCTGAGAATGTGACTGCCAGACGAGGGCTTCTACAGGTTACATGAACATGTGGTTGCCAGGTAAACCAACATCACAGTGTACCTGACCTCTTGGTTTACCAGACAACCAGTTCCACAATATTGAGAACTTCGTGGTTGCCAGACATGCCAGCTTCGTTGTGTACAAAATAATGCAGTTTTCAGACAAGCAGCTTTACAGTATACATGACAAAATTGTTACTAGGTTAACATCTCCAGAGTTTACATAACAACATCGTTACTAGGTTAACATCTCCAGAGCATACATGATAATATCGTTACTAGTTTAACATCTCCAGAGTATACATGACCACCACGTTGCCAGACAAGCCAATTCCACAAAATATATGACCTTTTGGTTGCAAGACCAGCAGCTTCTCATAACAACGTGACTGTCAGGTCAGCTCTACAGTATACATCACTACGTGACTGTCCGGTCAGCTCTACAGTATACATGACCACGTGGTAAGCGAGCTACAAAGTATACATGATCACGTGATATCTACAGTGCAACCGTTGATTAATGCCAACATAAGTAAACACACTGGTGACCTCTGATGACCCAGAGGTCATAACAGTCTTGACACGAGTCAACGTTTTCATTCTTAAAATAACAGGAGTCTTGTATTAAGACTTTTCTCATAAGTACTTGAGGGCAGTTTTCACTCCTTAATGGTTATCACTTCCTTCAGATAAAGGTTCTTAGTGTCACTTAGTGTTGAGGTGAAGGTCTATATACAACCCCTCCTCCAAATAGAACGTCGCATTTTGACGTATACTCTACCTAAGGCCAAAAATTGTCGTACTAGAAAATGGTAAAGGCTCGCGAAATTTTCATACTTTCCCGTTTTCTGTTTTGGGTCCTCTGCTAGGTTAATATAATGGGACTTTAATACGACAGTTTCTCAACGTTGGGAAAGCTAGGGGGTAGAAATAGCCTAAGCTACTCTATCCATTTGAGATATATTTTTTTTCTTCTTGTCTCAATAAACATACTTGAACTTGAACTTAGGAAGACAAACTGCTCTATAATACTTGGTAAGTCTTGATTAATCAGGAAGAGTCATGGTCAGTGTGTGGGGTCACCCGCTGGGGTCACGACGGTCCTCAGGTCGATCCTAAGAATCACAGGTACTCTTCCTTTTACCTAAGTCAACATTTTGGTAAAATTTCCCAAAACACATAATAAACTCAGCAACCGAACATGTTGAATAAATTCTTGAACAGCAGATGAAACATAAAGTCACCTCAGAAGTTTGGCTTCAATAACAATTAGAAGTGACTTAGAACAAAAGATATAACTGGGGGTTTAAATAATACTTAATATAATATTTTATTGCGAAACTTCTACGGGTTATTATTAATTTTTATAGGTTATTACTGCAGGTTATTAATAAAACAGGATAATATTGAATGTTATTACTGCAGGTTAATATTACAACATACTATTATTGTATGTTATATCTGCGGGTTATTATTACAACAGGCAGTTATTGTAGGTGATTTCTGAAGGTTATTATTACAACAGGCTATTACTATAAGTTATTGCTATTTTTTTACAACAGGCTTTTGCTATAGGTTATAACTGCTAGTTATTATTACAACAGGTTATTATTGGGTTTTAGTGCAGCTCATAGGAGCAGGTTGTTATTCTGCCTTGCTGTTTATTGGTATTGATGCTGATTATTGAAGCGGATTATTATAACAGGTCACTTGGGAAGTTTTTACAACTGATTGTTAAGTCTGATCATTTACACAGGCTGGTTGTTGTGGCTGGTTACACCAGGCTATTAGGGAGAGGTTATTTCGGGTAGTTATTACGTGAGGATATTAAGGCGGGTTATTGGGGCGCGGAGTTATGAGGAAGTTGTTATACAGGGTGTTACAATAGTTTTTTGTGTTTTTTTTTCATTTCTGCTAGGTATTACGTGAAGAAGTAACGTTGATGTGATTTCTGTGCGTTATTGCGTCAGGTTATTATTATGTTTTATTACTGGAGATTATTAGAGCGATTTATTATGTCAGACTTTAACAGAAGGTTATTACTTCCGTTTATTACTTTCGGTTATTACTGCAGGTTATTGCTGCTATTATTTACAGTTGATTATTACCTGAGATCACTACGAGCGGTTATTACAGCAGGATAATCTTGCAATTTCTTACGGCTGATAATTATTATTGGTTATTTTACTTTATTCAAGCTTTTAATATAAATCCCAAACTCACGTAAAAAGATTTAAAATAAACACAGTGAGCTGCATCATGATGGAACATGATGTCAGGTTGTAATTTGTACTCATAATATCTCATATAAATAATATTATACTTTATTCAGTTACTAAAAAAGTTATATTTATCTATATACCTATATATATTATATATACTGCAATATATATTTAATATTATATATATATATATATATATATATATATATATATATATATATATATATATATATATATATATGTATATATACATATATATATATATATATATATATATATATATATATATATATATATATATATATATATATATACATATATATATATATATATATATATATATATATATATATATATATATATACATATATATATATATATATATATATATATATATATATATATATATATATATATATATATATATATATATATATATATATATGACTGAAAAAGTAAGATTAATAATTCTAACACGAATTTTCTCGATCTTTCGTACGTTTCTTTTCACTGTTGGTGGTAATTCAAAAATCAATTCTCCAAAATTCATTTTTATTTCTAGTCTGACGCGACACTTGAGCGCGTTTCGTAAAACTTATTACATTTTCAAAGACTTTAGTTTACACATACACAACTGAATAGAACTTACACATCTTCGATTTGTTTATATCTACATTTGAGTGAGGTGGATGGGGTGAGGTGGTATTAATAGGGTATTAAATTCCTAAACACAAGACAGAACACGAAACAATGGGTATTGAATGGAAGTGATTGTAGAAAGCCTATTGGTCCATATTTCTTGATGCTTCTATATTGGAGCGGAGTCTTGAGGTGGGTAGAATATAGTCGTGCATTAATTGGCTGTTGATTGCTGGTGTTGACTTCTTGATGTGTAGTGCCTCGCAGACGTCAAGCCGCCTGCTATCGCTGTATCTATCAATGATTTCTGTGTTGTTTACTAGGATTTCTCTGGCGATGGTTTGGTTGTGGGAAGAGATTATATGTTCCTTAATGGAGCCCTGTTGCTTATGCATCGTTAAACGCCTAGAAAGGGATGTTGTTGTCTTGCCTATATACTGGGTTTTTTGGAGCTTACAGTCCCCAAGAGGGCATTTGAAGGCATAGACGACGTTGGTCTCTTTTAAAGCGTTCTGCTTTGTGTCTGGAGAGTTTCTCATGAGTAGGCTGGACGTTTTTCTGGTTTTATAGTAAATCGTCAGTTGTATCCTCTGATTTTTGTCTGTAGGGATAACGTTTCTATTAACAATATCTTTCAGGACCCTTTCCTTTGTTTTATGAGCTGTGGAAAAGAAGTTCCTGTAAAATAGTCTAATAGGGGGTATAGGTGTTGTGTTAGTTGTCTCTTCAGAGGTTCTGAAGAGACATTACCTGTAAGTTAACCTCTGAAGAGACAACTAACACAACACCTATACCCCCTATTAGACTATTTTACAGGAACTTCTTTTCCACAGCTCATAAAACGGAGGAAAGGGTCCTGAAAGATATTGTTAATAGAAACGTTATCTCTACAGACAAAAATCAGAGGATTCAACTGACGATTTACTATAAAACCAGAAAAACGGCCAGCCTACTCATGAGAAACTCTCCAGACACAAAGCAGAACGCTTTAAAAGAGACCAACGTCGTCTATGCCTTCAAATGCCCTCTTGGGGACTGTAAGCTCCAAAAAACCCAGTATATAGGCAAGACAGCAACATCTCTTTCTAGGCGTTTAACGATGCATAAGCAACAGGGCTCCATTATGGAACATATAATCTTTTCCCACAACCAAACAATCGCCAGAGAAATCCTAGTAAACAACACAGAAATCATCGATAGATACAGCGATAGTAGGCGGCTTGACGTCTGCGAGGCACTACACATCAAGAAGTCAACACCAGCAATCAACAGCTAATTAATGCACAACTATATTCTACCCACCTCAAGACTCCGCTCCAATATAGAAGCATCAAGAAATATGGACCAATAGGCTTTCTACAATCACTTCCATTCAATACCCATTGTTTCGTGTTCTGTCTTGTGTTTAGGAATTTAATACCCTATTAATACCACCTCACCCCATCCACCTCACTCAAATGTAGATATAAACAAATCGAAGATGTGTAAGTTTTATTCAATTGTGTATGTGTAAACTAAAGTCTTTGAAAATGTAATAAGTTTTACGAAACGCGCTCAAGTGTAGCGTCAGACAAGAAATAAAAATTAATTTTGAAGAATTGATTTTTGAATTACCACCAACAGTGAAAAGAAACGTACGAAAGATCGAGAAAATTCGTGTTAGAATTATTAATCTTATTTTTTCGGTCATATTTAATAATATATGTCTACAGGAAAGACTGCTACCAAAATATACTAATATTATATATATATATATATATATATATATATATATATATATATATATATATATATATATATATATATATATATATGTATGTATATATATATATATATATATATATATATATATATATATATATATATATATATATATATATATATATGTATGTATATTTTTTTTTTTTTAAAGTTTGTGAGGGTACCACCTCTGGTGCCAATGTGGGGACCCATAGCCTCGGAGAAGAAAATAAAAAGTATTCAGAGGAGACCTTGTGGTTTCTCACTGAACACTAATATTATCTTCTCCTACCACCCCCATTCTTTTGTATGTACACATATATATTTACTTTATTTGAACTTTGTTACAAAAAAGGAGTTACATATGGGTTACAAAGATGGTTGTCATAGGTTGTCGAGTTCCTCCAGCTCCTCAGATGGCGGGCAGGAACCCTGGATGCAGTGCGCATTTCCCCTCTGTATCGCCACACTGAGGCGCTGGAAAAGAAAGCTTGCAGCTCTCGGGTCCCTTGTTGTCTCAATGAGCCTAGAACCCAGTTCCTTCAAAAAACTGGTAGCACTTTTACCCCAGGCGCCGAGCGTCTCAGAAGCAATGGGGACAAAATTGTAGTGGTGATCCAGTTCTCTATACTTACGGGATTTGGCTGCTTCCCTGTGGGTGGCAGCGCCACCTGGTTGTGCAACACTGAGGTTAATGTAGGTGTTAGCCAGGGTTGATACGCACGTGTAGTCCCATACCAACTGCTTGCCATTCTTCCAGGGGTTCACTGTGATACCATCCGGGCGACCAATAAGAGCATCAGAGTTACGGGGCGTTAGGTAACGGGGCTCTCTTTCAGCTGGGCATCCAGCTGTGGTGAGGCTCCTCTTGATGATGTCGTTAACTTCACTGTGCCTCGAGTGCCATCCCCCTGTGCTTTGGCAGAGTAGGCCATGGTGACCGTACCTGTCAGCCACCACCTCGCCGCAAATACACCTATATCTGGTGTGGATTGGGGCAGCAAGGCGGAGGGCCACAGCAATTCGGAGGGCGTGTGGTGTGAGACGCGTGCCAGTTGCCGACATTGGGGTTGCTAACAGGAAATCCCCTGCATGTGGTGCTGCTACTGCTGTGAGGCGAGCAATGTCGTGTTGTGTTGTTGCAGCACCCAGGCACTCTGCAGCAACTTGGTCTACAATGGGACCATCCCAGCTGGATTGCTTGTGGGATTTTGGGGATGGTGGTTGAGGTGATTGGCCTGCACGAGAGGCCCACTCTGTGGCACAGCGTGTAAAATTGGGATCATGTACACCTGCCAGCTGATGTAAGTGGGCAGGTAGAATTTCCTTCACAAGGTCGTAGGATGCTGATAAGGAGGACAGGAAGGCTGGAACAGCGATTTGCGTTGCTGTTCGAACTCCGAGGCCCCCAAGTCTTACGGGAAGAGAGGCTTGTTTCCACTGTAGGTCATCGAGAGAGAGGTTAAGGGCTTTTTCTAGCATTGATTTCAGTAACCGGTCATACTCACTTAGTTTTTGGCTACTGTAAGATGGTGAACACCTCAGAAAGTAGGTTAACCTGGGGAGGGACAGACATCTGGTGATGAGGTAGAGTGCATCATGAGCATCAATATCCTCAATCCTCCCATCCATCCTCTTAAGGTCGGCGATTTTCTTATCAAGGACCTCATCTATGGCTTTCAACCCCAGGGGAGCTCCTAGGAGTGTGCTGTCTTCAGGTTTAGTTTTATGGATATTTGGCAGAAGACCCTCTATTCTCTCTACGATGCCCTGGTTGGAACATATTATTTCACATTTAGAAGGGTTCAGGGTGAGGCCTAAAACTGCACCTTGCTCCTGGATTTTTCTGATGTCCTCCAGGAGGGAGTCTTGGGAACCAGCTAGGGTACCATCATCCAAGAACCAGATGTTAAGCTCGCTGGACAGGACCTCTGTGACTTGTTTGATGACTAAGCAGAAAAGGAGAGGAGCGAGGGGGTCACCCTGTTGGACGCCTTCTCGCGAGTCAATTTCATGTTCGCCAAAAACTAGCTTAAGACCCATACTGTAGCATGAATGTACAAAAGGGTAGAGGGAAGGGAAATGACTAAGAACCGCACGGAGTACAGCATCCCTCCGCACCAAATTGAAGGCATTTTTGAAATCTAGCTTGATAAGGGCCTTTTCGTCTGTGATGTTGGCGATGAAGGCTCGAGCTGCATGGGCTGCCGCCTCACACCCTTGTGGAATGCCAAACCCGAGCTGTTTTGGCTTCAGCATGTTGGCCGCTGCATCACTAACTGTTCTTACAGCTGCCTTTGCGACGAGACGCCGGAGAGAATTGCCCACCGCTATTGGCCTGATCCCTCCATCCTTTTTCTTTAGAGCACAGAGAGATGCTCCAAAAAAGATAGGTCTTATGGACGCTGGTATGTTGCCAGCTAGACATGTGTTGGTGAATCTGGTTAGTTCCACCAAGAGGTTCTTTGCAATGTCACCCAGTGCAGGGTTGAGCATTTGCTTGAGGTGGTTGGGTTTTAGTCCTGTGAACCCACCTGCTGATCCTGTAGGGAAGGACATGGCTGTTTTATGGACCACAGATTCAGCCACCCAGAGAGGTTCTGCTCCGGTAGCCCCCACTTGTACAATGTCGTCCTCACGCGGAGCCCTGGGTGGGTGTTTCTCCCTTAGGGCTTGAGCTGTTGCGGCATCTCTGTCGGCAATTGAGTCCTCACTGGTGATGACTCGTATTGCGCCAATAGTGTTTCCTTCTTCTATTTTCTTGGTGACTGATGTTCTGATTTTTGATGTCTCGGATATGCCACTGTTGCTCTTCCAGCCGTGGGTGTTTCTCGCGCGAGTGGGAAGGCGCACCTGGTTGTCCTCCCTGGGAAAATCATTTATAACTCATTTATGTATGTATATGTAAATGTATATTATACATTTATGTATAAATCATTTATGTATGTATATATATATATATATATATATATATATATATATATATATATATATATATATATATATATATATATATATATATATATATGTATATATTATATATATATATATATATATATATATATATATATATATATATATATATATATATATATATATATATATATATATATATATATATATATATATATGTCGTACCTAGTAGCCAGAACGCACTTTTTGGCCTACTATGCAAGGCCTGATTTGCCTAATAAGCCAAGTTTTCCTGAATTAATATATTTTCTCTAATTTTTTTCATATGAAATGATAAAGCTACCCATTTCATTATGTATGAGGTCAATTTTTTGTTTTATTGGAGTTAAAATTAACGTAGATAAATGACCGAACCTAACCAACCCTACCTAACCTAACCTAACCTATTTTTATAGGTTAGGTTAGGTTAGGTAGCCGAAAAAGTTAGGTTAGGTTAGGTTAGGTAGGTTAGGTAGACGAAAAACAATTAATTCATGAAAACTTGGCTTATTAGGCAAATCGGGCCTTGAATTGTAGGATGAGAAGTGCGTTCTGGCTACTAGGTACGACATATATATATATATATATATATATGCAACTGAAAACTCACACCCCAGAAGTGACTCGAACCCATACTCCCAGAAGCAACGCAACTGGTATGTACAAGACGCCTTAATCCACTTGACCATCACGACCGGACAATGAGGTGATAGCCTAAGCTATTTGAACCACCCCACCACCGGCACTCGGATAGTAATCTCGGGCATAGCATTTTACAAAATCACCTCATTCTTTGGGGCACACGTGAGGAACACAAATGCGAACAAGCCTGAATGGTCCCCAGGACAATATGCAACTGAAAACTCACACCCCAGAAGTGACTCGAACCCATACTCCCAGAAGCAACGCAACTGGTATGTACAAGACGCCTTAATCCACTTGACCATCACGACCGGACAATGAGGTGATAGCCTAAGCTATTTGAACCACCCCACCGCCGGCACTCGGATAGTAATCTTGGGCATAGCATTTTACCAAATCACCTCATTCTTTGGGGCACATGTGAGGAACACAAATGCGAACAAGCCTGAATGGTCCCCAGGACAATATGCAACTGAAAACTCACACCCCAGAAGTGACTCGAACCCATACTCCCAGAAGCAACGCAACTGGTATGTACAAGACGCCTTAATCCACTTGACCATCACGACCGGACAATGAGGTGATAGCCTAAGCTATTTGAACCACCCCACCGCCGGCACTCGGATAGTAATCTTGGGCATAGCATTTTACCAAATCACCTCATTCTTTGGGGCACACGTGAGGAACACAAATGCGAACAAGCCTGAATGGTCCCCAGGACAATATGCAACTGAAAACTCACACCCCAGAAGTGACTCGAACCCATACTCCCAGAAGCAACGCAACTGGTATGTACAAGACGCCTTAATCCACTTGACCATCACGACCGGACAATGAGGTGATAGCCTAAGCTATTTGAACCACCCCACCGCCGGCACTCGGATAGTAATCTTGGGCATAGCATTTTACCAAATCACCTCATTCTTTGGGGCACACGTGAGGAACACAAATGCGAACAAGCCTGAATGGTCCCCAGGACAATATGCAACTGAAAACTCACACCCCAGAAGTGACTCGAACCCATACTCCCAGAAGCAACGCAACTGGTATGTACAAGACGCCTTAATCCACTTGACCATCATGACCGGACAATGAGGTGATAGCCTAAGCTATTTGAACCACCCCACCGCCGGCACTCGGATAGTAATCTTGGGCATAGCATTTTACCAAATCACCTCATTCTTTGGGGCACACGTGAGGAACACAAATGCGAACAAGCCTGAATGGTCCCCAGGACAATATGCAACTGAAAACTCACACCCCAGAAGTGACTCGAACCCATACTCCCAGAAGCAACACAACTGGTATGTACAAGACGCCTTAATCCACTTGACCATCACGACGGGACAATGAGGTGATAGCCTAAGCTATTTGAACCACCCCACCGCCGGCACTCGGATAGTAATCTTGGGCATAGCATTTTACCAAATCACCTCATTCTTTGGGGCACACGTGAGGAACACAAATGCGAACAAGCCTGAATGGTCCCCAGGACAATATGCAACTGAAAACTCACACCCCAGAAGTGACTCGAACCCATACTCCCAGAAGCAACGCAACTGGTATGTACAAGACGCCTTAATCCACTTGACCATCACGACCGGACAATGAGGTGATAGCCTAAGCTATTTGAACCACCCCACCGCCGGCACTCGGATAGTAATCTTGGGCATAGCATTTTACCAAATCACCTCATTCTTTGGGGCACACGTGAGGAACACAAATGCAAACAAGCCTGAATGGTCCCCAGGACAATATGCAACTGAAAACTCACACCCCAGAAGTGACTCGAACCCATACTCCCAGAAGCAACGCAACTCGTATGTACAAGACGCCTTAATCCACTTGACCATCACGACCGGACAATGAGGTGATAGCCTAAGCTACTTGAACCACCCCACCGCCGGCACTCGGATAGTAATCTTGGGCATAGCATTTTACCAAATCACCTCATTCTTTGGGGCACACGTGAGGAACACAAATGCGAACAAGCCTGAATGGTCCCCAGGACAATATGCAACTGAAAACTCACACCCCAGAAGTGACTCGAACCCATACTCCCAGAAGCAACGCAACTGGTATGTACAAGACGCCTTAATCCACTTGACCATCACGACCGGACAATGAGGTGATAGCCTAAGCTATTTGAACCACCCCACCGCCGGCACTCGGATAGTAATCTTGGGCATAGCATTTTACCAAATCACCTCATTCTTTGGGGCACACGTGAAGAACACAAATGCGAACAAGCCTGAATGGTCCCCAGGACAATATGCAACTGAAAACTCACACCCCAGAAGTGACTCGAACCCATACTCCCAGAAGCAACGCAACTGGTATGTACAAGACGCCTTAATCCACTTGACCATCACGACCGGACAATGAGGTGATAGCCTAAGCTATTTGAACCACCCCACCGCCGGCACTCGGATAGTAATCTTGGGCATAGCATTTTACCAAATCACCTCATTCTTTGGGGCACACGTGAGGAAAACAAATGCGAACAAGCCTGAATGGTCTCAAGCCTCAAAGAATGAGGTGATTTGGTAAAATGCTATGCCCAAGATTACTATCCGAGTGCCGGCGGTGGGGTGGTTCAAATAGCTTAGGCTATCACCTCATTGTCTGGTCGTGATGGTCAAGTGGATTTAGGCGTCTTGTACATACCAGTTGCGTTGCTTCTGGGAGTATGGGTTCGAGTCACTTCTGGGGCGTGAGTTTTCAGTTGCATATTGTCCTGGGGACCATTCAGGCTTGTTCGCATTTGTGTTCCTCACGTGTGCCCCAAAGAATGAGGTGATTTGGTAAAATGCTAACCCAAGATTACTATCCGAGTGCCGGCAGTGGGGTGGTTCAAATAGCTTAGGCTATCACCTCATTGTCCGGTCGTGATGGTCAAGTGGATTAAGGCGTCTTGTACATACCAGTTGCGTTGCTTCTGGGAGTATGGGTTCGAGTCACTTCTGGGGTGTGAGTTTTCAGTTGCATATTGTCCTGGGGACCATTCAGGCTTGTTCGCATTTGTGTTCCTCACGTGTGCCCCAAAGAATGAGGTGATTTGGTAAAATGCTATGCCCAAGATTACTATCCGAGTGCCGGCGGTGGGGTGGTTCAAATAGCTTAGGCTATCACCTCATTGTCCGGTCGTGATGGTCAAGTGGATTAAGGCGTCTTGTACATACCAGTTGCGTTGCTTCTGGGAGTATGGGTTCGAGTCACTTCTGGGGTGTGAGTTTTCAGTTGCATATTGTCCTGGGGACCATTCAGGCTTGTTCGCATTTGTGTTCCTCACGTGTGCCCCAAAGAATGAGGTGATTTGGTAAAATGCTATGCCCAAGATTACTATCCGAGTGCCGGCGGTGGGGTGGTTCAAATAGCTTAGGCTATCACCTCATTGTCCGGTCGTGATGGTCAAGTGGATTAAGGCGTCTTGTACATACCAGTTGCGTTGCTTCTGGGAGTATGGGTTCGAGTCACTTCTGGGGTGTGAGTTTTCAGTTGCATATTGTCCTGGGGACCATTCAGGCTTGTTCGCATTTGTGTTCCTCACGTGTGCCCCAAAGAATGAGGTGATTTGGTAAAATGCTATGCCCAAGATTACTATCCGAGTGCCGGCGGTGGGGTGGTTCAAATAGCTTAGGCTATCACCTCATTGTCCGGTCGTGATGGTCAAGTGGATTAAGGCGTCTTGTACATACCAGTTGCGTTGCTTCTGGGAGTATGGGTTCGAGTCACTTCTGGGGTGTGAGTTTTCAGTTGCATATTGTCCTGGGGACCATTCAGGCTTGTTCGCATTTGTGTTCCTCACGTGTGCCCCAAAGAATGAGGTGATTTGGTAAAATGCTATGCCCAAGATTACTATCCGAGTGCCGGCGGTGGGGTGGTTCAAATAGCTTAGGCTATCACCTCATTGTCCAGTCGTGATGGTCAAGTGGATTAAGGCGTCTTGTACATACCAGTTGCGTTGCTTCTGGGAGTATGGGTTCGAGTCACTTCTGGGGTGTGAGTTTTCAGTTGCATATTGTCCTGGGGACCATTCAGGCTTGTTCGCATTTGTGTTCCTCACGTGTGCCCCAAAGAATGAGGTGATTTGGTAAAATGCTATGCCCAAGATTACTATCCGAGTGCCGGCGGTGGGGTGGTTCAAATAGCTTAGGCTATCACCTCATTGTCCGGTCGTGATGGTCAAGTGGATTAAGGCGTCTTGTACATACCAGTTGCGTTGCTTCTGGGAGTATGGGTTCGAGTCACTTCTGAGGTGTGAGTTTTCAGTTGCATATTGTCCTGGGGACCATTCAGGCTTGTTCGCATTTGTGTTCCTCACGTGTGCCCCAAAGAATGAGGTGATTTGGTAAAATGCTATGCCCAAGATTACTATCCGAGTGCCGGCGGTGGGGTGGTTCAAATAGCTTAGGCTATCACTTCATTGTCCGGTCGTGATGGTCAAGTGGATTAAGGCGTCTTGTACATACCAGTTGCGTTGCTTCTGGGAGTATGGGTTCGAGTCACTTCTGGGGTGTGAGTTTTCAGTTGCATATTGTCCTGGGGACCATTCAGGCTTGTTCGCATTTGTGTTCCTCACGTGTGCCCCAAAGAATGAGGTGATTTGGTAAAATGCTATGCCCAAGATTACTATCCGAGTGCCGGCGGTAGGGTGGTTCAAATAGCTTAGGCTATCACCTCATTGTCCGGTCGTGATGGTCAAGTGGATTAAGGCGTCTTGTACATACCAGTTGCGTTGCTTCTGGGAGTATGGGTTCGAGTCACTTCTGGGGTGTGAGTTTACTGTTGCATATTGTCCTGGGGACCATTCAGGCTTGTTCGCATTTGTGTTCCTCACGTGTGCCCCAAAGAATGAGGTGATTTGGTAAAATGCTATGCCCAAGATTACTATCCGAGTGCCGGCGGTGGGGTGGTTCAAATAGCTTAGGCTATCACCTCATTGTCCGGTCGTGATGGTCAAGTGGATTAAGGCGTCTTGTACATACCAGTTGCGTTGCTTCTGGGAGTATGGGTTCGAGTCACTTCTGGGGTGTGAGTTTTCAGTTGCATATTGTCCTGGGGACCATTCAGGCTTGTTCGCATATATATATATATATATATATATATATATATATATATATATATATATATATATATATATATATATATATATATATATATATTTATATATATATATATATATATTGCAGTATTTTTGTATTGAGTACTTGAGTACTTCCTTGACCTCACACGTTTAGTACTGGAGTACTTCCTTGACCTCACACGTTTAGTACTGGAGTATTTCCTTGACCTCACACGTTTAGTACTGGAGTACTTCCTTGACCTCACACGTTTAGTACTGGAGTACTTCCTTGACCTCACACGTTTAGTACTGGAGTACTTCCTTGACCTCACACGTTTAGTACTGGAGTACTTCCTTGACCACGTTATATATTTGAGTACTTCATAAACCTCTCACAATTGGACAACTCAAGATAAATATTTCATCATAACTTTGGAAATGTTTACTTTTGATAAGTTAAATTATGAAAGGTTAATTACATGGCACCGAAGTACTGAGGTACTTTACATTACCTGTAATCTTACAGGTAATCAAGTCTTTAAGGATATTTACTGTACATATGATTGGAAAGTCTACTTTCATTCATTACTAAGATCAAATCTAGTTTCAATATTAATTCATTATCAAGTCATTTCAGAAAATTACAATCTGCCCAAACAGTAAACAAATAATAATTAAAAAATAATTGCATCGTAATCAAAATTTAATGCAATAAAGAAATAAAAAAATCATTTATAAATTGGGCTAAGGAACAAATGTCATTGTTAAATTGTAAAGCTTTTTGATCCGGGAATCTTATAAATTTGTCATCAGATCGGATAAAATTGTCAACAAATCGGATGAAAGCTGACAGATATGTTGTAGTTAAGCTTATAAAGTACACTTTGATGTTAACATTTTTCTCTCACAAATGCTGCCTCGAAAATCCTCTGCAAAAGTATTGAAATTATATAATTAAATTTTTAAATACTTTCAAATGACTTTCAAAATAACATTTTTCAATTAACATTATGGTTTCTTCCTTCTTTTAAAAAAATTATAGATGACAAATCTCAAGTAATGATTCAAATATTGGAGCTTTCGTCGAGGAATTAGAAATATAAAATATTTAGTGTTTTCAGAGTGCCAATAAATAAAGCTGAACATTAAGCTAAAATCTGGGCTGCCTCTGAAGAAGGAGCATCGTCATTAGTGAACGCTAAAGTGTCTAATTCACTGTGATCATTAGTTGAATGGTGCCAGGCCGGTCACTATAGCAAGCTGGGTGGTACAGCTCTATATGGGTCCCTGGGTATGGTGTCACTATAGCTGGGTGAACATCTTCCCGATATTTTACATTTCTTACCAAACTAAGAGTTCCTGGCCCAGTGACAGTGTCAGTAGAGTGGGTTGTGTGCCGTGTAAACTGTAGGTTATTATGGTGGGTTATTGTGGTGGATTACTATGGAGGGTTATTGTGGTGGATTACTATGGAGGGTTATTGTGGTGGATTATTATGGAGGGTTATTGTGGTGGATTACTATGGAGGGTTATTGTGGTGGATTATTATGGACGGTTATTGTGGTGGATTATTATGGAGGGTTATTGTGGTGGATTATTATGCAGAATGATTGTGGTGGATTTTTGTGGTGAATTATTTTGTAGGAATTTAATTTAGAGTATTTTAGAAAGTTACCGTTGTGAATTATTCTTGTGGAATATTATGGAGGGTTATTGTGGTAGATAATTTAAGATGTTTATTTTGGTATATAATTTTGGAGGGTTATTGTAATGGATAATTATTGAGTGATACTGAGGTGGATTGTTATGGATGATAATAGTCGGGATAATTATGGATAATAATAAAATAGTATTTTTGTGGATTATTAAAGATTTTTGTTTTAGATTATTATAAAGGCTTAGTGTTGTGGCTTATTCTATTGATTATAATATTCACGTGGAATATTAAGAAGGGTTATTAGGGTGGATTATTATGGAGGAATATTGGGGTGGATTATTCAGAGGGTTATTGTGGTGGTTTAATACGGATGGCTATTATGATTAATTATTTGGTTGCTCAGGCGGGTCACCTGAGGAGGTGAATAAATTACTGGGTTGATGACTTTATTATATTATGGAAGAGTCAAGGTCAGTGTGTGGGGTCACCCGCCGGGGTCACGACGGTCCTCAGGTCAGTGTGTGGGGTCACCCGCCGGGGTCACGACGGTCCTCAGGTCAGTGTGTGGGGTCACCCGCCGGGGTGACGACGGTCCTCAGGTCAGTGTGTAGGGTCCCGACGGTCCTCAGGTCGACCCCATGGAACACGGAACCTTCCTTTTACCTTAAGTCAACAGTTTAATATAAATTCCCCAAACACGTAATAAACTCATCAACCGACACAAACAGATGAAACATAAAGTCACCTCAGAAGTTTGGCTTCAATAACAATTTAAAGTGACTAAGAGCAAAAGATATAATTGGGGTTTAAAAAGAAACTGAACATATAGGTTTCCTTGATATTATTACAACAGGTTATTATTGTCGCTTTTTACTTCAAGTTATAATTGCAGGTTGTTATACCAGTTTGCTGGTATAGAGGTTGGTTATTATAACAGGATTAGGGATACCTAGTGTAACACGTTGAATAACAGGTAACAACTGATTGTTTGGTCTGATCATTTACACAAACTGATTGTAGTAGTTGGTTATCACATCAGGCTATTACGTAAAGGTTGTTAGGCTAGTTAAGATGGGAAATTGGGGCGGAGAATTATGAAAGCTGGTCATACAGGGTGTTACAACTTGGGTTTCTGTTGGATATTACTTGTAACTATAGCATGCTGGGTGGCCCATCTGTATGTGGGTGTAGGGGTATGGTCCCAGACCGTTCACTTTAGCAACCTGTGTGGACAAGCTGTTTATAGGTGCCTGTGTATGGTGCCATCATACACCAAGTATGACTGGTGTATGATGTGATCATACCTTTGTTTATATAAGGCTGTGTAGCCTAGTACTTACTACGTCAGTTTCATGACGTTGGGAAACCTTGGGGGAACGGGCTGCTATATAATGCTTTGTGAGTCGTGACTAATCAGGAAGAGTCATGGTCAGTGTGTGGGGTCACCCGCTGGGGTCACGACGGTCCTCAGGTCGACCCCAAGTATATATGGATCTTCCTTTTACCTTAAGTCATCATTTTAATTAAAAATTAATATAATTTGTGCTGGATATTACTTGGAATTATTTGTGTTATTTCTGCTCTCTATTACGTCAGGCTATTATGATGTGTAATTACTGTAGGTTATTATGGCGGGTTATTATGGCAAACTTTTGCAAAAGGTTATTACTTCCGGTTGTTAAAGCACGTTATTGTTGTTATTCTTTACAGATGGTAATTAGCTGAGATCACTACGAGCAGTTATTACAGCAGGATAATGCAGTAGTTTTTTATTGCTGATAATTATGATTGGTTATTTTACTTTATTCAAGCTTTTAGTATAAATCCAAAATTCACCTAATAAGTTTTTACGATAGACGAAGGGAGCTGCAACATTATGGGTGATGATGTAACGCCTCCAGATTGCAACTCCACCTTCCCAATGAAAACCCCAGTTTAACACTGTTTATCAAGCTCACTGTGACCCTCACAGAACTTCCAGCTAAATATCAAAAGTGAAATATTAAATGGGGGAAGCTACAAATAAAGGGTTATTATTTAATACTAAATGATAATTAACTTACTGCTGCCACCACCCCCTGTCTGTTGACTGAATGTGCCTGTTTTTATGGATCTCCCAGGGCAGACAAAGACCAATAATTATGAATTCGAAGGCCGTAGGAATCTTGGCAATTAATGCTTGGAAATTAATTATAGAAATTCTTTACTTTACTTACTGAGAACACAGGGAACTTCCAATACAGCATGCAAATCAAAATGAGAACAATAAATTAATATGCTCTTATTTAACAAGAGACGTTTATATATATCCTATCTGTAATTGTCTCCTAACGAGGCAACGGGGTTAACCACTGACCCACACACAGTCAAGTGAGCACATTACCTTACCCCCTGCAATTACCGGCCACCAATGTTGAATGGCTGCCCCAGGTCCCTTGGACTTGTCCCAGTTCACACTACAGTCACACTAAACTAAAATTTGCTCACAAGCTTACAAGAGGGAACAGCTCCTCCCACAACTATTACAACTCCTGGGCTCCTTTCATTATTTTTTGGCAACAGCCAACCATTTAAAACTAGGCCTGAGGTCTGGCTCTCAAGGGACAAGAAGGGCTTGGCACCTATCTACAGCCAATCACCTTTCTAGTATGCTTATAAGGTACATGAAAGTCCGTAGCATTGTGTCATCTGTACCCGGCTGCAAGAAGGAACAAGGTCTGCTTGTAGTGGGTGACACACGCCAGACCTGACTCACAGCGAGGTATGTTTACAGTAACGGATGAATAATGTTCCAACCTGTCCTATCCAAGATATAGGAAAGGACACTTGATTCGCCTGGCATAAGGCCCTGGAGGGAATGGGAGGGGAGATGAGGCAACTGGGATGGGGGAAGAATGAACAATGGGGAAGGGGAAGACGAACGAGGGGAAGAGGGAAGTAAGTAAGTAAATATCAAAAGAAGGCACCAAACCGGGAAGGCTTTGTAGCACCATCAAATGTGCGGGATAATCAGTGGGCGCTAAATATCACCAAGGATGCCAATACGAGAACAGAAACACATAAGGGGAACGATACCAAAAGTATCCGAGTCACCAAGAATACTATCGAGAGACAAGCGACCGCCGGGGATAGTCAAAAAACAAAACACACACTCGTCCCGGAAGTCAGGACATTCAACAAGGATATGCACGACCGTAAGAGGGACAATGCAAGTAGGACAATAAGGAGCAGGGCGGTGCTCCATCAAATGACCATGAGTTAAGCGAGTATGGCCAATACGCATCTTCGCATAGCCGGTTACGGTGGTAGGAGGACGGCCACGAGGACACACAACTTTTAGAGTACGTAGTTTGTTACCAGTAACAGATGACCATGAAGTCTGCCAACAGGTAAGGATGGAGGAATGGATAACCGGGTAAAAGTCAGAATAAGGAATACCTTTACAAGAGATGGGACCAGAGCGGACAGCTTCCCTGGCGGCAGAATCCACACGCTCATTTAAAGAGACACCAATATGGCTGGGAACCCAACAAAACTCAACCGACTTAAATTTACTGTGAACAAAAAACAGCCAAAGCTGGATCTCGACAACCTCTGGATGAACCGGATTAAAGGACCCAAGAGCCATGAGGGCACTACGAGAGTCAACAACAACTACAAAGGAAGATTGACAATGAGAAAGCAGGAGACGAAGAGCATAGAGAATAGCATAAAGCTCCGCTGTAAAGATGCTAGTCTCCTGAGATAAGCGACACTTATAAGTGCAATCAGGAAAAACAACAGAGCAGCCAACACCGTCTGCAGACTTAGACCCATTGGTGAAGACGGAAACGGAGCGGGAGTGAAAAGAAAAGTGTTCAAGGAAAAGGCATTTTAGAACCACAGGTGGGGTAAAAGTTTAATGATGAGGGACAAGGATGTACAAATCCGCGGAAGGGTGACTCTCCACGGGGGCAAAGAAGGAACAACACGAGGAGAAATATTAGAAATACAAACGGAAAGAGAATCCTGTAAGAGAGATAACCGGACAGAAAGAGGTAGGTGGTGAAGAGGAACAGGAACCGCAGGAGGGGTAAAAATTAAAGCACGACAGAGGCGAGAGGAAGAATGCTGCAAGGAAAGGGCAAGATAGAGAAGACAGTAGCGATCACGGCGGTCCTGGAGAGATAGGAAGTCAGTGTCAACATACAAGCTGAGGACGGGAGTCGAACGAAAGGCACCAGAACTAAGGCGCAACCCAGTATGGTGCAAAGCATCAAGACGGCGAAGAGTGGCAGGAGAAGTAGACGAGTAAGCAGGGCAACCATAATCGAGCTTAGACAAGACGAGAGAGGAATGTAAAGCGAGTAGAATGCGACTATCCGCTCCCCAAGAAGTATGGGACAATACCCGAAGAAGGGTAAGGGTCTTAGAGCACTCAACATGGAGGTAAGAGATATGGGGAGACCAAGATAAACGAGCGTCAAAGAATAACGCCAAAAGCTTCGCCGAATCTTTGTACTCAAGGGGACGACCATAAAGTGACATAGAGGAACGAAGAACGACCCGTTTCCGCGTAAAAGTCATGGCACAAGTCTTAGTAGTAGAGAACTTGAAGCCATGATCGGTTGCCCAAGACGACACGGCATCAATCGCAAGTTGAAGCCGGCGTTGAAGGAGAGGCGAATCATCACCCTGACAGCAAATGGTAAGATCATCGACATAGAGAGCGTAGAAGACGCGTAGAGGAAGAGAGGAAATAAGGCCATTGAGGGCAACCAGAAAGAGTAGTGCTCAGAACACTACCTTGGGGCACACCTTCGTATTGCTGAAAAGAGGCAGAGAGAGCGGTACCAAGCCTCACCCGAAAGGAACGACGAAAGAGGAAGCTGCGGAGAAAGAGAGGGAGATGACCCCGAAGGCTAAAAGAATGAAGCTGGGATAGAATATGATATCGCCAAGTGGTGTTATAAGCCTTTTCCAGGTCAAAAAGGACGGCAACAACAGAGGTCTTCGCAGCAAAAGCAGAACGAATATAGACCTCCAAGTTCACGAGGACATCCGTTGTGCTGCGTCACTTGCGGAAACCAAATTAAGAAGGGGAGAGGAGGTGATGGTGTTCCAAGGACCACATCAGACGAACGTTAACCATACGTTCAAAGAGTTTGCAGACACAACTTGTGAGGGCAATAGGGCGAAAGTTCTTAGGCGATGTTCCCAGAGACCCTGCTTTGTGAACAGGGAGGACAACGGCATCGAGCCAGTCCCTTGTGTGCCCCTTGTGTTAAATAGCCTGTCTTTATCAACTCTGTCGATTCCCTTGAGAATCTTGAATGTGGTGATCATGTCCCCCCTAACTCTTCTGTCTTCCAACGAAGTGAGGTTTAATTCCCGTAGTCTCTCCTCGTAGCTCATACCTCTCAGCTCGGGTACTAGTCTGGTGCCAAACCTTTGAACCTTTTCCAGTTTAGTCTAATGCTTGACTGGATATGGACTCCATGCTGGAGCCGCATGCTCCAGGATTGGTCTGACATTTGTGGTATATAATGTTCTGAAAGATTCCTTACACAAGTTTCTAAAGGCTGTTCTTATGTTAGCCAATCTGGCATATGCTGCTGATGTTATCCTCTTGATATGAGCTTCAGGGGACAGGTCTGGCATGATATCAACCCTCAGGTCTTTCTCTCTCCCTGGCTCTTGAAGTATTTCACCTCCCAAATGATACCTTGTATCTGGTCTCCTGCTTCCTACTCCTATCTTCATTACATTACATTTGCTTGGATTAAACTCTAACAGCCATTTGTTCGATCATTCCTGCAGCTTGTCCAGGTCTTCTTGAAGCCTCAAGCTGTCCTCCTCTGCCTTAATCCTTCTCATAATTTTGGCATCGTCAGCAAACATTGAGAGGAATGAGTCTATACCCTCTGGGAGATCATTTACGCATATCAGAAACAGGATAGGTCCAAGCACAGAGCCCTGTAGGACTCCACTGGTGACTTCACGCCATTCTGAGGTCTCACCCCTCACTATAACTCTCAGCTTCCTATTGCTTAGGTATTCCCTTATCCACTGGAGCGCCCTACCAGTGTCTCCTGCCTGTTTCTCCAGATTATGCATTAACATTTTATGGGGTACTGTGTCAAAGGCTTTCTGACAGTCCAAAAAAATGCAGTCCGCCCATCCTTCTCTTTCTTGCTTAATCTTTGTCACCTGATCGTAGAATTCTATCAAGCCTGTAAGGCAAGATTTACCCTCCCTGAACCTATGTTGGGTTGTCACGAAGTCTCTTCTCTCCAGATGTGTTACCAGGTTTTTTCTCACAATCTTCTCCATCACCTTGCATGGTATACAAGTTATGGACACTGGCCTGTAGTTCAGTGCCTCTATTATTATGGGACTAGTTTTAAAATGCGCGCCTTTATTTTGCGAATAACTTGGTACCAAAACGAGCGATGTAACATGAAAACTGATGTTATCAAACTGAACGAGTATACACATTAGGCTGCGGTGTGCATATTGGTGCTCGTTCACGTGTAACTTTAGGCTTTGCTACAGGGAGTCTCGTCAGGCTTTTGGACATTATTTGTCTATACATCTGCTGGGAATTTAATCGCGAACACAATGATACCAAAACGAACGACGTGGCACGAGAATTAAGGTGAGAAAACTGAAACGAGTATACACATTTTACTGGTTTTGTTCGCTCACGGTAACTTTTCCGACTTTAGGCTTTGCTGCGGGGAGTCTCGCAAGGCTTTTGGAATTAAGGTGAGAGAACTGAAACGAGTATATACATTTAGGCGTCGCCGAACGCTCACCCGCACCATTGGTCCCATGACGTCAAAGTCTGAGGAGCGCACGTGGTGCCAGCGATAGTGTCATAACAAACCTACAACTCATTGATACGCCAATAAAAAATGTTACACAACAAACATTTAACTGAAATGAACTACACACAATAAATTTTTCACCTGACATCTCCCTACTTCCCGAACGCCGTGAGTATGGACTCCCCCATCCAGGACGAATCCATCTTCCGCCTCCCACTGGGCGGTTCCTCCTGCCGCGGCGGAGCAGCTACTCCGTCAGGAGCTAGGTTCGCCTCAGTCACCCGCAAGTGCTCTGAGGGAAAGGGTGTCGCTCCAACCTCCAGGATGTTCCTCCATCTTTACTCTGTTATTTAGGCCTTCTGCCTTATCAAAACATGCCTAACATATCAATAAACACTTGCTACGGCCGTTGGGTACACGACCAACTAGAGGCAATGATTATTAACTGGTTAAAATTGTGCTTACCACAAAATTGTCTTTTGCTAGGGCGCTCACTCAATGACGCCTGACCCAGGGCGCACACACAGCTGCCCCCGAAAATGTTTCTGGGCGGCTTCACAACTCTTCCTGTCGCCAGGACTTGAGCCCACAACGTTTTCAGAATGATTCCACAGCTGAAACGTCTGTACATTTCCTTCCTCTTGAAGGTATACCAACTAGGGGGTTCTTCTCTAACAGGAGCTCAACTGAGCGCAACTTCCCCCTCACGATTTCATGTGCACAAGTGGGGGTCAACGTCCTCAGAAGCGAGCCTCACGCCCCCAGCAAACTCTCCAGATCTTATGACCAGTCTTTTATTTATATCCTTATTCAGTGTCCATACTAGCAAATTATTTGCCAAATTCAATCGAGCGTTTACTATATGAATATCTAGGTCTATATCTCCTTAACCTCTTAGCTGGGTCAGACCTGGCAGAATAACTCTCAAGGGGAGACTCGTTTCTCATGAAGTCTGAGATCATAACAGGCCATCACAGCAGCTCTACAGTATACATGACCACGTGGCTGTCAGGTCAGCTCTACAGTATATGTGGCCATCAGGTCAGCTCTACAGTATACATTAATACGTGGCTGTCAGGGCAACTCTACAGTATACATGACCACGTGGCCGTCAGGTCAGCTCTACAGTATACATTAATACGTGGCTGTCAGGGCAACTCTACAGTATACATGACCACGTGGATGTCAGGTCAGCTCTACAGTATACATGAATACATGGCTGTCAAGGGAGCTCTACAGTATACATGACTATGTGGCTGTCAGGCCAGCTCTACAGTATACATGAATACATGGCTGTCAGGTCAGCTCTACAGTATACATGAGTATGTGGCTGTCAGGTCAGCTCTACAGTATACATGAGTATGTGGCTGTCAGGTCAGCTCTACAGTATACATGAGTATGTGGCTGTCAGGTCAGCTCTTCAATATACATGACTACGTGGCTGTCAGGTCAGCTCTACAGTATACATGACTATGTGGCTGTCAGGTCAGCTCTACAGTATACATGACCACGTGGCTGTCAGGTCAGCTCTACAGTATACATGACTACGTGGCTGTCCGGTTAGCTCTACAGTATACATGACTACGTGGTAAGCGAGCTACGAAGTATACATGATCACGTGATATCTACAGTGCAACCGTTGATTAATGCCAACATAAGTAAACACACTGGTGACCTCTGATGACCCAGATGTCATAACAGTCTTGACACGAGTCAACATTTTCATTCTTAAAATAACAAGAGTCTTGTATTAAGAGTTTTCTCATAAGTACTTGAGGGCAGTTTTCACTCCTTAATGGTTATCACTTCCTTCAGATAAAGGTTCTTAGTGTCACTTAGTGTTGAGGTGAAGGTCTATATACAACCCGTCCTCCAAATAGAACGTCGCATTTTGACGTATACATCATGTTCCACCATGATGCATCATGTTCCACCATGATGCATTATGTTCCACCATGATGCATTATGTTCCACCATGATGCATTATGTTCCACCATGATGCATTATGTTCCACCATGATGCATCATGTTCCACCATGATGCATTATGTTCCACCATGATGCATTATGTTCCACCATGATGCATCATGTTCCACCATGATGCATTATGTTCCACCATGATGCATCATGTTCCACCATGATGCATCATGTTCCACCATGATGCATCATGTTCCACCATGATGCATTATGTTCCACCATGATGCATCATGTTCCACCATGATGCATTATGTTCCACCATGATGCATTATGTTCCACCATGATGCATTATGTTCCACCATGATGCATTATGTTCCACCATGATGCATCATGTTCCACCATGATGCATTATGTTCCACCATGATGCATTATGTTCCACCATGATGCATTATGTTCCACCATGATGCATTATGTTCCACCATGATGCATCATGTTCCACCATGATGCATCATGTTCCACCATGATGCATCATGTTCCACCATGATGCATTATGTTCCACCATGATGCATCATGTTCCACCATGATGCATTATGTTCCACCATGATGCATTATGTTCCACCATGATGCATCATGTTCCACCATGATGCATTATGTTCCACCATGATGCATTATGTTCCACCATGATGCATCATGTTCCACCATGATGCATTATGTTCCACCATGATGCATTATGTTCCACCATGATGCATCATGTTCCACCATGATGCATTATGTTCCACCATGATGCATTATGTTCCACCATGATGCATCATGTTCCACCATGATGCATTATGTTCCACCATGATGCATCATGTTCCACCATGATGCATCATGTTCCACCATGATGCATCATGTTCCACCATGATGCATCATGTTCCACCATGATGCATTATGTTCCACCATGATGCATTATGTTCCACCATGATGCATTATGTTCCACCATGATGCATCATGTTCCACCATGATGCATCATGTTCCACCATGATGCATCATGTTCCACCATGATGCATTATGTTCCACCATGATGCATCATGTTCCACCATGATGCATTATGTTCCACCATGATGCATTATGTTCCACCATGATGCATTATGTTCCACCATGATGCATCATGTTCCTCCATGATGGAGCTCCTTGTGTCTATTTTAAAACTTATTACGTTAGTTTGGGATTTATATTAAGAGTTAATAAAGTAAAATAAAATCTTAATAATTAGCTGCAAGAAGTTACAGTATTATCCTGCTGTAATAACCGCTCGTAGTGATCTCAGGTAATGATCATCTGTAAAGAATAACAACAATAACTTACATTAATAACCGGAAGTAATAATATTAATTTTTATTATTAATAATATTAATAATAAGAATATTATTTGCTATAATAATTCGCCTTAATAACCTACAGTAATAACACATCATAATACCATGACGTAATAGCGAGCAGAAATAACACTTATAATTCCAGGAAATATCCAGTACAAATTATGACACACAAAAACATTCTGTAACACCCTGTATAACTAGCTCCTCGTAATTCCCCGCTCCAATAACCCATCTTAACTAGCCTAATACCCTTTTCGTAATAGCCTGGTGTAATAACCAACCACAACAGTCAGTTTGTGTAAATGATCAGACGTAACAATCAGCAAAAACCTTTTTTATAATAAGGGCTTTCAGTAATTATCTACACTATTTGCCTGTTACAACATTAACAACTGCATTAACAACTTGCAGTAATAACTTACAATAATAGCCCGTTGTATTAATAACCTGCAATAATAATCTAAAATAATAGACTGTTTGTATAGTAACCTGCAATAATAACCTACTATAATAGACTGTTGTTATAATAACCATAGTAATAACCTTCCATAACAGCCTGTTGTAATAATAACCCATTAAAATTTCGCCATAAAATATTATATTACGTATCATTTAAACCCCAGTTATATCTTTTATTCTGAGTCGCTTCTACTTGTTATTGAAGCCAAACTTCTGAGGTGACTTTATGTTTCATCTGCTGTTCAGGACTTTATTCAACATGTTCGGTTGCTGAGTTTATTACGTGTTTTGGGAAATTATATTAAAATGTTGACTTAAGGTAAAAGAAAGATATACCTTCCATGGGGTCGACCTGAGGACCGTCGTGACCCCAGCGGGTGACCCCACACCCTGATCATGACTCTTCCTAATTAGTCAAGATTCACAAATTATTATATAGCAGGCCGTCCTCCTACGTTTTTCCAACGACAAGAAATGTCATATTAAGGGAGGCATCAGTGCTGTATATGACAACTAGTTTGATTGTAATGAAACTTTTTGGACGAGTTGTATATGAAAAGGGTTTTATCTGGTCCAAGTCTCAGGATCTTAGCATAAATAGGAAGGGAGAAAAAATATTGAATAAAGTGTGAAAATTTTTCCAAAATGGTCAAAAATAAATTTTTGACCATTTTAACTGTTTTTTTTTATTTACATACGTCAAAATGCGACGTTCTATTTGGAGGACGGGTTGTATATAGACCTTCACCTCAACACTAAGTGACACTAAGAACCTTTATCTGAAGGAAGTGATAACCATTAAGGAGTGAAAACTGCCCTCAAGTACTTATGAGAAAAGTCTTAATACAAGACTCGTGTTATTTTAAGAATGAAAACGTTGACTCGTGTCAAGACTGTTATGACCTCTGGGTCATCAGAGGTCACCAGTGTGTTTACTTATGTTGGCATTAATCAACGGTTACACTGTAGATATCACGTGATCATGTATACTTTCTAGTTCGCTTACCACGTAGTTATGTATACTGTAGAGCTGACCTGACAGTCACTTGGTCATGAGAAGATGCTGTTCTTGCAAACAAAAGGTTAAATATTTTGTGGCATTCACTTGTCTGGTAACGAGGTGGTCATGTATACTCTGGAGACGTTAACGTAGTAACGATGTTGTCATGTATACCCTGGAGATGTTAACCTAGTAACGATGTTGTCATGTATACTGCAAAGCTTCTTGTCTGAAAACTACATTGTTTTGTACACAGCGAAGCTGGAATGTCTGGCAACCACGAAGTTCTCAATATTGTGGAACTGCTTGTCTGGTAAACCAAGAGGTCAGGTACACTGTGATGTTGGTTTACCTGGCAACCACATGTTCATGTAACCTGTAGAAGCCCTCGTCTGGCAGTCACATTCTCAGGTATACTGTGGAGTTGTCAGTCTAACAACCTGCGAACATAACCAGACCTTATAACCGGTTCCTAAAACATTTTTAATATTTTTCTGTAACATCCTGCAAAAATTATGATTATATAATTACAAAGACTGCATAGTAATTACCTACATAATTACTACAATAACAGCCTTGAATGATAACTTGACATAATAACCATCCGAAATAATCTTTCTCGAGTGAAATATATGTTACTGCAACTGTTACGAACTTTACCTCCTGTGGAGGTTGGTTTCGGTTGTAAAATGTTGGTGGACTCAGTGGAGAGTGTTTATTAGACTAAATCCACAGCTGAGATCAGAGAGGCCGCGAGTTACCAGTAATACTTCGCCCAGTAAAGTAGTGCCTTCTCAGCTGGAGGTTGACGGAAATAATGTGAACTGGAATAGCCTAACTATGTAAGGGAAAAATGGACTCCATCAAAAAGTATGCATGGGGAATATGGTAAATAAAATCCATAATGAGTTTGATTGCATATGTAAAGAATAGAGTATTAAGGGGCGATGATGCAAGAGAGGTGGACACCATCTTGACTGTAGGGGGAGGTGTATCGCTGCCGACCGTTCATGCTATTTGAGGGGTTTACTCCGGCGGTACAATCAGATAAGCCTATCCTTGTATATAACCAGGGTTGCAAGATTGGGTAGAGTAGTATTACGGAAGTTGGAGAGGTTTTATAAGAGTCCAGGTTTCCTAGAGGCTTAAATACATGTGTCATTGGATGATAGCGGTGGTGGCTGGGTGCACGGTACCAGGTATGGGACGGTGAGCCGTGGGGTGGTCAGAGCCACTTGAGGTTATAACACTAATACATAGTGATTTTATGTTGTGAGGAAATCGCCTTGTTGAACGTATTCGTGTGTGACTTATACGTATAAATTTGTGACTTGTACTAGGTTGTTTTCCTTGCTCCTTGTTTTACCCCTAGACAACATTTATAAGGTCCACCACCACCATTTCTTGATAGGTCTCTTTGACAACAAAATCGTATCACTGATAACAAACGTAAGACACAGGCTGTGATAGCAACCCGTTTTAATTTGTTATTTAATAAGGAATAATATTTTTTATGTGAGATATTATGAGTACAAATTAAATTCTGGCATCAGGATCAATCATGATGCAACATGTTGCACCTCCTTGTGTCTATTTTAAAACTTTTTACGTGAATTTGGGATTAATAATAAATTGTGAATAAAGTAAAATAAAATTTTGAGTATCAGCTGTAAGAAACTGCAGTATTAACCTGCTGTAATAACCGCTCGTAGTGGTATCAGGGAATTACCATATGTAATGAATAACATCAATAACCTGCAGTAATAACCGGAAAGAATAACCTTTTGCAAAATTTTGCTATAATAACTCGTCTTAATAACCTCCAGTAATAACACATCATAATAGCATGGTGTAACAGTGAGCAGAATTAACACGAATATTTCCAGGTAATATCCAGCACAAATTATAAAACACAAAAATATGCTGTAACACCCTGTATATCTATCTGATCGTAATTCCCCGCCTCACAAACTGTCTTAACTAGCCTAAAAACTTTTTCGTAATAGCCTTATGCAACAACCAAGCATTACAAACAGTTTGTGTAAATGATCAGACATAACAATCAGTTGTTAAACTATCCCTGGTGACTTGTTATAAATAATAATCAATAATCAGTCTGAATATCCTGAAAGAACAGCAATCTGGGAAAACACCCTGAAATTATAAATTCAGTTAGAACCTGTGAGAATAACCTATTGTAATTATATCTCACAGTAATAACTACAGTCATAGCATGTTGTAATAATATCCCCGAGCAATAAGCTATATGTTCAATTTCTTTTTAATCCCAAATTATATCTTTTGCTCTTAGTCGCTTTTAATTGTTATTGAAGCCAAACTTCTGAGGTGACTTTATGTTTCATCTGTTTATGTCGGTTGTTGAGTTTATTACGTGTTTGGGGAATTTATATTAAACTGTTGACTTAAGGTAAAAGGAATGTTGCTAAGGTGCATGGGGTCGACCTGAGAACCGTCGTGACCCCAGCAGGTGACCATGCACACTGACCATGACTCTTCCTATTGGTCATTAATGGATCATCAACACATTATTTTAGTCACCTTCCCAAGTGAACAACCAAATAATTCACAACAATAGAAATCCGTATTAAACCACCGCAAACAAAAACCACCAATAATAATCAACAACAATATCGTTCCAAAAAATCTACCACAATTACCCTCTATAATAATCCACGAGAATAATCCAACAGAATAATCAACCACGATAATCCTCTATAATAATCCAACACAAAATCCCTCTAATATAATCCACCACAATAATCATTCATAATAATCCACCACAATAATCCTTCATAATAATCCACCTCAATATCCCCCAATACTTATCCATTACAATAAACCTCCAAAATAATCCATCAAAATCACCCTTCATAATAATCAACCACAATAACCTTCCTTAATAATCCACTAAAATAATCCATCAGAATAATCCACATCGATAATATTACATATTAACCCAATAAAAGATCCTTAAAAAAATGCAACATAATAATCAACCACAATAACACTTCATAATATTCCACCATAATAACCCTCAATAATGATCCTCAACAATAACCCTTCATAATAGTTAACCACAATACCTGCACCAAAATAATCCACTACAATACCTCCCCCCTAAATTGGTCCACCACAATAACCGTCCAAAATGATTCACCACAATACCTCTCAATAAATCCACCAGTGTTATGCAGTGTTATGCATAACACAGCATACAAATCCTCCACAATAACTCTGCATAAAAATCCTCCTCAAAAAAGACCAAATTAATCCACCATAACTACCCTACATAATTATCTACAACAATACCCTCCATAATAATCCTCCACAATAACCCTCCATAATAATCAACCACTATAACCCTTCAAAATAATTCATCACAATAACCTTCCATAATAATCCACCACAATAACCCTCCATAATAATCCACGACAATTACCCTAAATAATAATCAACCACAATAGTAGGCATCCATCAGTCTCAGGAGACTATGGAGTTGCGCTCTGGTGTCGGCCTGGTCTGGAGTGGCCTCTGGCCTCACCAGGGCGCAAAGCCAGGGTAGGTTGATTCGGGGGAGAAGCTGTTACCCAGGCAGCAGGTCCCCCCTCTCCACAGCGCTGAAAGTCTGCAATGGAAAGGCATACGCCTATACGATTGGTTCCAGCACCGTCGCAGGAACTGTGAGTTCCGGAGTTGACCTCGAAGTTGATGAAAAAGGGCACAGGGACCTCCAACCCCGGAGACCGCCGTGGTCGGGGCCGGAGAAGAACCACCCCATCAAGGGTATGAATGACCCCGGCTGCCTGAAGGAGAGCCTGGGCCGCACGATCCTCGGGAGGTGGACGGCCCGGTCCCGCACCTACGGGTTCCAGACAAAGATCGTCAAAGCCCCTTTCAGCCGAGGCTGGCTTCCTTCAAGGCCAAGTAGAAGGAAGAGTGATAATTATTAAATATTTGTATTATTATTAACCCTCCACAATAACCCTCGATTGTCTTCCACTACGATAACCCTCCATAGTAATCCCCCACAATAACCCTCCATAATAATCAACCACAATAACCCTTCAAAATAATCAACCACAATAACCTACCATAATAATAACCCATAATAATAATCCACTGTAGCCCTAAATAATAATCAACCACAATAACCCTCCATTATATTCCACCACAACAACCCTTCATAATAATCCACTACAATAACCCTCAATTATAATCCACAAAAAAGTCTCCATAATAATGCACTTCAATAATGCTATATAATAATCCACCACAATAACCCTCAATAATAATTCACAGACAAAAACCCATCATAATAATTCACAACAATAACCCTTTATAATAATCCACCACAATAAACATTAATAAACATCCAGTACAATAACAATCCATAATTATCCATCACAATAACCCTCCATAATAATCCTCCATATTAATTCACCACAATAACCATCATTAACAATTCACCACAATAACCCACAATCATAATCCTCCACAATAACCCTCAATAATAATTCATAACAATAACCATCCACAATAATCCATCACAATAACCCTCCATAATAATCCACTACAATAAGCATTCATAATATAGTAGGCATCCTTCAGTCTCGGGAGACTATGGAGTTGCGCCCTAGTTGTCAATTCTGGTGCAGCGTCTGGTGTGACTGATGAGGCCAATCCGAGAGTGGCAGTCCTTCCCACACCGAGCACAAACGAAGTCCGATTCTGGTCTGTCTTCCTGGCTACCGGCTTTCCTTCTCTGTCTCTTTGCCTCCGATTCCTTGGCAAGTGACTCCTCGAACTTGGAGAGACCTCTTTGAACAGATTGCCTCCAGGCTGAACGGTCTGCAGCCAGTGTCTCCCATATAGCTAGATCGACGTCCATGGCTTTCAGGTCCCTCTTGCATACGTCTTTGTACCGTAGCTGGGGCTTGCCTGTTGGACGCTTTCCCTGCATCAGCTCTCCGTACAGGAGATCCTTGGGGATCTTGCCGTCGCCCATTCGCACAACGTGCCCGAGCCAGCGCATTCGTCTCTGTTTCAGCATTGTGTACATGCTGGTGATTCTTGCTCTCCCCAAGACGTTGTTGTTTGTCACCTTGTCCTGCCAGGTGATGTCCAAGATGTGTCGAAGGCAGCGCATGTGGTAGGCATTCAGCTGTCTTTCCTGACGGGCGCGGAGTGTCCAAGACTCACTGCCATAAAGGAGAGTGCTCAGGACACAGGCTCTGTAAACCTGAATCTTAGTATACTCAGTTAGCCTATTGTTGGTCCACACTCTCTTTGTCAGTCTGGATATGGTAGTAGATGCCTTACCGATGCGTTTGTTTAGCTCCGTATCAAGAGAGAGGGAGTCAGAGATTGTGGAGCCCAGGTACATGAAGTCGTGAACGACTTCCAGTTTGGAATCAGAGATGCCGATGTCAGGTGGAGAGTCCACTCCTTGTCCCATGACTTGTGTTTTCTTCAGACTGATGGTGAGTCCGAAAGCCTGAGAGGCCTCGCTGAAGTGGGTTATGAGCCGTTGGAGGTCTTCAGCTGAGTGGGCAGTGACTGCTGCGTCGTCGGCAAAGAGGAAGTCGCGCAGACACCTCAGCCGAACCTTTGTCTTGGCTCTCAGCCTGGCGAGGTTAAAGAGCTTTCCATCCGACCTGGTCCGGAGGTAAATGCCTTCCGTGACAGATCCGAAGGCGTGCCGCAGCATAACTGCAAAGAAAATCCCGAATAGGGTTGGAGCCAGTACGCATCCCTGCTTTACTCCACTTCGGATGTCAAAGGCGTCTGATGTTAGGCCATCAAAGACCACGGTGCCCCTCATGTTCTCATGGAAAGATGTGATGATGCTGAGGAGCCTGGGTGGGCATCCGATCTTGGGGAGGATCTTGAACAGGCCATCCCTGCTGACGAGGTCGAAGGCCTTCGGCAGATCTATGAAGGCTACAAAGAGTGGCTGCTTCTGTTCCCTGCATTTCTCCTGCAGTTGTCTGAGGGAAAAGACCATGTCGATGGTGGATCTGCCAGCTCTGAATCCGCATTGTGATTCTGGATAGACTCTCTCTGCAAGTACTTGGAGCCTCTTCAATGCGACTCGAGCAAACAGCTTTCCGACAATACTGAGGAGGGAGATTCCACGGTAGTTGTTGCAGTCGCCCCTGTCACCTTTATTCTTATACAGTGTGACGATGTTGGCATCCCTCATGTCCTGTGGCACCTCTCCTTCTTCCCAGCAGAGGCAGAGAATTTCATGCAGCTCCATGAGCAGGCTACCTCTGCAGCACTTCAAGGTCTCAGCAGGAATGCCATCTTTGCCAGGAGCTTTACCAGAAGCAAGGGAGTCTAGGGCATCGCTGAGTTCTTCCAGGGTCGGTTCGCTGTCGAGCTCCATTAACACAGGCAGACACTCAATGGTGCTCAGGACATCTTCGGTGACCACATTGTCCCTGGCGTATAGCTCAGAGTAGTGCTCGACCCAGCGCTTCAGCTGCAGTGTCTGGTCCTGAATCACCTCGCCAGTGGCAGATTTCAGAGGAGCGGTCTTCCTCTGGATTGGGCCGAGGGCATGCTTGATGCCGTCATACATTCCCCTTACATTGCCTGTATCCGCTGCAGTCTGTATCTGGGAGCAGAGCTGGAGCCAATAGTTGTTGGCACATCGCCTGGCGCTCTGCTGCACTTTGCAGCGGACGGCCTGAAGGATCTGTAAGTTGTGCTGACTTGGGCAGGCTTTGTAGGCTGCCTAGGCGTTTCTCTTCTCTTCGATTACAGGTGTCATCTCTTCCGAGTGAGCCTCGAACCAGTCTGCCGACCTGCTGGTCTTCTTGCCAAAGGTGGAAATGGCAGCGTTGAACACAGCGTCTCTGAAGTGCTCCCATCTTTTACAGGCAGTGACCCCAGCTGGGCCAGGGAGAGCTTCCTCGAGCACGTGTGCAAAATCTTCCACCTTGTCCTGGTTGCGGGTCTTGGTGGTGTCGATGCGAGGTCTGCCCGCCTTTTTCGAGTGATGAATCTTCTTTGGTTGCATCTTGACCCTGCTACATACCAGGGAGTGGTCGGTGTCACAGACAGCACTCTGGTAGCTACGCGTAATCTTGACGCTGGGTAGACTTGCACGCCTGGTAAGAATCAGGTCAAGCTGGTGCCAGTGCTTGGATCTGGGGTGTCTCCAAGATACTCGGTGTTGAGGCTTTGTGCCGAAGAACGTGTTGGTGACACAAAGACCATAAAGGCAACAGAGTTCTAGCAGACGTTGCCCGTTCTCATTCATCCTTCCTATGCCGAATTGACCCAGGCAAGTGGGCCAAATGTTGTGTTCGGCATCCACTCTGGCGTTGAAGTCGCCGAGGATGAACAGTGGCTCCTTTACAGGGATTCTCGCTATGACTCTGTTGAGGTCATCGTAGAATTTTTCCTTTGCCTCTGCTGGAGAAGTCAGGGTTGGTGCATATGCACTAATTACATTGACTGGTCCTGTTTGGGAGTACAGTTGCAGAGACAGAATTCGTTCGGTTTCCCCCATCGGTGGCATAATGTGTCCCAACAGTGCATTCCTGACGGCAAATCCCACACCTTGTTCTCTGGTCTCATCTGGAGGTTTTCCTTGCCAGAAGAAAGAGAAGGTCCTCTCTCTCACAGATCCTGATCCTAGGAGCCCGGTCTCTTGGAGAGCAACAATATCCATCTGCAGCTTGCTCAGCTCCCTATCGATGATTGCTGTTTTTCGGGCGTCATTGATTTCTTGCAGGTCGTCAGAGAAACCTGGTGTCAGTGTCCTGACGTTCCATGTGCCCAGCTTTAGGGCAGTTGATATTTTCTTCTTTGGTTTGGTATTGCTTGGTGCAAAGTTGTCGGGCCGCTTGTCAGTTTTCACCCTAAACCCCACGCACACAGTGAGGTTAACGGACCGTGGCGAGGCAGCACCTTATTGGCTGGGGTTTGCCCAGCTTGAGGCGGGCGGTAGCTGCCCAGTGGGGCGCGATGACCCCTCCCATCGTCGGAAGCAACCCCTGGCGTCACACTCTTCGCCAACCGAGCAGAAGACTTAAAACCGGTAGACTGTCGCTTCCCGTGTTGGTTCGACGCTGTGAGGCGAAGCTGGAGTGTCCTCTCCAGGGCGCAAAGCCTGGGTAGGTAGATATGGAGGAGAAGCTGTTACCCATGCAGCAGGTCCCCCCTCTCCACGTTGCTGACATTATCCAATAGAAAGGCAAATGCCAATACACATGGTTCCAGCAACGTCGCAGGAGCTGCCAGAACGAGGTCGACGTCAACAACGAACTGCCTTAGGGGCTCCAACTCCGGATTTTTCCTCGAGGTTGACTCCTGAAGCCTTCCCAAAAAAGGGTATGGCCGCAAGGCAGCGGAGGTTTAAAATCAGGGTTTTCCTTCCCCTAGATGGGCTGCTTTCCCAGGCTATCGAGTCCCATCTACCCGGAGCAGCTGGTTTTAAGGCGCCAGAGGCGCCTTAAAAACATTCATAATAACCCACCACAATAACCATCCATAATAATCCACCACAATAACTCTCCATAACAATCCACAACACTACCCTTCCATTATAATCCACGTCAATAATCGTCTATAATAATCCACCACAATAACCGTCCATGAAAACCACCACAGTAACCATCCATAAAAATCCACTGCAATAACCCTCCAGAATAATCCATCACACTAACCCTCCACAATAATCCACCATAGTTACCCTCCATAGTAATCCATCATATTCCCCTTTTATAATAATCCAACACAATAACCACCATAATAATCCACCACAATAACCGTCCTTAATAATCCACCACAATAACCCTCCATAATAACCTACAGTTTATACAGCACACAACCCACTCTACTGACACTGTCACTGGGCCAAGAACTCTTAGTTTGGTAAGAAATGTAAAATATCGAGAAGATGGCCACCCAGTTATACCCAGGCACCCATATAGAGTTGGTCCATCCAGTTTGCTATATTGACAGGTCTGGCACCGTACCCAGGCACACACATACAACTGTGCCACAAAGCTTGCTATAGTGACAGGCCAGCACCGTACCCAGCTCCCATATAGTCAGTCTTTCTGTCTTGCTATAGTGACAGGTGTCATGACCCCATGTAGCTTGGATGGAACGAGTCTACCACAGTGAGAGTTATTCGGCCTTCTGGACCTGATTGAGAGGCCAGAGAAAAGATGTATATATTTAATATATAATAGACGTCAGTGAATAATTTTAAAATATGAGCAGAGGATGAGCTTTTAAATTTGTGACATGAAATGAGATGTCGTTACTTTGGTGACTAGAACGTTTCATGCAGGTCGCCGTTCAATACTTGACCGTCCAAGTGGTTGGGCACCATTCCTTTCCCGCGTCCCATCCCAAAACCTTATCCTGACCCCTTTCCAATGCTACATAGTCGTAATGGCTTGGCGCTTTCTCTTGATAGTTCCCTTCCTGCAAGTACGTTCGCTGAAACGGCAAGAGACCTGGAAAGGCGTTTCCAGAAATGGATAGAAGCTGTTGGTGTAGAATCCTATGGTGATTTGAAACAATTGATGATTATGGAGAAATTTCTGGAAATGATTCACTCTGAAACGAAATTTAAGATCCAGGAGGCAAGAGTGATGAATGTGAGAGACACAGCCGATAGAGGATAGAGCAGAAATGATTATAGAGGCTTATCGGAGCTTGAGGGAAAGCAGAGTGAAGAGCGATGTGAGACACAATTATGGCAGACCCATGGAAGCCAGGGGTGAGAAAATTGTTAATAGATGGGCGAATAAACGGAAATATCCTAAAACTCAGAAAGGTAGATCATACGCCTCATCTGAAAGTGAGGATGACAGAGTTAAACGAGAAACTAATTATGTACCGAGGAGTCAAGAGTCCAGCCAGACCCAGCAGAGTGCAGGTAGTGCGCCAGCGCAGAGAACCTCGAACTCGAGTGGACAGAGTGAAGCCACTCAGGAGGATATAGAAGAGTCTTCTCCCAAATAAGATGCTATAAATTTAACGGACGGGTCACATGATGAAAGATTGTCGGCAGGGCTAGAGAGTTGTGAGCCTGACCATGTGTGACCTCAGAAATGCAGGTGTTAATTTGATGCAGGACAAACTGCAGAAAGTGAACTTGACGAACGAGAGGTACAGCCCGTTCATTAGTGCAGGTTGGGTTAGTATAGAAGGCCAACCTGAAGTGGAAGTAAGTATCCTAATGGATACGGGAGCGAATCAGAGCCTGATTATGAGTAGCCTGTTCGTAGATGATCGACTTTTATCTGGCAGTAGGAAGATAAAAGGTGCATGAGTTATTGGCTGAGGGTGACATGCCCATTTGTACTGTAAGGCTGCAGTTGGATTATTTCTCGGCAGAGGTGATGTTGGGAGTATGCCCTTACATATCTGTTCCAGTAATCCAAGTGATCCTGGGTAATGACTTGTGCAATTCGATAGTGTTACCGAAGCTCATAGCGGAAGGCGTGCCAGAAGAGTGTCAGAAGGGCCACGGTACTGATGGGACACCTGATAGAGTGGACCTGACCAGCATCCTAGAGGATGAGTCAGAGGACAGCCAAGTTATAGTGTACTCTGCCTCTGTAGTGACGAGGGCAGAGGTGGCTGACGAGAGCAGAGGTGGCTGACGAGGGCTGAGGTGGTTGATGAGGGAGACACTGGAGAGGAGGTAACAGTGTCGACTCCACTGAGTGAAGATATCGACGTGGAGATAGCATGGCTGTTTGGTGAAGGTTTAGCTCAGGAAAAGGAGGGCATGGAGAGGTCAGAAGTGAAGATGACCTTGCCGGAGAGAACTAATGTGAACAGAGTGGACCTGAGTAAAGCTCAGCTTGCTGAATTCGAGAGTCAGAAAATAGAGATAACTGTGTTCAGCTGAAGTGAAAAAGAGTGTGGACAGACTGAGGACGAGAGTGGAGTGACAAGTTGTCCACAGGAACAGAAGTGTAGGGATGATGAAGTTGAGGTGTGTGTGATGTCAGAAGTTGACACATTTCTCGGGAGGCGCGAAGAAGAGATAGTGAAGAGGAGTGATAGCAAAGAAGAGGAAAGGAGACGAGATATTATGTGTGGAGAGATACTCACGAGCACTCTGGAAGAGGTAGAGCGACAGGTACGGTCGAGTGCTGTTGAGTGTAATACAGAACTTGGTGTCCAACGTGGACAGCCTAGCCAAGGTGTGAGAGAAGTTGGGTCACTTAGAAGAAGACCACGTTTTCAACGAGTTATGAACCAGGTGTTGCAAGGCGCAATGGATTGTGCAGTATACATCAACGATATTGTGGTGTTTACAGACTCCTGGAGAGAGAGCACGTAAACAGACTAATCAGCTGAACAAATCGGTTAGAGAAGGCCAACATGACAATAAACTTGGCGAAAAGTGATTCGAGAGAGCACGACTGGAGTACCTAGGATATGTGGTAGGGCAAGGTGAGGTTGCTCCAGTGAGAACGAAAGTGGAAGCCTTCGATAATTTCCCGGTACCCAATAGAAAGAAAGAGTTGTTAAGATACATACGTATGATCGGGTATTACAAGAAGTTCTGTAAGAATGAATTTTTCCATCGTAGCCACTCCTATAACAAGTTTGTTGTCTAAGAATAAGAGGTGGGAATGGAATGGAATACCACAAGAGGCGTTTCAGAAAACCAGTGATTATGAGACGCCTGTGTTAGTGTCGCCAGATTTTGGAACACCGTTTGCGTTGTTCGTGGATGCCAGTGATGTAGGGGCTGTATTGACACAGCAAAGGGATGAAATTTATCGCTCGGTTTCTTTCTTCTCGAAGAACTTTGTCAAGCATCAGAGATCGTACAATACGGTAGAGAAGGAGACTTTGGCTTTGGTCCTGGCACTGAAAATTTTTGTGGTATACTCAGTTACTGTGAATACTGTAGAGCTGACCTGACAGCTACCTGGTCATGAAAAGCTACTGGTCTTGCAACCAAAAAGTCATATATTTCTTGGAATTGGCTTGTCTGGCAACGAGGTGGCCATGTATACTTTGGAGATGTTAACCTAGTAACGATGTTGTCATGTATACTCTGGAGATGTTAACCTAGTAACGATGTTGTCATGTATACTCTGGAGATGTTAACCTAGTAACGATGTTGTCATGTATACTCTGGAGATGTTAACCTAGTAACGATGTTGTTATGTATACTCTGGAGATGTTAACCTAGTAACGATGTTGTCATGTATACTGCAAAGCTGCTTGTCTGAAAACTACATTGTTTTGTACACAGCGAAGCTGGCATGTGTCGGGGTGTACGAGGGGTAAGTAACAGTGTACACAAGATCTTTATCCTGGACACCTGGCAAGATCGCCAATGTCGGGGTTTACCTTAGTTGTAAGTATAAGTAATCGTTCTTGATATCCGGTCAACGGTCGCCAATGTCGGAGTGTCTCTCTCTCTACATAGACACCACCCAGTAGTATTAGCGATAACTGTTACTCACCGTAACCCTGCGGGTCTTCACTCAATCCTCGCGGCACCACTGTTCGCCATGAGAGTATCCCAGTCGATCTCCAGCTGGCCTTATAGCCAAAGATGAGTGAGAACACAGGTTGCTCTCTCCCAACCGTGTGCCCGCCCCGACATGGGCTCTACTACTAACTGCAAGGTCACCAACTGGTGTTTCCCGTGTCCAGTAACACATCAGTGGTATTGTGGAATTGTGGTACTAGTGGCAGAGAGCTCACTCATTAAATCTGGTCACAGGCAGGTATATGTCTCTAATACTCTCACTCTTTGGAACTGTTCTATAGCAACAAGAAATATATATGGAGGGATAATACAAACACGAAGGTAGTATTGTATTTTACTTAAAACACACAAGGTAGTATATCATCACGAAGAAACAAGTACTTGGCAGTAAGTCACTCTCTCTTCATAAAACTGGGGCTCGTCTAGAGGGCAACACTCCCCCTCCTGTCAATGTCAGCTGAGCGGCCCCCCTCACAGTGCGAATGCATATGTATTTGTTTCTTTGGCGTTAAGCGCCTATTTCTTTAAATTTGCAGGGATCACTGTTTGTCATCAACACAATATTTTCTATAATGGCAATAGAATGCAATGAATCACCACACTGATCTTGAGCTCATTAACTCATTTCTATAGCAATAAACATAATATTTCACTATAATGCACTGTACTTCACGATAATTACAATGAAGGCAACTAACTATGGTACTGTCCTTAGAATCAGTAATTCCTTTCGAAGGCAATAACACAATTAATCACTGCACACATGCAAATGTTATTCAACACACCAACATATACATATATATAGATCAATTCATCAATATCAATGATAATAAAATAAATACTGGGCACACAGCCTAACACCAATAACTGGTACACTTATACATATATTCTCTGACATAAGTTATCATATTATTGTCACATGAAAGAAATCATCAACGACACAGTAAACTCTTCAATGATTACAGGTGCATCCACACACCACAAATATATATATATATATATCTTGAGAGATTTCACAGCCTCACTCTCCACAACTGTGTCCTACCATGACATAGACATTAGTGAGCCTTGCTCATGACATGAAAGATACTCTGGCTAAATATATAGCTGACTAAAGGGGAATTGGGAGGGAAACTAGAATCACCTACTTCCACCTCACTGATGTGGACTCGCCCTCCGCTGAGAGTTGAATTGCTGTTCCTGGTCCCGGCTCTCGCCTCGTTGTAGGGAACGCCCCCACACACACACTGATGCGTTCTCCAGGAACCCAATCAACGTCCCACAATAAACGCGTCATCTCCGTGCTCTGTTCTTCGCAGGTCCGTGCTCCTCCACAACTTCTTGAAGGGTTGGAGTCGGTCTCTCGGCCGTCGACTTCTCCTCACAACTACAGCTGCCAACCTACTTCTCGGCTGCAGTCGTCCTGATTCCCAATTAGTTTTCTTCTCCCACTGCTTCCCGGTGGACTGGCCCAGCCGCTATGTCGTCACTAGATGGGTGAACTGCCTCAGACGTCGCATATGTCACTGCACAGACTTCACTTCTTCTTGCAAAGCACTTGTCCCTGGAGCACTCGTTGCTCAATATTCCGTCGATTCCCTCTTCGGTCCAACACATGAACGAAGGAAGACCTCACAGCGTACTTGCAGACTACGGGTGATGCATAAAATCCACGGGAGCGGGGTACAACTGTCAAACTGACAGGACCAACTTTCGCACGTCCGACCTCGTCAACGTGATGTCTCAGACTGGTGGCGCCAAAGAGGCGCGATCTCCGGACACCCCTGCCTTCGTGACGTCATACTTGCCAGGGGCGGTTTTCATTGGCTCCCTGTGCCACGTCACTGTCAGTGACCAATCTGGTGCCACTGACGTCACACAGTTTTGGCGGCAAAACGGAGGGGCCGGTGCCATATTGGCGTCCTAAGGGGCCTAAACCACAGTCCAAAATCCTCTTTTTTTACGAATTTCTCGCCAACGCGAGAACACTACACGCTCCCACACATGTCAAATTGTTGCCCGCAATGTAGAGAACGCTCGGGTAAAGTGGATATGACTCTTACAGCAGGCATGGAAGAAATATAAGGGGGGGGGGAGGAACACCGTCACATACCCCTCCATTTAAAATAAGAGTCATATCGGTTTAGTGTATACGGGACAGGGCATCCACAACCACGTTGTCCTTCCCTCTGATGTGCTTGATGTCCAGCCAGTACTCCTGCAGTAGTAATGCCCACCTCGTCAGTCATTGGTTGGAGTTCCTCATCTTGTACAAAAAGGTCAGAGGATTGTGATCTGTAAACACAAGAACAGGTCTCGCCCCTCCTCCCACGTACACGTCGAAGTGCTTTAGGGCCATTACTAAAGCCAAAGCCTCCTTCTCGATGGTACTATAGGCCCGCTGGTATTTCACAAATTTCTTGGAGTAGAAAGCTACCGGCCTATGTACCTCACTCCTTTCTTGAGCCAATATGGCCTCTATCCCAACGTCGCTGGCATCCACGTACAGGATGAATCTGGCTGAGAAATCCGGGTATATGAATACTGGGGCCTCCGTCAACAGTTTCTTGGTCTTCTCAAAAGACTCCTGGCAAACCTCTCCCCGCTTCCATCGTACATTCTTAGAGAGTAGTTCGGTCAGTGGATGCGCTACCGTGGAAAAGTTCTTGCAGAAACCACGGTAGTATCCTATCATCCCAAGATACCTCAACAACTCCTTACGCGTCCTGGGTACTGGGTACTCCCTAATGGCTGACACTTTGTGATCTACAGGGGTTACTTCTCCTTGGCCGATGACGAAGCCTAGGTACTCTAACCCTAGGCTAGGTACCCTAGCCTTCCCAAACTCGCTCTTGGCTAGGTTCACGGTTAAGTTAGCTTCCTCTAGCCTCCTGAACAATTCTTTGAGTCTCTCCAGGTGTACCTTCCAATCGTCGGCGTACACTATGATGTCATCGATGTATACCGTGCAGCCTTCGGCTCCCCTCGGCAACTCATTCATCATGCGCTGCAAACAACTACCGCTGTTTTTCATTCCGAAGGGCAACACCTTGTACTGGTACAGCCCGTCCGGTGTTACAAAAGCTGATATCTTCCTGGCATCGGGAGTCAATGAGATCGAGTAGTACCCCTTGAGCAGATCGACCTTAGATACATATCTTGCACTACCCACCTGGTCGATGCAATCGCTCACCCTTGGCATGGGGTGGGAATCTGCCACAGTGATGGAGTTCACCTTTCTGTAGTCAGTACAAAAGTGGAATGTACCATCGCTTTTCTTCACTAACAAGCATGGGGAACTCCAATCTCTGTTGCTAGGCTCTGCAAGGTCGTTCTCAAGGAGATACTCCACCTCCTTCCTCATCAACTCTCGCTTCTCTGGGCTTACTCTATAAGCGCTCTGCTTGATGGGCCTGGCGTCCCTCATCTCTACCTCGTGCGTTACACTCTTGTGTCGTCGGGGCACGTCGGTAAAGAGAAAGAGGCATTTTCTCTTAACAGGTTCGTCAGGTCCGCGCTCTGTTGTCCATCCAGGTGTTGTAACTTGTCCTCGATCTTCGCCAAACTCTCCGAATTGGTGAGATGGGTGCCGTCCGCCCTGGACCACTTTCCTTCCTCTTCTGGAAGTTCCTGATCCACTTGCATGCACAAAATCATCTTCTGCTGGGGTCTCGAGTCATGGTTCCGTCCTGCTTGGCGGCTCCTCCTTCCTCAAGGAAGAAAGGCTTCAGGCGGTCGACATGACACACCTGTGTCTTCCGGGGTCTATCCGGCTTAACGATTTCATACGTTACAGGACCCAACCGCCGTAGCATCTGGTACGGTCCCTCGAATCGTGACTCGGTCACTCGGCTCTTCCCCGGCAGCAATACCATCACCTGGGACCCAACCTGGAACTCTCTCGGCGTAGCTTTCTTGTCATACCATTCCGTCATCTTACGCTGCGCCTCCTTCAGATGTTTTTCTGCTAGTTCCTTTGCTAAAGTGTGACGCTCCTTGAACTTCTGAACGTACTCGTTGACCGTTCCCACGGTCACTCCTGGAGTCCATTGTTCCTTCAGCATGGACAGAGGACTTCGCACCTCATGTCCATACACCAGCTGGAATGGTGAGAAACCTAACGATTCTACCACTGTGTTACGTATGGCAAACAACGCAGGGTATACTGCCTCTTCCCACTCGGCTCCCTGCTCTGCACAGAACACTCTCAGAACGGTCTTCAAGGTGGAGTGAAACCTTTCGATCGCCCCTTGCGACTGCGGTCGGTAGGGCGACGACCGAATCTGAGTCACTCCCCAACTTGTCACGGACTGTCTGAACCATTTGGACTAGAATATACTTCCACAAATCCGTCTGAATTTCCCTGGGCATTCCCACCCAAGAGAAAAAGTGTTGCAGCTGCCCGGCTACTCCTCTCGACGTCAAACGCCGCATCTGGACAGCTTCCGGAAATCTTGTCGACGCGTTCATTATTGTCATCAGGTAGGTATTTCCTCGTTTCGTCCGTGGCAACGGTTCCACCCCGTCGACCAACAGACGCTCAAATGCAGGCCCAAACGTAGGAACAGGGACTAACGGGGCCTTTGGTATCGCGGGTTGGCTCTTCCCTGCCCTCTGGCAAGGTAGGCAGGTAGGTAGGCAAGGTAGGCTTACAATAACGCCTCATATCGTCGTCCATACCTGGCCAGTAGAAATGATTCCTGATCTTATGCAGCGTCTTGGTCACCCCCAGGTGACCTGCAGAGTCCACAGAGTGCGACAGATCCAACACTGCCATTCTGCACTGGGCCAGCAACACTACCTGGTGTCTCGTACCTAGAGATTCTTCTCCGGCCTCCATTCTCACAGACCTCCACTGTCTCATCAGCATTCCGTCCTGAATGTAAAAATGAGCGGCCCTGTCAGGACCAACACATCCTCCTTTGGCCTCATGAATCAATTCGGGGAACTCTATCTGCAGCAACTCCCCAAGACGAGTGCGGTCTACCCCAAGAGAACTGGCGAGGGTCACCTGTAACTCACCATCCGGGCTGCCTTCGCCCTCCACTCGTTCTCCGGGTTCCACGAAGTGGTGATCGACTCCCAAGCTGTCAGACGTCTCCTCTTCAGCCCTATCAGATCTACTCCCTCCATGTATGTCGCACCGCCTCGGAATAACAGCGCACATAGGGAACGCCACCGCGACGATTCTGTTCTCGTCCCCACAGGCGTCTAACACTCCGCCTTTCTCCTTATAGTGCTCCAAGCACTCCTCGCCCTTCACGAGGTTCGGGAGGACACATCCTCCACATGCGTCAGTTCCAAGGATGACTTGTGCCTCCATCTTGGGCATTGATGCACAGACCCCCACCACTAGGGTCTGGCAGCCATAATCAGAATTCAGAGTCACCTGGTGTAGGGGCATCCTCACTGGGTCTCCCACAGTGGTCACACTTGCCACCCCCACACTGGTACTCTCGTAAACCTTGGGGAACAGGGTTTGGCTCACCAGGGTAAAATCTGCCCCAGTGTCTCTCAATATCTTCACCGGAATGGGGTCTGCGTTCCCCATCCTCACGGTTCCCTCACACACGAATGGGTGAACTCTTTTCTCCCCACTCAGTATGGGTTCATCTCGCACCCTCTCAGCCATCTGGTCCTCGACCCTCACGAAAGCAACGTTTCCCCGCTGCTTAGGGCGTTTGCATTACCGCGAGAAGTGTCCGAATCCCCCACAATTGTAGCAGTGGAACTTCCCCGGCGGTGACCTTCCACCACCGCTCGCCCTGGAAACGCCTCCAGAGGCCGTCGCTCCGTGGGTCTTCCTCGTGCCATCCATCGTCTCCTTTGTCGCAGCAACAGCTCCTGAGCTCTCAGCTTGGGACATCTTTACCGGCTCCACAGCACTCTTTGATCCTCTACTGTTTCCACTCGAGAGTGGGACTTGAGTGAACTCGCTCCCATCCTCCATCCGTCCGTCCTTCTATAACTTCTACCAAATCCGGAGTATACGGGCGGTAGGTGCTGTCCCTCTCGGCGTGGTCGTAAGGCTTCTTCTATCATGTCAGCTCTGTCGGCCGCGGCCCTCAGGTCCTTTATGTCCGCCTCCTTTACTCTAACCCTGATCTCAGGAGAGAGCACGGACATAAACTTCTCCATGACCATAAGCCTCTTAACATCCTCAGCCGACATCACTCCTTCGGATTCCAGCCACTTCAGGAACTTTCTCTCCATGTCCCTCGCCGTCTCTGCATAAGCTTTTCCTGGCTGTTATAAATTGGTGGGCTTGCTATGGGGGATCTAATATTAAATGGAAGTAGGGGCAGTAGTTAGCATTAAGGGTTATCAAATATGGGAGATCTCAAAGGCCCAGCCCCCACTATATAGAAATATATAGAAATAAACTTGTAGTGGCTTATTACAGCGATAGTCAGCCTAGAGGTTGATCATGGATCTCCTACACAGGAAAAATGGATATTCCTTTACTAACTTACTTATTTATTAACCCCTTGACAACCCCCCATATACATTTACACCAATAACAATAATAATAATTACTTTACCACACTATCTTACGTTAAAAGCCTTGGTCCACTTAAGCAGGATACAAGGTTTACACTCAGAACAAGCTAGGGTAAAGTACTACTAGTTAAGAGCTAGAGGCTCGACTCAGCTTAGGGTAGGGAGACCACGTGGTTCCACTGGGACCCCTTTTAGAATAACTAGTAATACAAACACTAGGAACACCTAATTCATACAAAGTATAATACTCTACACATTAGAACACGCCTATGCCAGACAATGAGAACGTTACACAGTATACTTAGCTGGGTATCAGCCCACAGAAATAAAGAAACGAGAGGAGGATCCTTTGACCACAGCCAGCCAGCAGAGAAGAGCGCCTCTCGCATCTCCTTCCCAGCTCACTCGCTGCCAGTAGACTGCTCAACTTATCGTACAGCAATCCTATCCCAAGTTTACTCAGATTTACTTTACACTTGATTAGAAAGTATTAGTAAACATAGTTGTTGCCTATTTTATTATTTAATAATCAACCCCAAGCTCAGTGTTAAATGCTCTTTGAGAAACAAGAATCGTCTTACGTCTGGCAGGGAAGATACAAACAAGTGCACCTCGTGATGCGTTTCCCTACTATAAGGCAGTTTATTTAGCTCATTTTTGACCTCTGGTTTCCACTGAGTAACCCAGGGTCGTAACACTCCTCCCCCCTTCAGAGAAAAAAAATGTGACTACTAGAATAGTAGTCATATTTTTTTTTTGTAAGAGTATACAGAGAATAAAAAGGAAAATTTATGACAAAAAAATTCAATCAAAATAACAATTTCTCCGCAAGAAAAGTACAAAGGAATATATATTCATATATGCAACAATGATCACAAAAACACTGATCCAAGTATGCAGAATAACCACATATGAAAAATAGAAAATGCTTAACGCGTTTTCGGCTAATTCGCCTTCATCAGAGCAAAGTAGAATGAATCAATATTCATAAGGGAGACATCTCCCATCATGCAGGGTGCATTCGCACCTCCACAGATCTCTAGTATCAGCTCTTGATACTGGTAATGGCTTAAAAGGGCCACCATTTACAGGCTATTCATGCCCGTGCCACCTTTTGGGTGGCTTAATCTTCATCAATCTTATCTTCATTCTACTTTGCTCTGATGAAGGCGAATTAGCCGAAAACGCGTTAAGCATTTTCTATTTTTCATATGTGGTTATTCTGCATATATATATATATATATATATATATATATATATATATATATATATATATATATATATATATATATATATATATATATATATATATATATATATATATATGTCGTACCTAGTAGCCAGAACGCACTTCTCAGCCTACAATGCAAGGCTCGATTTGCCTAATAAGCCAAGTTTTCCTGAAATAATATATTTTCTCTATTTTTTTTCTTATGAAATGATAAAGCTACACCATTTCATTATGTATGAGGTCAATTTTTTTTTATTGTAGTTAAAATTAACGTAGATATATGACCGAACCTAACCAACCCTACCTAACCTAACCTAACCTATCTTTATAGGTTAGGTTAGGTTAGGTAGCCGAAAAAGTTATGTTAGGTTAGGTTAGGTAGGTTAGGTTGTCGAAAAACAAATAATTCATGAAAACTTGGCTTATTAGGCAAATCGGGCCTTGCATAGTAGACTCAGAAGTGCGTTCTGGCTACTAGGTACGACATATATATATATATATATATATATATATATATATATATATATATGTCGTACCTAGTAGCCAGAACGCACTTGTCAGCCTACTATGCAAGGCCCGATTTGCCTAATAAGCCAAGTTTTCATGAATTAATTGTTTTTCGACTACCTAACCTACCAAACCTAACCTACCCTAACTTTTTCGGCTACCTAACCTAACCTAACCTATAAAGATAGGTTAGGTTAGGTTAGGTAGGGTTGGTTAGGTTCGGTCATATATCTACGTTAATTTTAACTCCAATAAAAAAAATCGACCTCATACATAATGAAATGAGAAGCTTTATCATTTCATAAGAAAAAAATTTGAGAAAATATATTACTTCAGGAAAACTTGGCTTATTAGGCAAATCGGGCCTTGCATAGTAGGCTGACAAGTACGTTCTGGCTATTAGGTACGACATATATATATATATATATGCAACTGAAAACTCACACCCCAGAAGTGACTCGAACCCATACTCCCAGAAGCAACGCATCTGGTATGTACAAGACGCCTTAATCCACTTGACCATCACGACCGGACATAATGAGGTGATAGCCGAGGCTATTTGAACCACCCCACCGCCGGCACTCGGATAGTTATCTTGGGCATAGCATTTTACCAAATCACCTCATTCTTTGGGGCAACACGTGAGGAACACAAATGCGAACAAGCCTGAATGGTCCCCAGGACATATGCAACTGAAAACTCACACCCCAGAAGTGACTCGAACCCATACTCCCAGAAGCAACGCATCTGGTATGTACAAGACGCCTTAATCCACTTGACCATCACGACCGGACATAATGAGGTGATAGCCGAGGCTATTTGAACCACCCCACCGCCGGCACTCGGATAGTTATCTTGGGCATAGCATTTTACCAAATCACCTCATTCTTTGGGGCAACACGTGAGGAACACAAATGCGAACAAGCCTGAATGGTCCCCAGGACATATGCAACTGAAAACTCACACCCCAGAAGTGACTCGAACCCATACTCCCAGAAGCAACGCATCTGGTATGTACAAGACGCCTTAATCCACTTGACCATCACGACCGGACATAATGAGGTGATAGCCGAGGCTATTTGAACCACCCCACCGCCGGCACTCGGATAGTTATCTTGGGCATAGCATTTTACCAAATCACCTCATTCTTTGGGGCAACACGTGAGGAACACAAATGCGAACAAGCCTGAATGGTCCCCAGGACATATGCAACTGAAAACTCACACCCCAGAAGTGACTCGAACCCATACTCCCAGAAGCAACGCATCTGGTATGTACAAGACGCCTTAATCCACTTGACCATCACGACCGGACATAATGAGGTGATAGCCGAGGCTATTTGAACCACCCCACCGCCGGCACTCGGATAGTTATCTTGGGCATAGCATTTTACCAAATCACCTCATTCTTTGGGGCAACACGTGAGGAACACAAATGCGAACAAGCCTGAATGGTCCCCAGGACATATGCAACTGAAAACTCACACCCCAGAAGTGACTCGAACCCATACTCCCAGAAGCAACGCATCTGGTATGTACAAGACGCCTTAATCCACTTGACCATCACGACCGGACATAATGAGGTGATAGCCGAGGCTATTTGAACCACCCCACCGCCGGCACTCGGATAGTTATCTTGGGCATAGCATTTTACCAAATCACCTCATTCTTTGGGGCAACACGTGAGGAACACAAATGCGAACAAGCCTGAATGGTCCCCAGGACATATGCAACTGAAAACTCACACCCCAGAAGTGACTCGAACCCATACTCCCAGAAGCAACGCATCTGGTATGTACAAGACGCCTTAATCCACTTGACCATCACGACCGGACATAATGAGGTGATAGCCGAGGCTATTTGAACCACCCCACCGCCGGCACTCGGATAGTTATCTTGGGCATAGCATTTTACCAAATCACCTCATTCTTTGGGGCAACACGTGAGGAACACAAATGCGAACAAGCCTGAATGGTCCCCAGGACATATGCAACTGAAAACTCACACCCCAGAAGTGACTCGAACCCATACTCCCAGAAGCAACGCATCTGGTATGTACAAGACGCCTTAATCCACTTGACCATCACGACCGGACATAATGAGGTGATAGCCGAGGCTATTTGAACCACCCCACCGCCGGCACTCGGATAGTTATCTTGGGCATAGCATTTTACCAAATCACCTCATTCTTTGGGGCAACACGTGAGGAACACAAATGCGAACAAGCCTGAATGGTCCCCAGGACATATGCAACTGAAAACTCACACCCCAGAAGTGACTCGAACCCATACTCCCAGAAGCAACGCATCTGGTATGTACAAGACGCCTTAATCCACTTGACCATCACGACCGGACATAATGAGGTGATAGCCGAGGCTATTTGAACCACCCCACCGCCGGCACTCGGATAGTTATCTTGGGCATAGCATTTTACCAAATCACCTCATTCTTTGGGGCAACACGTGAGGAACACAAATGCGAACAAGCCTGAATGGTCCCCAGGACATATGCAACTGAAAACTCACACCCCAGAAGTGACTCGAACCCATACTCCCAGAAGCAACGCATCTGGTATGTACAAGACGCCTTAATCCACTTGACCATCACGACCGGACATAATGAGGTGATAGCCGAGGCTATTTGAACCACCCCACCGCCGGCACTCGGATAGTTATCTTGGGCATAGCATTTTACCAAATCACCTCATTCTTTGGGGCAACACGTGAGGAACACAAATGCGAACAAGCCTGAATGGTCCCCAGGACATATGCAACTGAAAACTCACACCCCAGAAGTGACTCGAACCCATACTCCCAGAAGCAACGCATCTGGTATGTACAAGACGCCTAAATCCACTTGACCATCACGACCGGACATAATGAGGTGATAGCCGAGGCTATTTGAACCACCCCACCGCCGGCACTCGGATAGTTATCTTGGGCATAGCATTTTACCAAATCACCTCATTCTTTGGGGCAACACGTGAGGAACACAAATGCGAACAAGCCTGAATGGTCCCCAGGACATATGCAACTGAAAACTCACACCCCAGAAGTGACTCGAACCCATACTCCCAGAAGCAACGCATCTGGTATGTACAAGACGCCTTAATCCACTTGACCATCACGACCGGACATAATGAGGTGATAGCCGAGGCTATTTGAACCACCCCACCGCCGGCACTCGGATAGTTATCTTGGGCATAGCATTTTACCAAATCACCTCATTCTTTGGGGCAACACGTGAGGAACACAAATGCGAACAAGCCTGAATGGTCCCCAGGACATATGCAACTGAAAACTCACACCCCAGAAGTGACTCGAACCCATACTCCCAGAAGCAACGCATCTGGTATGTACAAGACGCCTTAATCCACTTGACCATCACGACCGGACATAATGAGGTGATAGCCGAGGCTATTTGAACCACCCTTGTTCGCATTTGTGTTCCTCACGTGTTGCCCCAAAGAATGAGGTGATTTGGTAAAATGCTATGCCCAAGATAACTATCCGAGTGCCGGCGGTGGGGTGGTTCAAATAGCCTCGGCTATCACCTCATTATGTCCGGTCGTGATGGTCAAGTGGATTAAGGCGTCTTGTACATACCAGATGCGTTGCTTCTGGGAGTATGGGTTCGAGTCACTTCTGGGGTGTGAGTTTTCAGTTGCATATGTCCTGGGGACCATTCAGGCTTGTTCGCATTTGTGTTCCTCACGTGTTGCCCCAAAGAATGAGGTGATTTGGTAAAATGCTATGCCCAAGATAACTATCCGAGTGCCGGCGGTGGGGTGGTTCAAATAGCCTCGGCTATCACCTCATTATGTCCGGTCGTGATGGTCAAGTGGATTAAGGCGTCTTGTACATACCAGATGCGTTGCTTCTGGGAGTATGGGTTCGAGTCACTTCTGGGGTGTGAGTTTTCAGTTGCATATGTCCTGGGGACCATTCAGGCTTGTTCGCATTTGTGTTCCTCACGTGTTGCCCCAAAGAATGAGGTGATTTGGTAAAATGCTATGCCCAAGATAACTATCCGAGTGCCGTCGGTGGGGTGGTTCAAATAGCCTCGGCTATCACCTCATTATGTCCGGTCGTGATGGTCAAGTGGATTAAGGCGTCTTGTACATACCAGATGCGTTGCTTCTGGGAGTATGGGTTCGAGTCACTTCTGGGGTGTGAGTTTTCAGTTGCATATGTCCTGGGGACCATTCAGGCTTGTTCGCATTTGTGTTCCTCACGTGTTGCCCCAAAGAATGAGGTGATTTGGTAAAATGCTATGCCCAAGATAACTATCCGAGTGCCGGCGGTGGGGTGGTTCAAATAGCCTCGGCTATCACCTCATTATGTCCGGTCGTGATGGTCAAGTGGATTAAGGCGTCTTGTACATACCAGATGCGTTGCTTCTGGGAGTATGGGTTCGAGTCACTTCTGGGGTGTGAGTTTTCAGTTGCATATGTCCTGGGGACCATTCAGGCTTGTTCGCATATATATATATATATATATATATATATATATATATATATATATATATATATGTCGTACCTAGTAGCCAGAACTCACTTTTTGGCCTACTATTCAAGGCCCGATTTGCCTAATAAGCCAAGTTTTCCTGAATTAATATATTTTTTCAAATTTTTTTCTTATGAAATGATAAAGCTACCCATTTCATTATGTATGAGGTCAATTTTTTTTTATTGGAGTTAAAATTAACGTAGATATATGACCGAACCTAACCAACCCTACCTAACCTAACCTAACCTATCTTTATAGGTTAGGTTTGGTTAGGTAGCCGAAAAAGTTAGGTTAGGTTAGGTTAGGTAGGTTAGGTAGTCGAAAAACAATTAATTCATGAAAACTTGGCTTATTAGGCAAATCGGGCCTTGAATAGTAGGCCAAAAAGTGAGTTCTGGCTACTAGGTACGACATATATATATATATATATATATATATATATATATATATATATATATATATATATATATATATATATATACACACATATATATACACATATATAATAGTTAAATTATTCAATTAAAATAAAATATTAATAGAAATATATAAATATTTAGTATTTTCAGAGTTCCAATAAATAAAGCTGAATATTAAGCTAAAATCTGGGCTGCCTTTGAAGAAGAAACATCGTCATTAGTGAACGCTAAAGTGTCTAATTTACTGTGATCATTAGTTGAATGGTGCCGGCATGTCACTATAGCAAGCTGGGTGGCCTAGCTATATATATTTAAATGAACAAATCCACAAGGTCCGTGACGAGGATTCGAACCTGCGTCCGGGAGCATCCCAGACACTGCCTTAATCGACTGAGCTACGACAGGGTTAAAAGAGTTCAAACCGAAGTTCTACTGAACTTGCTGGATCCCGTAGCCTCTCCGAGGCACAAACCAGGATTTTACACAACTCCCCCCTGCATCGGAGCTATGTCAATAGGCCATTCTCCCTCTTCGCCCTTACATCATGACACACAGAGATCACACTAACGTGATGCATCAATATATATAGTTGCTGGGTATGGTGCTAGGCTTTTTCACTATAGCTGGGTGAACATCTTCCCGATATTTCACATTTCTTACCAAACTAAGAGTTCCTGGCCCAGTGACAGTGTCAGTAGAGTGGGTTGTGTGCCGTGTAAACTGTAGGTTATTATGGTGGGTTATTGTGGTGGATTATTATGGACGGTTATTGTGGTGGATTATAATGGAGAGTTATTGTGGTGGATTACTATGGAGGGCTTTTGTGGTGGATTATTTTGGAGAGTTATTGTGGAAGATTATTATGGAGATTTATTATGGTGGATTATTATGGTGGGTTATTGTGGTGGATTATTATGGATGGTTTTTGTGGTGGATTATTATGGATGGTTTTTGTGGTGGATTATTATGGAGAGTTATTGTGGTGGAATATTATAGAGGGTTATTGTGGATAATTATTTGGAGGGTTATTGTGGATAATTATATGGTGGGTTATTTGGGTGCATTATATAACAGAGGGTAATCGTAGTGGATTATTATGAAGGGTTATTTTGGTGGATAATTACTTACGGGTTTTTGTGGTGATTATTATAGAGGGTTATTTTGGTGGATTGTTCTGTTGGGTTATCGTGGTGGATTATTTTAGAGGGTTATTTTGGAGGATTAATGTGGTCGATTATTTTTTAAGGATTTTTGTTTTGATTATTTTTGAAGGTTATCATGATGGATTATTCTAGTGAATTATTCTTGTGCAAGATTATGGAAGATTATTGTGGTGGATGATAATAGAGGGGTTATTATGGTGAATTATTTTGGAGGGGTTATTATGGTGGATTATTTTGGAGGGTTATTGTAATGGATAATTACTTAGAGATATTGAGGAGGATTGTTATCGAGGTTAATAATGGTGGATTGTTATCGAAGATTATAGTGGTGGATTATTGTAATGGATTTATTTAGAGAGTTTTTGTGATGGATTATTGTAGAGGGTTACCATGGTGGATTATTCTTGTGGATTATTCTCATTGGTATTTGTGGAGGGGTATTGGAGACGATTATTTTGGAGGGATATTGTTATGGATTATTATTGTGGGTTATTGTGGTGGATTATTATGGTATTTTTTTTAGATGGTTTAAAGAAGATAGCTATTGTAGTGAATTGTTTGGTTGTTCAGGCGAGTCTCCTGAGAAGATCATTATAATACTGGGTTGGTGACATTATTAATTAGGAAGGATCATGGTCAGTTTCTGGGGTCACCCACTGGGGTCACGACAGTCCTACGGTCGACCCCATAATCTTCTAATTCTTCTTTTTAACTTAACTCGACAGTTAAATATAAATTTCTTAAACACTTAATTAACTCATCAACAGACATAAACAGATGAATCAAGTCAGTTCAGAAGTTTGGCTTCAATAACAACTAAAAGCGACTAGGAGAAAAAGATATAATTGGAGTTTGAATGATTCTTAATACAATATTTTATTGCAAAATTTCTACGGGTTAGTATTACAGCAGTTATTATTATAGGTTATTACTTAGGGTTATTATTACAACACGCTATTATAGAAAGTTTTTACTGGGGTTATTATTACAACATGCAGTTATTGTAGATTATTACTAAGGGTTATTATTAAACAGGCTGCTGTTGTAGGGTATTACTGCAGATTGTTATTACAACAGGCTATTATTGAAGAATTTTAGTACAGGTAATAAGGATTGGTTGTTATTTTAGCTCGTTATTTAATTACATTGATGGGGATTAGTAAGCAGGGTTATTATAACAGGTCACTTGGGAAGTTTTAACAACTAATTGTTAAGTCTGATCATTTACACAGGCTGGTTGTTGTGGCTGGTAATTACACCAGGCTACTAGGGAGAGGTTATTTCGGGAAGTTATTACGGGAAGATATTAAGGCAGGTTATTGGGGCGCGGAATTATGAGAAAGTTGTTATACAGGGTGTTACAACATATTTTGTGTTTTATAACTTCTGCAAGATATTACGTGCAGAAATAACTTTGATGTTATTTCTGTGCTTTATTGCGTCAGGTTATTATGATGTGTTATTACTGGAGATTATTAGTGCGAGTTATTACGTCAAACTTTAACAGAAGGTTATTACTTCCGGTTATTACTGCAGGTATTTGCTGCTAATATTTACAGTTATTAATTACCTGTATGACTACGGGCAGATGTTAAAGATGGATAATACTGCACTTTCTTACGGCTGATAATTAAGATTGGTTACTTTTCTTTTTCAAAGTTTTTTTATGTAAATTGCTAACTCACTTAATTTATACACCTCAGCTGAAGTAAATAAACTACTGGGTTGAGGACTTTATTAATAAGGAAGAGTCATGGTCAGTGTGGGGGGGGGGGGTCACTCGCCGGGGAGACCATCCTGCGGGAGAATAACACGATGATCCTCCTGTTATTGTTGCATATAATTTCTGCTGGTTATAACTTATAGTTATTAGTTATGTTATAGGAACAGGTTATAGGGTCTGGTTATGTTCGCAGGTTGTTAGACTGACAACTCCACAGTATACCTGAGAATGTGACTGCCAGACGAGGGCTTCTACAGGTTACATGAACATGTGGTTGCCAGGTAAACCAACATCACAGTGCACCGTACCTCTTGGTTTACCAGACAAGCAGTTCCACAACATTGAGAACTTCGTGGTTGCCCGACATGCCAGCTTCGTTGTGTACAAAACAATGTAGTTTTCAGACAAGCAGCTTTACAGTATACATGACAACATCGTTACTAGGTTAACATCTCCAGAGTATACATGACAACATTGTTATTAGGTTAACATCTCCAGAGTATACATGACAACATTGTTATTAGGTTAACATCTCCAGAGTATACATGACCACCTCGTTGCCAGAGAAATTTATTCCACTTAATATATGACTTTTTCGTTGCAAGATCAGCAGCTTCTCATGACCACGTGGTTGTCAGGTCAGCTCTACAGTATACATGACTACGTGGCTGTCAGGTCAGCTCTACAGTATACCTGACTACGTGGATGTCAGGTCAGCTCTACAGTATACCTGACTACGTGGTTGTCAGGTCAGCTCTACAGTATACATGACTATGTGGTTGTCAGGTCAGCTCTACAGTATACATGACCACGTGGTTGTCAGGTCAGCTCTACAGTATACCTGACTACGTGGTTGTCAGGTCAGCTCTACAGTATACATGACTATGTGGTTGTCAGGTCAGCTCTACAGTATACATGACTATGTGGTTGTCAGGTCAGCTCTACAGTATACATGACTACGTGGTTGTCAGGTCAGCTCTACAGTATACATGACTACGTGGTTGTCAGGTCAGCTCTACAGTATACATGACTACGTGGTTGTCAGGTCAGCTCAACAGTATACATGACTATGTGGTTGTCAGGTCAGCTCTACAGTATACATGACTACGTGGTTGTCAGGTCAGCTCTACAGTATACATGACTATGTGGTTGTCAGGTCAGCTCTACAGTATACATGACTACGTGGTTGTCAGGTCAGCTCTACAGTATACATGACTACGTGGTAAGCGAGCAACAAAGTATACATGATCACGTGAAATCTACAGTGCAACCGTTGATTAATGCCCACATAAGTAAACACACTGGTGACCTCTGATGACCCAGAGGTCATAACAGTCTTGACACGAGTCAACATTTTCATTCTTAAAATAACACGAGTCTTGTATTAAGAGTTTTCTCATAAGTACTTGAGGGCAGTTTTCACTCCTTAATGGTTATCACTTCCTTCAGATAAAGGTTCTTAGTGTCACTTAGTGTTGAGGTGAAGGTCTATATACAACCCGTCCTCCAAATAGAACGTCGCATTTTGACGTATACTCTACCTAAGGTCAAAAATTGTCGTACTAGAAAATAGTAAGGGCTCGTGAAATTTTCTTACTCTCCCGTTTTCTGTTTTGGGTCCTCTGGTAGGTTAGGGTAATGAGACATGAATACGACAGTTTCTTGACGTTGGGAAACTAGAGGACGGGCTGCTATATAATACTTTGTGAGTCTTGACTAATCAGGAAGAGTCATGGTCAGTGTGTGGGGTCACCCGCTGGGGTCACGACGGTCCTCAGGTCGACCCCATGGTACACAACATTCCTTTTACCTTAAGTCAACAGTTTAATATAAATTCCCCAAACACGTAATAAACTCATCAACCGACAAAAACAGATGAAACATAAAGTCACCTCAGAAGTTTGGCTTCAATAACAATTAGAAGCGACTAAGAACAAAAGATATAATTGGAAATTAAAAAGAAACAGAAAATATTGGTTATTACTCTGGGATATTATTACAACAGGCTAATATTGTAGGTTATTACAGTGAGTTATTATTACAAAAGGCTGTTCTCGTAGGATTTTAGTGCAAGTTATAATTTCAGGTTGTTATACCCACTGCTGTTCATTCAGGATATTGAGAACGATAAGTGAGGCTAGTTATTATAACAGGTCACTAACGGATAGTTTAACAACTGATTGTTACGTCTGATCATTTACACAAACTAATTGTTGTAGTTGGTTACAAACTTCTTAGGTAACTTTATGTTTCATCTGTTGTTCTGGACTTTATTCAACCTGTTCGGTTGTTGAGTTTATGTTTTGGGAAATTATATTAAAATTTAAGGTAAAAAGAACTTAAACTTAAGTAAACTTAAGGTAAAAAGAAGTTTATTGACTTTGTGCGGGTCGACCTGAGGACCGTCGTGACCCCAGCGGGTGACCCCACACACTGACAATGACTCTTCCTGATTAGTCAAGACTCACAGAGTATTATATAGCAGCCCGTCCTTCTAAGGTTTCCCAACGTCAAGAAACTGTCGTATTCATGTCCCATTATCCTGACCTACCAGAGGACCCAAAACAGAAAACGGGAGAATATGAAAATGTCTCGAGCCGCTACCATTTTCTAGTACAACAATTTTTGGCCTTAGGTAGAGTAAACGTCAAAATGCAACGTTCTATTTGGAGGACGGGTTGTATATAGACCTTCACCTCAACACTAAGTGACACTAAGAACCTTTATCTGAAGGAAGTGATAACCATTAAGGAGTGAAAACTGCCCTCAAGTACTTATGAGAAAACTCTTAATACAAGACTCTTGTTAATTTAAGAATGAAGACGTTGATTCGTGTCAAGACTGTTATGACCTCTAGGTCATCAGAGGTCACCAGTGTGTTTACTTATGTTGGCATTAATCAACGGTTGCACTGTAGATATCACGTGATCATGTATACTCTGTAGCTCGCTTACCACGTGGTCATGTATACTGTAGAGCTGACCTGACAGTCACGGGGTCATGAGAAGCTGCTGGTCATGCAACTAAAAGGTCATATATTTTGTGGAAATGACTTATGTGGCAACGATGTTGTCATGTATAGTCTGGAGATGTTAACCTAGTAACGATGTTGTCATGTATACTGCAAAGCTGCTTGTCTGAAAACTACATTGTTTTGTACACAGCGAAGCTGGCATGTCTGGCAACCACGAAGTTCTCAATATTGTGGAACTGCTTGTCTGGTAAACCAAGAGGTCAGGTACACTGTGATGTTGGTTTACCTGGCAACCACATGTTCATGTAACCTGTAGAAGCCCTCGTCTGGCAGTCACATTCTCAGGTATACTGTGGAGTTGTCAGTCTAACAACCTGCGAACATAACCAGACCTTATAACCTGCTCCTATAACATTACTAATAACTAGAAGTTATAACCTACAATAATTATATGCAAAAATAACTTGTACAATTCTTGCTTTTTTGCCTTTGGTAATATTTTGCTGTAACAACCTCCAGAAGTTGCTTATCATAATTACTACAATAACAACTTTCAATGATAACTCGCAGTAATAACCTTCCAATTTTTTATAAATATATGTTATTGCAGCCAGTTTTTATTTGTAATTGAATAAGGTATAATATTTTCAATGTGCGATACTTTGAGAATAAATTGTATTCCAGCACAATGTTGTATCATTTTGCGCCATCTGGCATAATCCTGCAGCGCCGTGTCTCTATTTTGAAATTAATTAAATATGTTAAGAATTTATTTTAAAAGCTTGAATAAAGAAAAAATATGCATAATTATTATATATCATAATTATCAGCCATGGGAAACTGCAGTATTATTCTGCTGTAATAACCGCTGTTAGTGATCTGTGGTAATTACCAACTGTAAATAATAACAGCAATAACCTGCAGTAATAACCATTTGCAAAATTTTGCTATAATAACCCGCCTTAATGACCTAAAATAATAACACATCATAATTGCCAGACGTAATAGCGAGCAGAAATAGCTTGAATAATTAAGGTAATGTCCAGCATAAATTATAAAACAAAAAAACATGCTTTATGACCCTGTATAACTAGCTCCTCGCAATTCCCCGCCTCAATAACCCGTCCTAACTAGCCTAATAACCTTTTCGTAATAACCAACCACAACAATCAGTTTGTGTAAATGATCAGACGTAACAATCAGTTGTTAAACTATCTCTAGTCACCTGTTATAATAACCCGCCTCAATATCCTCAAACATAAACAAGCTGGTATAAGATTTTGAAATTTTAACTTGAATTAAAAACATGCAAGTAATAATTACTTACAAGTAATAATAACCTGTTGTAATAATTTCCCGGAGTAATAACCAATATGTTCAGTTTCCTTTTATACCCAAATTATATCTGTTGTTCATAGTTGCTATTAATTGTTATTGCAGCCAAACTTCTGAGGTGACTTTATGTTTCATCTGTTTATGTCGGTTGATGAGTTTATTACGTGTTTGGGGAATTTATATTAAACTGTTGACTTAAGGTAAAAGGAACGTTCCGTGTTCCATGGGGTCGACCTGAGGACCGTCGTGACCCCAGCGGGTGACCCCCCCACACTGACCATGACTCTTCCTGATTAGTCAAGACTCACAAAGTATTATATAGCAGCCCGTCCTCTAGTTTCCCAACGTCAAGAAACTGTCGTACTAAAGTCCCATTATCCTAACCTACCAGGGGGAGCCATCCGGCCGAGCGGACAGCACGCTGGACTTGTGATCCTGTGGTCCTGGGTTCGATCCCAGGCGCCGGCGAGAAACAATGGGCAGAGTTTCTTTCACCCTATGCCCCTGTTACCTAGCAGTAAATAGGTACCTGGGTGTTAGTCAGCTGTCACGGGCTGCTTCCTGGGGGTGGAGGCCTGGTCTAGAACCGGGCCGCGGGGACACTAAAAGCCCCGAAATCATCTCAAGATAACCTCAAGAAGATACCAGAGGACCCTAAACAGAAATCTGGAGAGTAAGAAAATTTCGCGAGCCGGTCACATGTACGACAATTTTTGGCCTTAGGTAGAGAATACGTCAAATGCGACGCTGTATTTGGAGGACGGGTTGACTATTGACCTTCCCCTCAACACTAAGTGACATCTAGTTATTTAGCATCTCCACATTATGTTATGGGAGGAAAATTGAGTAAATCATGTGTGACTATTTATAGTGGTAACATTTCTTCTATGCCAAAGTTGCAAAGGGTGCCCAGTTATTTTTATTCCATGGGGAGTAAGTGTTTATCACTGGGTAAATTGAGTCAGAGTGTTCTTAGGATTTTCTTGCACTCTATTGCTATTCCGCAGGAGCCATTCTCCCTTGTAGTAATGGACTGTGGGACATCTTTGTCCAGCATTGTTGTTGAGCAGAGAAAGTTTTCTCCAATAAGTTGTGCATCCAGTTGTCCTGAGAAAGTTGGGCATAATTCTAGAGCAGTGTCTCTACCTTTAGATCTAGTACGTTATTTTGCTGCAAGAGTAGTGAACAAAATGTATGTTCAGCAAAAGTGTGGTACTGACTTTCAGAGTCATAATGGTGTTGGAGGATTTTGTCAGACTTTGGAGATGTTCAATGTCACAGGTGTGTGGTTCAAGTTTGAGTGGGGCAAACTTGTCCCACCTTTTTGGTTAGATGAGTGTGTGGGGTTACAGGTTGTCCCTGGGGGATTCCCAGGTAAGCTGCTTTTCATCTTCAAGGTGATAAGACCCTTAACACTATTGTTGGATTGTTTGATGTCCCCAGAAAGAAGTCACTTACTGAGTGAAGTCCATAGTAAGGGTTGTCAAGGTTTCAAAGTGGTTCTGTTATTTTCTTGGGAGGCCAGGATGGTTATGAAGGTAAGGTTTGTACTGGAGGTCACCAATAGAGGGTGTGAGCTTGTTCTTGGAGTTGTGATTTGGATATGGTGCATAGGAATAATCCTGTTTTCTTTCGCTGATCGTACTGACAGAGATATGAAGCAACTGACTTATGTGTTTACCACTGACGGTCCTCTGAGTCAGTTCAATCAGGTAGTCCTTGCACTTGTCTTCGTGGGTTGTGTCTGTTGTGTTGGATGTAAAAGGTTTCCTGAGGAGTTTCGTTGTGCTTCTGATAGTTCTACGAGTAAAGAGGTTTCAGATGTGTCTGGGTGGTTTAACCCTGTTTCTTCTACTTTTAGTACAAATTGGTCGAGGCTGTATGTTCCACAGAAGATCCAGAGTGAGGGGAACCAGATGTTCTTGAAGGAGTTGTCTGCCCAGATCACCTTCATTACCCAGGAGAAGTCCCTGAACCAGCCTGCTTCCAGTCAGTTTCATCTATGTGGTTCAACTCTAGAAACAAGGAATGATGACCAGTTGAACACGTATAAGAAATATTTACCATGTAGAAATTGGGTACCATGGAAGTATGGGACTAATGTGAGCTAGACAGTGGAACCAGATGAAAAAATAACTCGTGGCATAGACCTTGTTAGTGTGGGTGAATTAATTGACATTACAACTCATGTGCATCAGGATAAATTTTTGATAAAGGGATATATTACCTCATATATGTAAGTGAACAGAATGAGATATTGCCCTGGGGAGATAAATTTGCATACTCCAGAGGAACAGGTGTGAAACTCCTTATGTATACAGACAGTGATGTAGGGCATGATCACAGGACTGAACCTTTTGATGGTCATGTGAGACACAGTTGGTTACTGTGTGATTGTTGGAGAAATAAAGGATACCTGTGTTTTAATTTTTGCCAAGACATATGCCAAGTTTTGTATAACATGCATAAGATGTTTAGTGTGGTTGGTTCTGTACATTTCATTGATCATTTCATTTTCCATATTCTTTTATGCATGCATACTTTTCCATTAATGAACTAGATATGGTACTTATATAGACAAAAATGTAATTATTCTTCATTTAATTACATTTTATTTCTCTGAGGTGGGGGTATGTTTCGACCCAGGTAATGATTATGACTACCTGGTTCTCACATTGAACATATTTTATACACTCATCTCAGATGGTAGCATTTGTATGAGAGAGATTTGCATATACGTTGATAATATAAATGATGTATTTGGTAGACATTGGAATGTATGATAGTATTGTATGTTGTATTATACTATATACTGTATGATAGGTGTCATGGCTTGCCTGTTAAGTGAAGGAGAAATGATCGTGTCTAATACCTGTGAATGGACAGGAAGAATATGCCCGAAACGCTTTGCGTAATAGTGGCTTTAGGCATTGTATGTACTAGCTCTACCTATAAGTCAACCAATCTTTGTCAAAATTTATTGTATGTATGTACCTTACCTAAATAAACATTTTTTTTTTTATAATATTAATCGTGGGTTGGGTTGCCAGCTGTCGCTTCCTGTTAAGAGACAAATGTTTATTTAAACCAATTAAGAATGTGTATACTTTCAGTAATATTATTAGAATGTGTGAAAAATTATATTAGTATGATTGTGACTGTTTGAGAACGATTACTTTTGTAATTAGTTTGATAGTTAAGAATATTATTAATTGTTCGTCACCCCTTGTAAGAGGCAGATGGGGGGGGGGGGTTGTCAGCCAGCAGAGCTTCAGTAGTTAGTGGGGTCTGGGGGGGGGGGTTGTCAGCCAGCAGAGCTTCAGTAGTTAGTGGGGTCTGGGTCTGGCCACATCTAAAGATAAGTAAAGGTTTTATTCTTTTGTTTTGAGCTTAGGTTAGATATTCTTATCTGTGATTACAAGATAACCTTGGGTGAATCATCCCATCAATTTATATATATAATATATTGTGATCATTGAGCTTATTGGATATAATTTGTGTCAGATATAAGAATACATTATTATACTTTACATTTTATATGTGTGTTTGCGTCCCTCTCTTCAATACCTACTGGTACCAGTGCATATTCTTATCACAGGGGATTATGGGATCATACCTTTGAGGATAGTAAAGGTAATAGGCCTGAGTAAGAAGTATTCCTGTGGCAGGTACGAGCCAGGTTATAAAGCGGAGGTGATAACATCAACCTTCCAAAATAATCTTTCTCAAAAGAAATACTTGTTATTGCAATCCATTATTATTTGTTATTGAATAAGGAATAATATTTTCCATGTTCGATATTATGAGTACAAATTGTAACCTGAAATCGTGTTGCATCATGATGCAGCTCCTTGTTTCTATTTTAAATTTTATTGCGTGTGTTCAGAATTTATATTAATGGTTTGAAGAAAGAAAAATAACTAATCTTAATTATCAGCCGGAAGAAACTGTAGTATTATCCTGCTGTATTAACCACACGAAGTGATCACAGGTAATTACCAACTGTACAGAAGAGCAGCAAATACCTTAAGTAATAACCTGCAAACGTTTGCCATAATAACTCGCCTTAATAACCTTCAGTAATAACACATCATAATAATATGACGTAATAACGTGCAGAATTAACATAGAGTAATTCAAGGTAATATCAAGAACAAAACAGGCAGCAACACCCTGTATAACCAGCTTTCGAAATTCCCCGGCTTAATAATCCGTCTTAACTTGCCTAATAACCTTTATGTAATAGCCTGATGTAATTACCAACCACAATAATTAGTTTGTGTAAAGGATCAGTCTTAACAATCAGTTGAAAAACTATCCCTAGTGACCTGTTATAATAACCCGCCTGAATAATCGATCTTAATATCCTGAATGAACAGCCAGGTGGTATAATAACCTGCAATTATAACTTGCACTAAAAGGCTACTACAAGAGCCTTTTGTAATAATAACTGTCAGTAATAACCTCAAATAATAGCCTTTTGTAATAATATCCCGGAGTAATAACCTATAGGTTCAGTTTCTTTGTAAACCCTAATTATATTTTTTGTTCTTTGTCGCTTTTAATTGTTATTGAAGCCAAACTTGTGAGGTGACTTTATGTTTCATCTGTTTATGTCGGTTGCTGAGTTTATTATGTGTTTGAAGAATTTATATTAAACTGTTGACTTAAGGTAAAAGGAAGGTTCCGTGTTCCATGGGGTCGACTTGAGGACCGTCGTGACCCCAGCGGGTGACGCCACACACTGACTTGAGGACCGTCGTGACCCCAGCGGGTGACCCCACACTCTGACCATGAATCTACCTTATGATTAAAGACCTGTTCTCAGTAATTTATACACCTCAGGTGAGGTGTATAAGTTACTTGTTATAGAAATTTATATTAATAGTCTGAATAAAGAAAAATTATCCATCCAAATTATCAGTTGTAAGAAACTCCAGTATTATCCTGCTGTAATAAACGCTCGTAGTTGTCTCAGGTAATTACCAACTGTTAACAATAGCACCAATAACCGGAAGTAATAACTAGAAATAATTACCTGCAAAAGTTTGCTGTAATAACTCTCCTTAATATCTTACAGTAATTACTCATCATCATAAGCTGACCAAATAACGTGCTGACTTAACATGGATAATTCCAGGTAATATCCAATGCAAAAAAATGCTGCAACACCCTGTATAACCAGCTTTCGTAATTCCCAGCCCCAATAATCCGTCTTAACTAGCATAGCCGTCTTTTTGTATTAGCCTAATGTAATAACCAACCACAACAATCAGTTTGTGTAAATGATCAGACGTAAGAATCAGTTGTTAAACTCTCCCTAGTGACTTGTTAAAATAACCCACCTCAATATTCAGTCTTAATAATAGTCTCATAGCCCAGTTGATAGAGCGTCGGCCTCACACACATGGGGGTCCATGGTTCGAGACCCATACAGCCCAGGTGAATAGAATCAGTCTCAATATCCTCAATGTTCAGCAAGCTGTTAAAACAACCTGCAATTACAACTATTTATTCTTTATTAAATGATATGCAATTTAAAAAATATATTTACATCAATTTACAAAGAAAAATACTACATACCTGGTTGATACCTGGTTGATGGGGTTCTGGGAGTTCTTCTACTCCCCAAGCCCGGCCCGAGGCCAGGCTCGACTTGTGAGAGTTTGGTCCACCAGGCTGTTGCTTGGAGCGGCCCGCAGGGCCACGTACCCACCACAGCCCGGCTGATCCGGAAATTCTCTTAGAAAATCGTCCAGTTTTCTCTTGAAGATGTCCACGGTTGTTCCGGCAATATTTCTTATGCTCGCTGGGAGGACGTTGAACAACCGCGGACCCCTGATGTTTATACAGTGCTCTCTGATTGTGCCTATGGCACCTCTGCTCTTCACAGGTTCAATCTTGCATTTTCTTCCATATCGTTCACTCCAGTACGTTGTTATTTTACTGTGTAGATTTGGGACCTGACCCTCCAGTATTTTCCATGTGTATATTATTTGGTATCTCTCTCGTCTCCTTTCTAGAGAGTACATTTGGAGAGCTTTGAGACGATCCCAATAATTTAGGTGTTTTATCGCGTCTATGCGTGCCGTATATGTTCTCTGTATTCCCTCTATTTCAGCAATCTCTCCTGCTCTGAAGGGGGAAGTGAGTACTGAGCAGTACTCGAGACGGGACAACACAAGTGACTTGAAGAGTACAACCATTGTGATGGGATCCCTGGATTTGAAAGTTCTCGTAATCCATCCGATCATTTTTCTGGCTGACGCGATATTTGCTTGGTTATGCTCCCTAAACGTTAGATCGTCGGACATCATTATTCCTAAATCCTTTACATGCTGTTTTTCTACTATGGGAAGATTCGATTGTGTTTTGTACCCTGTATTATGTTTCAGATCCTCATTTTTGCCGTACCTGAGTACCTGAAATTTATCACTGTTAAACATCATGTTATTTTCTGCTGCCCAATCAAAAACTTTGTTGACATCTGCTTGTAGTTTTTCAATGTCTTCAGCAGAGGTAATTTTCATGCTGATTTTTGTGTCATCTGCAAAGGACGACACGAAGCTGTGACGTGTATTTTTGTCTATATCAGATATGAGAATAAGGAACAGTAGCGGTGCAAGGACTGTACCTTGAGGTACAGAGCTTTTAACATCGCTTGGATTCGATTTTATCTGATTGACTGTTACTCTTTGTGTTCTGTTCGACAGGAAATTGAGTATCCAGCGTCCTACTTTTCCAGTTATTCCCATTGACCTCATTTTGTGAGCTATCACCCCATGGTCACATTTGTCGAACGCCTTTGCAAAGTCTGTGTATACAACATCTGCATTTTGCTTTTCTTCTAGGGCTTCTGTGATTTTGTCATAGTGGTTGAGTAACTGTGACAGACAGGATCTTCCCGCTCTAAATCCATGTTGTCCTGGATTGTGCAATTCATTGTTTTCCATAAAACTAGAAATTTGATTCCTAATCACTCTTTCAAACACTTTTATTATGTGTGATGTTAGTGCAACTGGCCTATAATTTTTTGCCAAGGCTTTACTCCCCCCCTTGTGCAACGGAGCTATATCTGCAGATTTAAGTGCTGCTGGTATCTCCCCTGTATCCAGGCTCTTTCTCCATATTACGCTGAGTGCTCTCGCTACTGGTACTTTACATTTCTTTATGAATATTGCATTCCATGAGTCAGGCCCAGGAGCTGAGTGCATAGGCATATTATCAATTTCTCTTTCAAAGTCTTCCGAGTTTGTGGTAATATCCGTTATATTATCTGCAGCTTGAATGTCATTCATAAAGAAGCTGTCTGAGTCATCAACTTTCATGTTGTTTATTGGTGTGCTAAACATAGCCTCATACTGGCTTCTTAGAATTTCACTAATCTCTTTGTTGTCCTCTGTGTACGTACCTTCATTTGTAATTAACGGTCCAATACTGGTCGAGGTTTTGGATTTTGATTTTGCGTATGTGAAAAAATATTTCGGATTTTTCCTTATCTCTTGTATAGCTTTCTGTTCCAATTCCATTTCCTCAGACTCATATGATCGCTTCAACGTTTGTTCTATTTCCTCAATCTCCCTGCTTAGGCTTGTTTTCCTTGCTTGTGATAGTTGTGTCTGCCGAAGCATTTCTGTTATTTTTTTCCTTCTCCTGTACAGTCGTCTCCGTTCTCTTTCTAGAGTGGTCCTCTTTCTGCCCCTCCTCACAGGTACGTGCTTCAAGCAGACCTTGTAAGCTTCAGCTGTCAGTTGAACTATTCCCTGTGTGGGAGTTTTGTCGCTTAAGACCGTCTCCCATTGAATGGTTGCAAGGTCTACATTTATTTTTTCCCAGTCAATCCTCTTATTGTTGAAATTGAATTGATTGAATATTCCTTCTCGCATGTTGGGTCTCTTAGACCTACTACCGTTATTTATGCTAGTTCGCACTTCAATGAGCTTATGGTCTGAGTATGAAGTATCTGAGATTGTGATATCCCTGATTAGTTCATCATTGTTTGTGAATAACAAGTCTAGTGTGTTTTCGTTCCTAGTTGGTTCTGTAATCTGTTGATTGAGCGAGAATTTGTCACAGAATCTCAAAAGTTCTCTGACCTGTGGTTGGTTATTTCCCGGGTCATTCCCTGCTATGATATTTGTGTTTGCCGTTCTCCATCTTAGACTCGGTAAATTGAAATCTCCAAGAAAGATAATATCTGGAGCTGGGTTTGCTAGGTTGTCAAGTATGTTCTCTATTTTGTGCATCTGCTCTGTGAATTCCTCAATCGTTGTATCTGGCGGTTTATATATTAGAATAATAATTAGGTTTAGTTTCTCTACCTTCATTCCAAGTACCTCTACCACCTCATTAGTTGAGTTTAGTAGTTCTGTGCATACCAGGTCTTCTTTAATATACAGACCTACTCCTCCATTTGACCTAGTTTTTCTATCACATCTATATAGATTATAATTTGGAATCCAGATTTCACCATCCATGTAATCTTTTGTATGAGTTTCCGTGAATGCCCCAAATATTGAGTTTGACTCTAATAGGAGGCCATTTATGAACTTAACTTTATTTCTTGACTTTGGCTTTAAACCTTGAATGTTTGCAAATATGAATGAATGTCCATATTGTGTGTCACTTCTGGAAGGTTTTGGTAGTTCTCCCTCCTCTCTACCCTGACCCAGGGTGTGTTGTTGTGGCAATGGTTTGTCCGGTTTTGGAAGTGATACTGGGGAGTGTGGTAGTCTCTGTGTAGTTGGGGGGTGTAGTATGTGTGGGCTTGATGACGAACCGTAGTCCAGTCTTGGGCATTTCCCCTTCTCCATCCGTACTCCTGCCACGTTTCTACCTGTCTGTTTCTCCCTCTGTTTGTACCTGCCTCTAAAAAATTTTCAGGGCTATTATATTGGACTTCTTCTCTTATATAGCGCTGTGTACCTCTGACGTGGAAATCGGGGCAGTGAAGATCGTAGCATTTCCTCTCATTGACTGAGAGTGTGCATAGCTTAGGGTGAAAATATCTACACTCTGTATCAAAACGACATCTGCCTTTCCCTAACCAGTTTCGGCATTTCCGTGGGTGCATGAATGAGCATTCCGTGCCTCTGGGCCCATATCTACACTGTCCTTTTGCATAATACCAGCAAATATTTTCATTTGTGATTGTATTATTCTTGTTTGTACCCGTGCACGACTTGGCTACCTCTGTGTTTTTTGTTCCAACTTTCTCGTTTCTGCATTCATTCTCGGTATTGCCCTTATCTTTCTCCTTGTTGCTTTCGTCTTTCTCATTTGTGTTCTCATTCGTCTCATTTTTTCTCTCCTTATTCATATCACCAGTGTGCTCTACAATATTGCCTTCATTTTTGTGTACCTCGACACTATACCCTTCTACATTGCTACTTTGACTCTGACTCTCTAAATTCTCAGTTCCTGGGTTGTGCTCAGAGTTGGTTGCTGTCTTTATATACTCTGCATATATTTCTGGTAGCTTTTGTGTGAATTGTAGCCTGTGTACTTCAGGAATGTTATTCATTAGTTTGGTGATGTTTTCCCACATCTGTCTGTCTCTTTGACAGATCCAGTAGTTACCTTCCCGGTTTGCATATTGTGTAGGTAATCCTGTACAACTTAGGTGAAATCTTATGTTAGAAATGTTACATACAATGCCTACAACACACTTCCGAAGTGACTTAAGGCAGCCTCCACACACCTCCATGTTGGGTTTGTGATGTTATAATAATATATGCATATATTTAAGTATTATATGTATGTATATATAATATGTATATAGTATATTTATAATATTACATATGTTTATTTGTTCAAGTTTATGAGGGGGTACTTATCGCCTTGTGGAGAAAATATGGTCGTCTTGGGACCGTCCAGTTGACCGTTGTTTGTCCCAGGTCGGGGGCAGGATGGCCAACCAGGATGTCACTGGTTGCCAGTTACTTGATTTATACACTGATTATGTGCCTGTAATATCCTAAGGGAATTTCTGCTTTCTTCCGGCTTGTAATGTTATTCACTTACTCTATTACTAGTTCCCAGAGCCACTTTCCCGTATTACAGTATATATTGCCAGTATATTATCACTGAGGGAGTATACTGTTACTGAGGGACGTCCCGTACACTGTGTAGGCCTCGTGGCTGTGGTGTAAACAGCCTAGTGTGGTGCCTCCTCCACAACTTTACATTTATACTTTTTCTTTGTACAATTCTCTAACACTATCCACTAATTTATATGTTGTGTTACACGTTCCACTTCACTGTTCAACGTATCACTGCTCGCTATATATGATATATATCGCTTATGCCTGTACACATGAGCCTGGTGGCACTGGCTCACCACGTGGGACCACCTTTATTCTGTATTTAACTCAAATTTCCACTGTTAATTTCTGTATTCTATTTTCCTGCGGTTCACAATGCACTTGGTGATCACTGTGGGCCGTAATCCATGGTTGTAATCCTAAAAAAGCCCGGTTTATTCCAGTGTTTTAACGGAGCGCGACGACGACACGTCTGTCCCCTCCCCCGCGTACTTCTATAACCATTTAAACATTTATATATATTTATATATATTCTATAAACATTTATATATATTTTATATAATTCTCAGTAAACCCGTGTTTCATAATGTAAACCCAAAATATTAAACGTGATCCGGCCTCACAAGAACTTCAAAAATTTTGTCTACTGAGTAACCCTCCTGCCTGCCTATCCACACACAGTAACCCTCCTGCCTGCCTATCCACACACAGTAACCCTCCTGCCTGCCTATCCACACACAGTAACCCTCCTGCCTGCCTATCCACACACAGTAACCCTCCTGCCTGCCTATCCACACACAGTAACCCTCCTGCCTGCCTATCCACACACAGTAACCCTCCTGCCGGCCTATCCACACACAGTAACCCTCCTGCCTGCCTATCCACACACAGTAACCCTCCTGCCTGCCTATCCACACACAGTAACCCTCCTGCCTGCCTATCCACACACAGTAACCCTCCTGCCTGCCTATCCACACACAGTAACCCTCCTGCCTGCCTATCCACACACAGTAACCCTCCTGCCTGCCTATCCACACACAGTAACCCTCCTGCCTGCCTATCCACACACAGTAACCCTCCTGCCTGCCTATCCACACACAGTAACCCTCCTGCCTGCCTATCCACACACAGTATCCCTCCTGCCTGTCTATCCACACACAGTAACCCTCCTGCCTACCTATCCACACACAGTAACCCTCCTGCCTGTCTATCCACACACAGTAACCCTCCTGCCTACCTATCCACACACAGTAACCCTCCTACCTGCCTATCCACACACAGTAACCCTCCTACCTGCCTATCCACACACAGTAACCCTCCTGCCTGCCTATCCACACACAGTAACCCTCCTGCCTGCCTATCCACACACAGTAACCCTCCAACCTGCCTATGCACACACAGTAACCCTCCTGCCTGTCTATCCACACACAGTATCCCTCCTGCCTGTCTATCCACACACAGTAACCCTCCTGCCTGCCAATCCACACACAGTAACCCTCCTGCCTGCCTATCCACACACAGTATCCCTCCTGCCTGTCTATCCACACACAGTAACCCTCCTGCCTGCCAATCCACACACAGTAACCCTCCTGCCTGCCTATCCACACACAGTATCCCTCCTGCCTGTCTATCCACACACAGTAACCCTCCTGCCTGTCTATCCACACACAGTAACCCTCCTGCCTGCCTATCCACACACAGTAACCCTCCTGCCTGTCTATCCACACACAGTAACCCTCCTGCCTGTCTATCCACACACAGTAACCCTCCTGCCTGTCTATCCACACACAGTAACCCTCCTGCCTGTCTATCCACACACAGTAACCCTCCTGCCTGTCTATCCACACACAGTAACCCTCCTGCCTGCCTATCTACACACAATTGACCTTTGAGTACTTGGTGGAGGTAGGGATAACCTATCCAAGGATGGGAGTGGAGGGAAAAAGACTGAATTACCGAAGAGGAAAATATGACGAGATGAGGAGCTTCCTCAGGGGAATACCATGGGAAACAGAACTTAGAGACAAGAATGTGCAGGTCATGATGGATTTTGTCACCCAGAAGTGCCAGGAAGCTGCGGACAGGTTTATCCTCGTCCAAAAGGAGAAAAACGAAAAACAACAGAAAAACCCATGGTTCAGCCAGGAATGCAAGGTAGCGAAGAAACTGAGTAAAAGAACATGGAGAAACTACAGAAATAACAGAACACCAGAGAGCAGGGAGAGATACCAGAGGGCCAGAAATGAGTACTTCAGATTAAGGAGGGAAGCAGAGAGACAGTTTGAAAATGACATCGCGAGTAAAGCCAAGACCCAACCAAAGCTGCTCCACAGCCACATCAGGAGGAAAACAGCAGTGAAGGAACAAGTGATGAAGCTGCGAAAAACGGAGAACAGATACACAGAGAATGACAAGGAGGTGTGTGAAGAACTCAACAAGAGATTCCAGGAGGTCTTCACAATAGAACAAGGAGAAGCCCCTGCACTAAATGAGGAGGCGGCAAACCAAGCAACCTTGGAGGAATTTGACCTCACCAGTGATGAGGTCAAAAGGTGTCTGCTGAAGCTGGATGTGACAAAGGCTGTTAAGCCTGACTAAATCTCACCATGGATACTAAAGGAAGGTGCAGAAGCACTAAGTGTGTCACTCTCTATGGTGTAGAACAGGTCACTGGAATCAGGAGACTTACCAGAAAGTTGGAAGACAACTAACGTGGTCCCAATATACAAAAAGGGTGACAGGAAAGAGGCACTGAATTACAGGCCAGTTTCCTTAACTTGTTTACCATGCAAGGTGATGGAGAAGATCATGAGGAAAAGGCTCGTAGAGCATCTGGAGGGAAATAACTTTATAATGCACCACCAACATGGGTTCAGGAATGGTAAATCGTGCCTCACAGGTATAATAGAATTTTATGACCAGGCAACAAAAATTAGGCAGGAAAGAGAAGGGTGGGCCGACTGCATTCTCCTGGATTGCCAAAAAGCCTATGACACAGTACCCCATAAAAGGCTGTTAAAAATGTTGGAGCAACAGACAGGAGTAAAAGGGAAGGTGCTCCAGTGGATAAGGGAGTACTTAAGCAACAGGAAACAGCGAGTAACGGTGAGGGGGGGGGGAGACATCAGAGTGGCGAGATGTCAACAGCGGAGTCCCACAGGGCTCAGTACTTGGGCCCATCCTGTTTCTAATATATGTGAACGATCTTCCGGAGGGTATAGACTCATTCCTCTCAATGTTTGCTGATGATGCAAAAATTATGAGTAGAATCAAGACGGATGAAGATAGACAGAGACTACAGGATGATCTGGATAAAATGGAGGAATGGTCTAGAAAATGGCTGCTAAAGTTCAACTCGGGAAAGTGTAAGGTGATGAAATTAGGCGAAGGGAGCAGGAGACTGAACACAAGGTATCATCTGGGAGGAGAAATCCTGCAAGAGTCGAATAGAGAGAAAGACCTGGGGGTTGATATCACACCGAACCTGTCCCCAGAGGCCCACATCAAAAGAATATCATCAGCGGTATATGCTAGACTGGCCAACATAAGAACTGCCTTTAGAAACTTGTGTAAGGAATCTTTCAGAACCCTGTATACCACTTATGTAAGACCAATCCTGGAGTATGCAGCTCCAGCCTGGAGTCCATACCTAGTTCAACACAAGACAAAGTTAGAGAAGATTCAGCGGTATGCCACCAGGCTCGTCCCGGAACGGAGAGGATTGAGCTACGAGGAAAGGCTATAGGAGCTGAACCTCACATCCCTGGAAAATAGAAGAGTAAGGGGAGACATGATAACCCCCTACAAAATTCTCAGGGGAATTGACAGGGTGGACAAAGACAAACTCTTCAGCACGGGTGGAACACGAACAAGGGGACACAGGTGGAAACTTAGTACTCAGATGAGCCACAGAGACGTTAGAAAGAATTTTTTCAGTGTCAGAGTAGTTAATAAATGGAATGCACTAGGAAGTGATGTGGTGGAGGCTGACTCCATACACAGATTCAAATGTAGATATGATAGAGCCCAGTAGGCTCAGGAATCTGTACACCAGTTGATTGACAGTTGAGAGGCGGGACCAAAGAGCCAAAGCTCAACCCCCGCAAGCACAATTAGGTGAGTACAATAACCCTCCTGCCTGCCTATCCACACACAGTAACCCTCCTGCCTGCCTATCCACACACAGTAACCCTCCTGCCTGCCTATCCACACACAGTAACCCTCCTGCCTGTCTATCCACACACAGTAACCCTCCTGCCTACCTATCCACACACAGTAACCCTCCTGCCTGTCTATCCACACACAGTAACCCTCCTGCCTACCTATCCACACACAGTAACCCTCCTACCTGCCTATCCACACACAGTAACCCTCCTACCTGCCTATCCACACACAGTAACCCTCCTGCCTGCCTATCCACACACAGTAACCCTCCTGCCTGCCTATCCACACACAGTAACCCTCCAACCTGCCTATGCACACACAGTAACCCTCCTGCCTGCCTATCCACACACAGTATCCCTCCTGCCTGTCTATCCACACACAGTAACCCTCCTGCCTGCCAATCCACACACAGTAACCCTCCTGCCTGCCTATCCACACACAGTATCCCTCCTGCCTGTCTATCCACACACAGTAACCCTCCTGCCTGCCAATCCACACACAGTAACCCTCCTGCCTGCCTATCCACACACAGTATCCCTCCTGCCTGTCTATCCACACACAGTAACCCTCCTGCCTGTCTATCCACACACAGTAACCCTCCTGCCTGCCTATTCACACACAGTAACCCTCCTGCCTGTCTATCCACACACAGTAACCCTCCTGCCTGTCTATCCACACACAGTAACCCTCCTGCCTGTCTATCCACACACAGTAACCCTCCTGCCTGTCTATCCACACACAGTAACCCTCCTGCCTGTCTATCCACACACAGTAACCCTCCTGCCTGCCTATCTACACACAATTGACCTTTGAGTACTTGGTGGAGGTAGGGATAACCTATCCAAGGATGGGAGTGGAGGGAAAAAGACTGAATTACCGAAGAGGAAAATATGACGAGATGAGGAGCTTCCTCAGGGGAATACCATGGGAAACAGAACTTAGAGACAAGAATGTGCAGGTCATGATGGATTTTGTCACCCAGAAGTGCCAGGAAGCTGCGGACAGGTTTATCCTCGTCCAAAAGGAGAAAAACGAAAAACAACAGAAAAACCCATGGTTCAGCCAGGAATGCAAGGTAGCGAAGAAACTGAGTAAAAGAACATGGAGAAACTACAGAAATAACAGAACACCAGAGAGCAGGGAGAGATACCAGAGGGCCAGAAATGAGTACTTCAGATTAAGGAGGGAAGCAGAGAGACAGTTTGAAAATGACATCGCGAGTAAAGCCAAGACCCAACCAAAGCTGCTCCACAGCCACATCAGGAGGAAAACAGCAGTGAAGGAACAAGTGATGAAGCTGCGAAAAACGGAGAACAGATACACAGAGAATGACAAGGAGGTGTGTGAAGAACTCAACAAGAGATTCCAGGAGGTCTTCACAATAGAACAAGGAGAAGCCCCTGCACTAAATGAGGAGGCGGCAAACCAAGCAACCTTGGAGGAATTTGACCTCACCAGTGATGAGGTCAAAAGGTGTCTGCTGAAGCTGGATGTGACAAAGGCTGTTAAGCCTGACTAAATCTCACCATGGATACTAAAGGAAGGTGCAGAAGCACTAAGTGTGTCACTCTCTATGGTGTAGAACAGGTCACTGGAATCAGGAGACTTACCAGAAAGTTGGAAGACAACTAACGTGGTCCCAATATACAAAAAGGGTGACAGGAAAGAGGCACTGAATTACAGGCCAGTTTCCTTAACTTGTTTACCATGCAAGGTGATGGAGAAGATCATGAGGAAAAGGCTCGTAGAGCATCTGGAGGGAAATAACTTTATAATGCACCACCAACATGGGTTCAGGAATGGTAAATCGTGCCTCACAGGTATAATAGAATTTTATGACCAGGCAGCAAAAATTAGGCAGGAAAGAGAAGGGTGGGCCGACTGCATTCTCCTGGATTGCCAAAAAGCCTATGACACAGTACCCCATAAAAGGCTGTTAAAAATGTTGGAGCAACAGACAGGAGTAAAAGGGAAGGTGCTCCAGTGGATAAGGGAGTACTTAAGCAACAGGAAACAGCGAGTAACGGTGAGGGGGGGGGGAGACATCAGAGTGGCGAGATGTCAACAGCGGAGTCCCACAGGGCTCAGTACTTGGACCCATCCTGTTTCTAATATATGTGAACGATCTTCCGGAGGGTATAGACTCATTCCTCTCAATGTTTGCTGATGATGCAAAAATTATGAGTAGAATCAAGACGGATGAAGATAGACAGAGACTACAGGATGATCTGGATAAAATGGAGGAATGGTCTAGAAAATGGCTGCTAAAGTTCAACTCGGGAAAGTGTAAGGTGATGAAATTAGGCGAAGGGAGCAGGAGACTGAACACAAGGTATCATCTGGGAGGAGAAATCCTGCAAGAGTCGAATAGAGAGAAAGACCTGGGGGTTGATATCACACCGAACCTGTCCCCAGAGGCCCACATCAAAAGAATATCATCAGCGGTATATGCTAGACTGGCCAACATAAGAACTGCCTTTAGAAACTTGTGTAAGGAATCTTTCAGAACCCTGTATACCACTTATGTAAGACCAATCCTGGAGTATGCAGCTCCAGCCTGGAGTCCATACCTAGTTCAACACAAGACAAAGTTAGAGAAGATTCAGCGGTATGCCACCAGGCTCGTCCCGGAACGGAGAGGATTGAGCTACGAGGAAAGGCTATAGGAGCTGAACCTCACATCCCTGGAAAATAGAAGAGTAAGGGGAGACATGATAACCCCCTACAAAATTCTCAGGGGAATTGACAGGGTAGACAAAGACAAACTCTTCAGCACGGGTGGAACACGAACAAGGGGACACAGGTGGAAACTTAGTACTCAGATGAGCCACAGAGACGTTAGAAAGAATTTTTTCAGTGTCAGAGTAGTTAATAAATGGAATGCACTAGGAAGTGATGTGGTGGAGGCTGACTCCATACACAGATTCAAATGTAGATATGATAGAGCCCAGTAGGCTCAGGAATCTGTACACCAGTTGATTGACAGTTGAGAGGCGGGACCAAAGAGCCAAAGCTCAACCCCCGCAAGCACAATTAGGTGAGTACAATAACCCTCCTGCCTGCCTATCCACACACAGTAACCCTCCTGCCTGCCTATCCACACACAGTAACCCTCCTGCCTGCCTATCCACACACAGTAACCCTCCTGCCTGCCTATCCACACACAGTAACCCTCCTGCCTGCCTATCAACACACACAGTAACCCTCCTGCCTGCCTATCCACACACAGTAACCCTCCTACCTGCCTATCCACACACAGTAACCCTCCTGCCTGCCTATCCACACACAGTAACCCTCCTGCCTGCCTATCCACACACAGTAACCCTCCTGCCTGCCTATCCACACACAGTAACCCTCCTGCCTGCCTATCCACACACAGTAACCCTCCTGCCTGTCTATCCACACACAGTAACCCTCCTGCCTGCCTATCCACACACAGTAACCCTCCTGCCTGTCTATCCACACACAGTAACCCTCCTGCCTGCCTATCCACACACAGTAACCCTCCTGCCTGTCTATCCACAAAGAAAAAAATGTATTCAGAAAGAGGCATAATTATTGTATTCTTTATTTACTTGCATTTTATGTCAATATGAACCATTGAAAACCTTATTAAATCCGATTTAATAGTTGGCCAACATAAAATTTTAAGAGTGTCTGTAATCCAGTTAATAAGAACAACTTCCTGCTTACAGAAATACAATATATGCATATTATTCTCAATTTCGTTATATTGATCACATTTACTGTTGTCCTTAATGCCGAACATCAACAACCTATCATTAGTAGGGAAGGTCTCATGAATATAGCGATACAATAGCTCACGTTGTTTTGGGGCAATAAATTTAACATGAATGTTTTCCCATATTACTCGCAAGTTAAAGAGTGGATATGCCTCCTCTAGTCTAGGAACTATATGTGGGGGCAGAACATCATACACGTGTTAACTGTTCATCATTAAAAAACATTCAACATTACATATCCGCCTGACAACATCAATTGCACATGAATAAAAGTGAGGTGAAATAAAGGCAAGGTTAGTAAACTCTGGCGTATGTATCAAGTAGCTAACACGTTTATTACAAAAATAATGCCTAACGCATTTACACTATTTCATTGCATTATTTTCTTTCTAAAGGTAACACATAAGACTGAAAATGACTTATGGTATACATTCAGTATACCTATTCCACCGTCCTTCTTACTTTTAAATAGTGTAGTCCGTTTAATTGGTTGGTATCTACCATACCATACATATCTAAAAATAATTTTGTCCATCTCCATAGCAATTTTCTAATCAATTGGAAAACTGTGAGACTAATACCACACTTTAGATACAATTTTGGCAATTGATTATTACAGCCATCTGAAACAACGCTAATTTCCTATTTGACAACATATTTGTAGCTACTATTATATTTCTACATAGTACTTGCCATTTCGTAACCAATGTTGTTCCATATGTTTTACACCAGCAAATCTATAGAGCCTTAATAGACTCCACTACCTTGAACCATGAACCTGTCCAGGTAACTTTATTACACCAACTGCCAAGCCCCATCATACACGTTTTGTTATTGTTAATGACACCACATGTTGCTCTCTCAAAGTTGTCTAACTCATCCTGAACACTCTCCACCGAGTCTTCTATCGACACAAAAAATAGTGGTATCGAGAAAAATAGGGTTCTGACGGCTGAGTGGACATCGCTCGGGATTCTTGGTCCTAAGGTTCTGGGTTCGATCCGCGAAGGAGGAGAAAAGAAATGAGCAGAGTTCCTTTCACCCTGAGTCCTCTGTTCATCTATCAGTAAATAGGTACCTGGGAGTGTTATGGTCGATGCAATTATGAGTCACGGTCTCCCCATTTCACTGTTAAGAGGGGATCAGCACCTTCAGCATCACAGGAAGACATAGCCTGGCCAAATATATATCAAAGTTCTCGGTGAATGAAAGGCTTGCAACAAATATTCCAGTTTACTGGCATTAATCTATATCCACAACATTAAAATAAAACATTCTACTGATATCACACACTATTACCTTATAACCAGCTTCTCAACAACTGGGCATGAATACATCAAATACAGGTCAGTAAACTGCATCAATCAACACTAGCTGTCACCAGGAACTTTGCCTGGCACAGTGGAACACTAGCGTCTATATGCTGCTAATACCAAAACAGGGTGGTGGTGTCACTACCAGTAACACATGAGGAAGGAGGAGCAATATCACATAGAGCACCATGGCATTACTTAAGTTCCTCAGAATATCACGTCACAAAGACATAAAAATCTCTACCACCTGGTATACATAATGAACAACAGTAGAAATGATCTATGTTAATACATATTGTTACATGATAATAAATCTAGCATGCACAATACTCAAATAAGGTCTCAAATCACGGACCAAAACGCTAACAGGTCCGCTCGCCTGGAGAGGTCAAGGAGTAGTGAGGGATTCTTGGTCCTAAGGTTCTGGGTTCGAACCCCGGCGGAGGCGAAAAGAAATGGGCAGAGTTTCTTTCACCCTACTGCCACTGTTCATCTATCGGTAAATAGGTACCTGGGAGTTAGACAGCTGCTATTGGCTGCTTCCTGGGGATGTGTAACAAAAAGGAGGCCTGGTTAAGGACCGGGCCGCAGGGATGCAAAGCCTCGAAATCATCTCAAGATAACCTCAAGATAGGGTTATATGCATAATATCGATCTTCTTCATAACCAACAACAGGAAGTGTCATAGCATTGGGAAGACAAGATGGAACAATAAAGTCATTGCTTTTTATTGCCAAGTACAGTTCCTCTTGAAATATAACATACACAACCATTGAGAGGGGATATCCCTGACCTACCAACCGTTCAACTGAAAATTTTTACTAAAGACACCATTAATACAAACGCTGCTCCGACGCTGTGTATAAAGCATACTGTTACGAACCCTGATCCAGCGTCCGAGCACAGAGCAGTGACGACCGCGCCATCTGTGGGTCAGCTCCCGAAACCCCCTCCAAACGGACGACGACACCTGGTGAGGACGACGTGTACTGGCCACAAGGGCCAGTTTCCAGTCCTGTGCAGCTCACAACACCGCTGCTGCTGACCTCTGGTGAGGTGGTGCTCAGACGACAGCGCCATCTATGGAGTGGATATGACGGGCGTTTGTGTCTGAGCCTGTAAGTGTGGTGCTTTAGTGTCCCTGTTATTGATGACGTGTCTGCTTACAGAGTCGACCTGGGACTGCTGTGATGGAAGTTGAGTCAGTCTACCCAAGGCAGCCGTCCCCATACCTTGTGCTTTGCTGCAGCAGCTGTGGGTCGGCTCCCGGATGAACACTGTGGTGTTACCCTGCTTGTGAAGCGGCAGTGAAGGATTGTCGTACCCGGGACCGACTGCTGGAGACGATTATCCACTGGGGTATTGAGGACAGGAGAGTGATTTGTGGCATCACACGAGGCTCATGACTAGGGCGCTACCCTAGTATCGCTCGTGGAGTGGCCTGACCAGCGTTGCTGATCCGGAACCTGCCAGCAGACCTGCTGGACTTGTGGTTGACGGCCTCCACGGCGGTGCCCCCAGTGGAACTGTGTTTTGGCTGGCCTGTGTTTGGGGTAGACTCAGCTTGGTCGAAGGATTCGTCAAGAGACCACGAAAGCACCGAGGACTCAGCACCGAGAGTTTGGATCCAGAGTCTTCAGGAGAAGACGATTGTGTATTTCCCCTGTACAGTGTTAATACCCCTCCCCCTGTGCACTCTTTTATATATTATTTATTTGGTGATGGTAACAATTATAATCTTAAGTTCTTAACTTTATTTCCCTTCCCCTTTTATTTTACTTGCGTCTCGGATCTCATCCCTTGAAAGCCACTACTGGCTTGGGGCCGGATACAACTTCCTCTAACGACATCAGAGTACGAACCCCGTTGCGACCCGAGAGGGCCGTAACATAATTGGCATCCCCAGCGGGATCCGTCCCCTTGTTAAGTATGTTTGACAGGGGTGGTGAAGTGGCGTAATCCCTGTAAATAACTCCCCCTGTGTGTGACGATTGTGACGTTATACGTCCTGTGCGGTGCTCAAGAGTGATTAAGTGCGATATTGTGCAGTGCGGTGCTCGCTGTGATTAAGCGATTAAGTGCAATATTGTGTAATGCAGTGCTCGGTGTGATTCAGCGCAATATTGTAGAGCGAAGTGTTCACTGGGATTCAGTGCAATATTGTGTAGTGCGGTGCCCGAAGTAATTACGTGCAATATTGGCAAGTGAAGTGCCAGGTGCGATAAAGTGCAATATTGACGTAGAACAGTGCTCGGTGCGTGAAGTGCTAACGTGAAAGCGGTGTGTTAAGTGCTAGTTGAGTGTTCCATCTGTGACAATGGCAGAAAAAGCTACCATCGATGATCTGGACGATGTTCAGGCTTTTCTGAACAGAGAGGACTGTCTTGCCAGATTAAAATATCTGAGCAAACCAGAGCTTGTACTAGTGAGCGCCTACCTGGAGATCAAGATCCATGCCAGTGATTCCCGTGTGGAGATCTTGTCCAAGGTTCACCGGCACTTGAAGGCAGAAGAGAAACAGGAAGGCGAGGCTCCTAGTACAAAGGAAGGTGAGGAAATAGCTTCCACGGAAAAGGAAGATAAAGGCAGCGACATTGACAGTGATGCAGGTGAGCTGAACATTAGCTTTCTTACAGTCAAAATGCGCGCCTTAGAGATAAATCGTGAGATAGAATGGAAGAAGTTAGAAATACAACGAGAATTAAAAGATAAAGAAATGGAGATGAAAGAAAAGGAATTGGCGATGAGGCGTTTAGAATTAGAAAGAGAAGAAAGAAGAGAAGAACGAGAAAGAGAAGAGAAAAGAGAGAGAGAAGAACGAGAAAGAGAAGAGAAACGAGAGAGAGAAGAACGAGAAAGAGAGAGAGAAGAACGAGAAAGAGAAGAGAAACGAGAGAGAGAAGAACGAGTAAGAGAGAGAGAAGAGCGAGAAAGGGAAGAGAAACAGCGAGAGAGAGAAGAAAAGGAAAGACAGAGACAACATGAACTAGAAGTATTACGATTAGGCGGTGGTCGGAGGCCAACAACGGACACCAGCGGTTTCGATCCGGTAAGGAACATCAAAATGGTCCCCAAATTCAATGAGAGGGAAGTTTCGAAGTTCTTTGCAGCCTTCGAGAAAGTCGCTGCCTCTTTGGAGTGGCCAAGGGAGAATTGGGCCATCATGATACAGTCAGTCTTGACTGGGAAGGCCCAAATCGCCTACTCCACGTTATCCCTTGACGACTCCGGCGATTATGACAAGGTGAAGAAGGTTGTGCTCATGGCGTACCAATTGGTACCTGAGGCATACAGGCAGAAGTTCCGAAACCTGAAAAAGACCTCAGAGCACACGTTCACCGAATTCGCCACAATCAAGGAGCGGCTTTTTCAGGAATGGTGTGCCTCTCGGAAGGTGGAGACCAAAGAAGACCTCGAGCAGCTTATACTGCTAGAGGACTTCAAGGATTGTTTGTCTGGAGACCTGAAGACGTACTTAGAGGAACAGCAGGTAGAGACCTTGAGTGCGGCAGCCACCATGGCTGAGGAATACATCCTGACGCATAGGCCTTCTGCTAAGTACGTCCCAAGGCATTACCAACGCCGGTTTGACAAACCTCAGGACGAAGAAGAGACTCCCATCCCACGAAGCGCTAAGAAGACGCCCCCAAGTAGCCCTCGAAGGACGAGTCCTAGCAGTCCGAAACAACGTAGTCCGAGGAGGAACATGGTGTGCTGGACTTGTGGGCAGAAAGGGCATGTAGCTGCTATGTGCCGAGGCAGAAGAGGTGGCGGCGCACGTAGGGAGGTGATGATGATGAGCTGTGTGACACCACCAGCAGGAAGCCAGTCGACGACGACGCAGGAAGAACCAAGTTTGTTCGCCCCTCACACTTCAAGCGGGTACGTAACGAGTGATCATGCTGGAAGATCAGTTGTAGTTCTCAGAGATAGTGGAGCAGCCCAGTCCCTGATCGTGAGAAGCTCGTTACCCAAAGGAGTGAGTGTGGTTGGGAGACAAGAGGTTGTCCTGGTTGGGTTTCCAAGGACGCAGTACATCGCCCCCTTAGTGCCAGTACATCTCGACTCGCCTTATTTCAGCGGCACATGTGCGTTGGCAGTAGTCGATACCCTCCCTGTGGCTGGGATTGACGTGGTACTAGCCAACGACTTGGTGACAGATTGGAGCATCAATCTTCCCAAGGTCGCGGACGAGTCAGCCGAAACAGCAAGGTCGGAGGTAACGGCAGGCAACGGTAATGTCCAGGTAAAGGCAGACCCGGATTCAAACAGGTTTAATTTGTCCTCTCACCCGCAGATCGACAGAGTTCTAGCAGAGTCTCCTGATTCTTCTCTCGACAAGAAACATGAGGTTACGATGGCAGAAGTACCTGAGCTAGAAGAGAGGCCTTGTGTGCAGGCACCCACGGATACCAACGAGTCTGGAGCGAAGGCGGATGTGTACTTGCGGTATGGCAAGGTACAGCGTTCATTGAACCGACCAGAGATTCCCCAGACGTCCGAGGTTTGTGAGGTATGTGCGAAGGTTCTAAAGCCCTCTTCGGTCCAAACCAGGCTAATGGATGTAGCCGGCTATGGACATTACAGGCTCAGAAAGCTTATCCCTCAGTTTACCAAATGTTTCCTACCGGTATTTTGTTTTGTTCTCGTATGTGTTCTCTGTGTTCTCAGTAAGGATCAGTGGACGACCCGAAGGATGATGGCTCCCTTGAACATCGTGAAGAGATCCCAGGGATTAAACACGTGCACTGTGAGTGTTGCAGTCGAAGAAGGAACCTGGAAGGTGATGGTAGATACAGGAGGTACGCGATACGATAATATGAGAGACTGTTTCCGACAGGTTGACACCCCCCCGCGTGATAGCTGAGCCTCAATGCAGCATTATGCGAAACGTTGGTCGACCTGACGGTGGCAGAGCGAATGCCATCTTCGATGTACGAACAGCCTCGTTAGAACTAGGTGTGGGCCTAGTAGAGGAGTATGCTGTAAGTACTGTTTTACCCACTGTCGCTGTCACTCTGAATTATCAGACCCCTGTATTCCAGGTTCCTGTCTCCCTGAAGGACCATCGGACCGGTACCAGAAATGCCGTCTGTGATCAGCCATCATCGGTGCCAGGACACAGGGAAGTGTCGAGTCGCCCCTCATCGTGTCTACACCGATTCTTACTCGAGAGAGGTGAGATGATGCCCCTGCTTGACATCGCAGTGGAGACGTGGAAGATTACACCAGGCAGGACATTGCCTTACATCTGCAAGTTTCCTTTGTGCCGGAATTGTCCAGTAGGACAGTTCTGTGGACAAGGCAGCCTCGCCGTTCCAGTTTACAGTATAAGTGAGTCCATTTGGAGTTGTGTCGCCGTACTAATTTGGTTTGTGTTTCTTTTTATAGAACCCCAAACCAAATTCCTTTTGGTGGGGAGGTGTTACGAACCCGGATCCAGCGTCCGAGCACGGAGCAGTGACGACCGCGCCATCTGTGGGTCAGCTCCCGAAACCCCCTCCAAACGGACGACGACACCTGGTGAGGACGACGTGTACTGGCCACAAGGGCCAGTTTCCAGTCCTGTGCAGCTCACAACACCGCCGCTGCTGACCTCTGGTGAGGTGGTGCTCAGACAACAGCGCCATCTATGGAGTGGATATGACGGGCGTTTGTGTCTGAGCCTGTAAGTGTGGTGCTTTAGTGTCCTTGTTATTGATGACGTGTCTGCTTACAGAGTCGACCTGGGACTGCTGTGATGGAAGTTGAGTCAGTCTACCCAAGGCAGCGGTCCCCATACCTTGTGCTTTGCTGCAGCAGCTGTGGGTCGGCTCCCGGATGAACACTGTGGTGTTACCCTGCCTGTGAAGCGGCAGTGAAGGATTGTCGTACCCGGGACCGACTGCTGGAGACGATTATCCACTGGGGTATTGAGGACAGGAGAGTGATTTGTGGCATCACACGAGGCTCATGACTAGGGCGCTACCCTAGTATCGCTCGTGGAGTGGCCTGACCAGCGTTGCTGATCCGGAACCTGCCAGCAGACCTGCTGGACTTGTGGTTGACGGCCTCCACGGCGGTGCCCCCAGTGGAACTGTGTTTTGGCTGGCCTGTGTTTGGGGTAGACTCAGCTTGGTCAAAGGATTCGTCATGAGACCACGAAAGCACCGAGGACTCAGCACCGAGAGTTTGGATCCAGAGTCTTCAGGAGAAGACGATTGTGTATTTCCCCTGTACAGTGTTAATACCCCTCCCCCTGTGCACTCTTTTATATATTATTTATTTGGTGATGGTAACAATTATAATCTTAAGTTCTTAACTTTATTTCCCTTCCCCTTTTATTTTACTTGCGTCACGGATCTCATCCCTTGAAAGCCACTACTGGCTTGGGGCCGGATACAACTTCCTCTAACGACATCAGAGTACAAACCCCGTTGCGACCCGAGAGGGCCGTAACACATACGGATCCAATCAATAAAGCATTGTGGCAGGCGATGAGTCACAATAACGTGGCTAAAATATGTTGGCTAGATCAAACACTAGAAGGTGAAGGGACGACGACGTTTCGGTCCGTCCTGGACCATTCTCAAGTAGAATGACTTGAGAATGTTCCAGGACGGATCGAAACGTCGTCGTCCCTTCACCTTGTAGTGTGTGGTCTGACCAACAAGTATTGTGGCACTCCTACTCTATCCAATATTTCTAATACAAACTGAACATTAACACGGTCAAAAGCTTTTTTATCAATTTTTATCAATTTGGCAATTATTTTGTAATACTTGTTGAGCAAGGAAAGTGGCCTCCAGTTCGTTAGAATATGTAAATCTCCTTTTCTTGGTAGCAGCTTAATAATATTATGAGATTGTGACATGCTAAACTTCTTATGCTGTTTGCTAACTTATCCTGAGGTTATCTAGAGATGATTTAGGGGGATTAGCATCCCCGCGGCCCGGTCCTCTACCAGGCCTCCTTTTTGTTACACACCCCCAGAAGTAGCCTGTAGCAGATGTCTAACATCCAGGTCCCTATTTATTGCTAGATAACAGGAGCATCAGGGTGAAAGAGACTCTGCCCATTTCTTTCCGCCTCCACTGGAGATCGAACCTTAGGATTACGAATCCGAAGCGCTGTCTACAAAGCTGCCACTCAGCCCCAAGTGCTGCTATACTGGACCACTTTTACAAAATCTTTACCATAGACATTCGGGACTTTGGTCAAGGTGAAAAGAAAAATAACCAATCTTAATTATCGGCCTTAGGAAACTGTAGTATTATCCTGCTTTAATAACCGCTCGTAGTGATCTCGGGTAATTACCAACTGTAAATAATATTAGAAAATACCTGCACTAATAACTGCAAGTAATAACCGGAAGTAATAACTGCAAGTAACAACCGGAAGTAATAACTGCAAGTAATAACCGGAAGTAATAACTGCAAGTAATAACCGGAAGTAATAACTGCAAGTAATAACCGGAAGTAATAACTGCAAGTAATAACCGGAAGTAATAACTGCAAGTAATAACGTTCTGCTAAAGTTTGACATAATAACTCACCCTAATCATCTCCAGTAATAACACATCATAATAACGTACTGAAAATAACGTCAAGTTATTTCTGCACGTAATGTCTTGCAAAAATTATAAAACACAAAAATATTTTGTAACACACTGTATAACAACTTTCTCATAACTCCAAGTCCCAAACATCCTGCCTTAATATCCTGCCGTAATAACCTGCCTTAATATCCTGCCGTAATTATTTGCCTTAATATCCTCCCATAATTACTTGCCTTAATATCTTCCCGTAATAACCTGCCTTAATATCCTCCCATAATAACTTTGTCCCAATAGCCTGTTGTAATAATAACCCTTAGTAATAACCTACAATATAAGCCTGTTTTAATAATAGGCGTTAGTAATGACCTGCAATAATAGCCATTTGTAATAATAATTCTTAGTAATAACTTTCAAGAATAACCTGTTGTATTAATAACCTGCAGTAATTTCGCAAAATAAAATATTGTATTAAGAAGCATTTAAACCCAATAAAATATTTTGTTCCTTGTCGTCGTTTTTAATTGTTATTAAAATTGCCAAACTTCTGAGGTGACTTTATGTTTCATCTGTTTATGTCGGTTGTTGAGTTTATTACGTGTTTGGGGAATTTATATTAAACTGTTGACTTAAGGTAAAAGGAACGGCGCTAGTTACGTTATGTCGACCTGAGGACCGTCGTGACCCCAGACACTCACTATAACTCTTCTTTATTAATAAAGTCCTCAACCTAGAAATTTATACACCTGAAGTGAGGTGTATAAATTATGTGTGTTAGGACTTTATATTAATAGTTTGAATGAATAAAAATATTCAATCTTATTTATCACCCGTAGGAAACTGCATTTTTTCCTGTTGTAATAACCACTCGTAGTGATCTTAGGTAATAACCGTCTGCGAAAGTTTAACATAATAACTCGCCCTAATACTCTCCAGTAAGAACACATGATAATATCCTGATAAATAATAAAACACAAAAACATGTAACACCCTGAATAACAGCTTCCTCATAACTCCTCGCCCCAACAACCTTCCTTAATACCCTCCCGTAATAACTATCCAAATTAACCTTTTCCTAAATGCCTGGTGTAATTACCAGCCACAACAACCAACCTGCGTAAATGATCAGACTTAACAACCAGTTGTTAAAACTTCCCTAGTAACCTGTTATAATAACCCGCCTCACTATTCAGCATCAACTTCAATAAACAGCAAGCTGGAATAACAATCTGCCCTTATAACCGGCACTAGAACCCTCCAATAATTACCTGTTGTGATAATAACTTGCAGTAGTAACCTTCAATAATTACCTGTTGTAATAATAACCCTTAGTAATAATATTCAATAATAGCCTGTTGCAAAAATAACTTTCAGTAATAACATAAAATAATAGCCAGTTGTAATAATAACCAGAAGTAATAACCTACAATAATAGATTGTTGTAATGATAAACTGCAGTAATAACATACAATGAGAGACATTTAAATTAATAACCTGCAGTAATAATCTAAAATAATAGCTTCTTATAATAACCCATAGTAATAACCTTTAATAATAGTCTGTTGAAATAATAACCTGCAGTTATTATTAAACAATAATAGCCTGTTGTAATAATAACCTGCAGTAATAACATCCAATAATATCCTGTTTTAATAATAACCTTGTTACGGCCTGCTTGAGCCAGTAACCGGGTTCTTTCTGTTTAATGTGCCTTAGAGCTTCTTCTTCTATGATCCCACCCTGAGTCAATGCCTGGTTCTCAGGAACTGGCGGTAGCAAGTAATAGTCCAAGGGATAAAGGGGTAAACAATACGCACTTACATCTTCATTAATATATTATTTATCAAAGTATAACTACACTTATGTGCACAGTGTCTCTTTCACACATGATACTCAATATATCTGCAGTGTTCACCATAGCCCAGTGAGTCCACTATCTTCAAGTACACGTCGTCCATGCTCAATGGTAATCACGGGCGAGTTCACCTTCCTCAACATGGGACAGTCCACACACTGTATCGTCACGATGTCCCAATACCCCACAATCTGCTCTTCAGAAACACACTGGCAGAGGGCTTCAACAACACGCTGACAGGGGTCACAAAGAATCACTACCATGGGCCTCTACCACCCTGGCAGAAGTCTCTAGCAACATACCTCTAATGTGTTGCTAGAATAACGAAGATTATTATATCTTCGAGATATTCTTCGATATCGGGAATATCTAGAATTATGAATGAAGTTATTCTAGAAAGGAAGAGTCACCTGCAGTATGTGGAGGAATACAAAAAAGTATTCCTCCAGAGGGACAGGACGAAGGAGGAGAGAGCCAGGGCGACAGAGGCAAGGAGGAATCACAGTTAGAGAGGAGTAAACCAGGAAATCACAGCCCCCACGACCAGCATCCCAGCAACACCAGAGGGGAGGGCAATACTACCACCCTCCTTTTCATAGAAACCCTTCCTACCCCCTCACCCTACCTGCCCCACTCATATGCTCACTCAACCCTCCCACCCACCACCTCATTCCCACCCTGTCACCCCTCCCCCATACCAACCATGTATCCCCCTCCTCCCTCCCATTAATCCCATACCCTCCCTATTCCTCCTTCACCCACACCCCGAATCCTCCATGTTCCCCCTACCTCCTTACCCCATATCCTACAGAACAGGGATACAAATTCATGTAAGGGACCGACTAAACAAAGCCAAAGCAGCATTAGGAAAACTGAAAAGATTCCGAAGCCTCAGTACTAACATTCAGATCCACCTATATAAGGCTCAAGTTCGGCCGCATCTAGAGTATCCCCCAGTACCACTACACACTATAAAGAAAACTAACATGCAGAAACTGCAAGCAGTACAAAATAAGGTGCTAAGGAGAGCAGCAAAACACCGTCCACCATATGATCAGACAATCCAGGAGCTCCACGAACTCCTGAACATACAGCCACTAAACATCAGACTACAGCACCAAGCCATCAGGGTATGGAACACCATCGAAATGTTAGAGGACCCAATGTTTGAAAGATTGCTCCAAGATGAGACGCCCCGCTCCCACAGCTGGTGGCCCAAGAGCCTCGATTCTCTGGACGAAAACCCCGCCCCACAGTATATAATCCCCAGATGAGTTATATATGTGTATATATGAACAGTTCATATATGTATATATACGAACAACTCGATAAATAATAATATGTATGTATGAACAACTCGATAAATAATAATAATAAAATAAAGAGCCTTAAACAGAACAACATATGTACTCACCTAATTGTACTCACCTAATTGTGCTTGCGGGGGTTGAGCTCTGGCTCTTTGGTCCCGCCTCTCAACCGTCAATCAACTGGTGTACAGATTCCTGAGCCTATTGGGCTCTATCATATCTACATTTGAAACTGTGAATGGAGTCAGCCTCCACCACATCACTTCCTAATGCATTCCATTTGCTAACTACTCTGACACTGAAAAAGTTCTTTCTAACGTCTCTGTGGCTCATTTGGGTACTCAGCTTCCACCTGTGTCCCCTTGTTCGCGTCCCACCAGTGTTGAAAAGTTCATCCTTGTTTACCCGGTCGATTCCCCTGAGGATTTTGTAGGTTGTGATCATGTCCCCCCTTACTCTTCTGTCTTCCAGTGTCGTGAGGTGCATTTCCCGCAGCCTTTCCTCATAACTCATGCCTCTTAGTTCTGGGACTAGTCTAGTAGCATACCTTTGGACTTTTTCCAGCTTCGTCTTGTGCTTGACAAGGTACGGGCTCCATGCTGGGGCCGCATACTCCAGGATTGGTCTTACATATGTGGTGTACAAGATTCTGAATGATTCCTTACACAGGTTCCTGAACGCCGTTCTGATGTTAGCCAGCCTCGCATATGCCGCAGACGTTATTCTCTTTATGTGGGCTTCAGGAGACAGGTTTGGTGTGATATCAACTCCTAGATCTTTCTCTCTGTCTGTTTCATTAAGTACTTCATCTCCTATTCTGTATCCTGTGCCTGGCCTCCTGTTTCCACTGCCTAGTTTCATTACTTTGCATTTACTCGGGTTGAACTTCAACAGCCATTTGTTGGACCATTCACTCAGTCTATCCAGGTCATCTTGTAGCCTCCTACTATCATCCTCTGTTTCAATCCTCCTCATAATTTTTGCATCGTCGGCAAACATTGAGAGGAACGAATCTATACCCTCTGGGAGATCATTTACATATACCAGAAACAGTATAGGTCCAAGGACTGACCCCTGCGGGACTCCACTTGTGACGTCTCGCCAATCTGAGACCTCACCCCTCACACAGACTCGTTGTCTCCTGTTGCTTAGGTATTCCTCTATCCACCGGAGTACCTTCCCTCTCACTCCAGCCTGCATCTCCAACTTTCGCACTAGCCTCTTGTGTGGCACTGTATCAAAGGCTTTCTGACAATCCAAAAATATGCAGTCTGCCCACCCTTCTCTTTCTTGCCTTATTTTTGTTGCCTGGTCGTAGAATTCAAGTAACCCTGTGAGGCAGGACCTGCCATCCCTGAACCCATGTTGATGCTGTGTTACAAAGTTCCTTCGCTCCAGATGCTCCACTAGTTTTTTTCGCACAATCTTCTCCATCAGCTTGCATGGTATGCAGGTTAGGGACACTGGCCTGTAGTTCAGTGCCTCCTGTCTATCCCCTTTCTTGTATATCGGGACTACGTTAGCTGCTTTCCAAGTATCTGGCAGTTCCCCTGTTGCCAGTGATTTGTTATACACTATGGAGAGTGGTAGGCTCAGTTCTCTTGCTCCTTCCTTTAGAACCCAAGGGGAGATTCCATCTGGGCCTATAGCCTTCGTCACGTCCAACTCTAGTAAACACTTCCTTACTTCCCCACTGGTAATCTCAAACTCTTCCAGTGGTTCCTGGTTAGCTATTCCCTCACTTACCTCTGGAATTTCTCCTTGTTCTAAGGTGAAGACCTCCTGGAATTTCTTATTCAATTCCTCACACACTTCCTTGTCATTTGTAGTGAATCCTTCCGCCCCTATCCTTAATCTCATAACCTGTTCCTTTACTGTTGTTTTTCTCCTAATGTGGCTATGCAACAATTTAGGCTGAGTCTTTGCCTTGCTTGCGATGTCATTTTCGTATTGTCTTTCTGCCTCTCTTCTCATCCTGACATATTCATTCCTGGCATTCTGGTATCTTTCTCTGCTCTCCAGTGTCCTGTTATTCCTATAGTTTCTCCATGCCCTTTTTCTTTGCTGCTTAGCTAGCCTACATCTTTGATTAAACCATGGGTTTCTCATCTTCATTTCTCTGTTTTCCTTTTGGACTGGGACAAACTTGTTTGCTGCGTCCTTGCACTTCTGCGTGATGTAATCCATCATATCTTGGACCGTCTTTCCCCTGAGCTCTGTTTCCCATGCTATATCTGTTAGGAATTTTCTTATCCCCTCATAGTTTCCCTTTCGGTATGCTAACCTTTTGGTTTCGGTATCCCTCCTCGAGTTCAATAACCCTTCTTCAATCAAGTACTCAAACACCAGTACACTGTGGTCGCTCATTCCTACTGGGTCCTCAAAACCGATTTCTCTTATGTCGGAGTCGTTCAGAGTGAAGAC